>NC_088804.1:35761310-36071286 GCF_011386835.1 Chrysemys picta bellii | reverse complement strand
AAACTTGCCATTAATTGTATACCCTTTGCTGTCATTACAGGTGTCAAAAGTTTAAATGCAGTTGTGTACCACCTCATTCTGTCAGAGAGAACATAATCTCATATGACTCAACTTCTCAGCCTTGAACATGGGTGGCAGGGAGATTTCCAGTTGGATCCTGGGTGTTCTGTTGCCTGGCTTTTGCTGAATAGCCTTGAAGAGATGGGGTTTAAACTATGTCAAGGATATTAGTCTGAAGTGAATGAAGTGAAGAGTACACTCCTCGTTTATATCCCCAGAGTGATAAATGCGAGAGCATAATTTTTTTTCTAAAGCAAAGAAAATGGGAAACCAACAAGGATTTTAGACACATGAGAAATAGCTTATGAATTTAGATGATAGTTCAGCAGAAATAAATTGTACATCTGTTCATTCGTTTTAATAAAGTGGGGGAATGACATGCTGCTGCAGCCCTTTGCAATTTTTAAATTATGATCCTATAATAGTACCATTAACATTTGTAATGCAGCCCATACGCTATGAATTTTAGAAAAAAAAATAAATTCATGGAAGAAGAGAGCATCCATCTACAGTTTGGCCTTTTGGCAATTAGAAGGGAAAACTCAGTGTCTTTTGACCTATTGCAAATGAGTCCAAAAAGGATCTTATAACATCTTGACCATGTAACCTATAACTCTCTGTGTAAGTCTGTTGACAAAAAATACTGCACCGTTCTCAAATAAATAATACAGGTGTGCAACATTCAGCTGACTGGATTCATTGCTACTGACTAAAGCCTAGTCTTTTTTGTACTCACCAACAATTGCAGATTACTGCTGTTATTTGAAGTGAATCTTCAATGTAACAAACAAGGTGCTCTTTCACAGCTGCATTTGTGGATAGAAGCGTATATCAAATTTTGCTACGATCAGGGAGGAACATGTCATATTAGCCTGGTCTCCCATGCACTGATAATCCAAATGAGAGACATGCAAAGCGTTCGGAGTATGGCACAATTAGATCATTGCTTTTGTGATATTATTATACTGTACAGAGATGATAATGGCATGTGAATTTAAGATATAACCACGCTGGGCTGCAGCAAACACCTTTTAAATCCAGTGTTTTGTTTTTCAAAACTGATGTCCCATGGGAAACGATAAATTAACGTTTCAATAGTAGATGTCATGCTTGCTTAAAAAGCCCAGTTGGAGGTATCATTGCATTTTCCCTTAATTACTAGAAGAAGTGTTGTTAAGCATACAACTGTTACTGGGGGGGGGGGGGGGGAAGGGACAGGGAGATGGAGGGGGAGAAAGGAATAGGGAAGGAGCTTTTAAAATTGGTTAGTTGTTCGTGTATTGTTCCATTGATCAACTGATATAGTCTACATGTGGGAAAAGGGAAAGAGAAAACACTGACAGTCCTACAACCATGTGAAAAAAAGCCAGAGCTGTGAGCTGTTTCTGTAATCCATCCTGCCTTGCCTCCTACTACCACAGCAAATGAATCTAGACTGCATGCTTAAGTGTTTAATCTTCCAAAAGCAAAGATTTTTCTAGTGGCTATGTCTGATCCCAATATTGGAAGACAGTTGCCTCACTGCCTTACATTTTGCATTAGCCATATACATATACTTTTAAACATACATATATATTTCTCACCACAGCTCCAGCAGGTTGTCTGAAAACAATCTCAACAGGTAGTCTAGGTAAACAAGACTTACTGTAACTGGTGAATTCCCCAATGGACACTGAAGAATAGAAGAAAAGAAATACCTCTGGGGCACAAGACCTCTAGGCAAACACTTACCATTGACAGAAAGCATATGGATGTATTGATCGGAGCTGCATTTTAATCATATGGCTGGAGGAAAGAAAACAGTTCCTAGAGTCTACCAGACAGCCCAGCATGGGGTATGATAAAACAGTTTCTACCACTAATATCAGGCAGCAGATGTAAAAGGACTTAGGAGAGTCCAACATCTGCAAGACAAGCTGGATTTATTTACTCACGACTTCAATTATTATTTAAGCTAGAAACTTTGAAAAGGTCAGAACTGCTAACTTAGTAAACATGCCCTTCATTTGTCTTCAAATAAGCACTTTCCCCCCCTAGCTGGGAGTACAATAATCAATTAGCCAAGTACAGTGCTCTCTCTCTCTCTGTTAGGATGCTTGTTTGGTTACCAACAAACAAAGAAAACACCCCAAAACTAAACCTCGAAATTTCAATTCAAGCTGCAGAAGAAAATGTAATTTAAGGGGACATTTTAAGATTAAAAGGCATGGGCGTCAGTTTTAGGTAGGCACACACCTGTGAGCATGTACATCTATAAGAATGCCTACACAAAACCCAGATTTGAATATGCACATGCCTAAACTGTTACTTGCAAATATGATCTCACAAACACTTATGCACAGGAGTTGTCCCATTGGACTGATCCCACAGAAATGTTTTCTTTGATTTTTGGGGGGATAATATTTTAATAAAAACAATTACATATTTGGATGAATACATTCATCTGCAGTGTTAATTTCTCTTATGCACATTGCGGTAGAATCAGAAAATGAAATTGACTGTAGACAAAAGTGAAATTGATTGGTCTATTTTCATTATCCACCCTGAATGAAGTGGAAAAAGTAAACAGAAATCATAAATAGCACAAAAAATATAAGGGTTTGTACAGTTATATCATTTATTATTATCTGAGGTGCTATTAGTAACACAGAAAGGAACTATGTACTAATGTAACTATGTGCATATGCAAGTTAGGGACTGGACATATGCATGTAAATTAGGTGAGCATTCCATGCCTGAGTGAATGGGAGTGGCCAGTGCAGATGGACAAAATGTGGAGGAGAGATGGTTTAGGAGGAAAGATGAGAAGTTTTATTTTTGACATGTTTAAATTTAAGGAAACAGTGAGCTACGTGGGGAGACCGGCAGTGATGTGAGCCTGGACAGAGAGGGAGAGGTAGAGAGAGTAACTGGGGTTCTGAGAACTATCAGCATACAGATGGCAATCGAAGCCATAACAACTGTTCTTGGAGATAAGTTGACAGTGAGGAAAGGAGGATATGAATAATGGTCACCCAGGAGACATCAGCAGGGAGAGGAAAGACGATACTCCACCAAAGGTAACAATGACGTAGTGGTCAGTGAAGCAGAAGAAGGAACGTAGGTCTTTAGGAGAACAGGGTGGATGAGGGGAATAAAGACAACAGAGATCTTGATAAGAATAAAGATGGAGGCCCTTAAGCTTAAGCAGGAAGAGATCATTAGCTATTTTGGAGAAGTGAGATTGGATGGAGTAGAGAGGACGGAAACTGGAATGGAGGGGGCTCTAAGGGAAGCTGGAAAATATGTAGGTCCTGGGAGCAGATGACACATTCAGGGTCTTGCAGATGAAGAAAAAGAATTAGAAAGTAGGTCGGGTTCAGAAAAGGTTTTATATAGTGTGGAGTAAAAAGCATGCTTGAAGGTGGAGGGACAAGAGCCAGGGAGGTGTTATTTAATGATGCGGGAGTTAGGAGGAACCCTCCTCCATGAAGATGGGAGACCTCAGATTCAGACACATGGGAAAAGGAGGGCAAGATACCAAGAAGATGGTAACATGTGATGCTGCATGATTGAAATATGACCATTCATATCATTAATATTGCCACTGTGAGCTTTGTTTTGGAACAGTGAAATTCCAAGCACCTGGAAGATGGTATAAAAGACTCTTGAATCATCTCCATGTTGCCTCTTTCCTGCTCTGATTCTCTGGACTACGGACTCACAACTAAAGGGAGCATTTCCTAATCTATGGACTGAGGATCTTCCAATCTTTTGGAAGTTACCAGAGACTTTACAAGCCAGCAGTTTATTTAATCACTGCTACAAACCTGATATAAGAACATATACATATAATCATTGCAGTCATCTATGAACCATTTTTAACTCTCTTCATCTTTTCTTCCATAAATAAACCTTTAGATTTTAGTTCGTAAAGGACTGGCAATAGTGTGATTGTTGGGTAAGATCTGAGTTATATATTGACCTGGCAGTGTGGCTGATCTCTTGAGATCAGAAGAACCATTTGTTTGATAAAATTGGTATTCAATAATCACTCATCATAAATTCTAGTGTCTAGCTAGTGAAATAAGGGCTGGGATGCCTAAGAAGTCTGCATTTTTTACTTCTTGTTAAATCAGTAAGGCGAGACAGAAATTTGTTTTTGTTACTGGCTTGGTATAATCTAATGATAGAATAACCACCAGTCTCGGATGAGTCTGTCCTATTTCTCAGCAGTTGGTCCTGAATCTGGTATCTTCAGCTGTGACTCACTGAAGCATGGTGACATTTGGCGTAGTTGGCAGGATCCACAGAACCAGGTCAATTACGTTTTGGATCCGAGCCCCATGCTATTTAAAATTTGAATCCTAACACACCCACAAGGACGATATGGATGTGTTTCATCTGTATTACCTGTTAGCACCTTGGAGAATAGTGGAAAGGAGGGGAATATTCCCAAGCCTTTATCTATCCCATTCTCCATGTATTTGTATGTACTCAGCGGTGAGTGCCGGGACAAGGTAAAGGATATCTCCAATTGTTTGTCTGTTGTGAGGGGCAACTTGCCTGTTAAGGAAGCTGTCCCTCTCTCCCAGTTGTCTGTTAGAAAAGACAGCCTGACTGGTGACAGTAAGGGAGCCTGTGAACAAACAGGGAGTGTCTCTCAGCTTATGCCAGCTGAGAATTTGTCGGAGATGGCTCTGAAATTGAATGAAACACAGGAAAAAATTGTTGCGATGCAGCAAAATGTTGTTTCATTAGATAAGGCTAGGGTTGATCCTTACAATCAAGTCCCAACTGGGGAGGGCAGAGGCACATTTTGTATGCAAGATGAATTGTTGTCCAGAAAAGCTCCTGAAAAGGGAAAACAGCCTCATGGTGGATTTTGCAAGCAGCTTGCTGCAACTGAGGGGTGTGGAAGTGATTTGATTGCATTAGTTCAGTATGAATCACTGTCTGTAGAAAGCAACAGTTTATTTGTTGAGAGACTTTTCAGTTTCTAACTACCAAAGTCTTTCAGATGTGTATGGATCCACTGACCTTGCTTTAGAAAGATCCAGTGTGGATAGCTTAAAGGAGGTTTCAGTTGGAGTGAAAATTGTTAGGGAGTTTGAACAACCCTATAACCAACTGGATGTGCTTACTCTTAGCCAGCATTTTGGAGAGACAATCTTGTTGGAACATGAATATCTCTATGCTGATTCTTTTAAGTGAACAGTTTGTGTCTCAGGTTCAGAGGGGAGATTGGGTAGTTGAATCTGCAGAGCAGAACAACTGTGCAGTTGATGTCTTGAGAATGCAGGGGGTGGCAGGTAAACTCTCACCCCTAGACACTTTGGATATGTCTTGTAGTCTTTTAATGGATTAGAGTACATCTGATTCCATCTGGAAGCAGAGATTGGTAATGGAAGGACATCAGAACCCTGGTTCTGACATGCTAGTGAAAAGGGATGGTCTTTAAGACAGAGTCCAGCCTTGGAATTGGTAACATATGAGAAAATGAATTTGAAAACTAGTAAACAAACTAGTGTCTGTGTTGATGCAAATTACCTGGCTAACAGGAGGGAGCATAGCTGTTCGTCCAGAGGACACACTTGGCCAACCAAAGGAATCTGTTAAACAAGAGAGCTCAGATTTCAACCCTCCAGGAAAGGGAGGAGGATAAAGTCTTGATCCTGCAAATGGAAGCCTCACAGGTTAATCCTAAAATACTAAAACCCCAAAGATGAGAGGAGGAAGGAAGTGATGGAGCAGAAACAGCATCACTCAGCCTTAGGTCGGGAGGGTAATGACATTTCAGAATGCAGGGAGCCAAAGCCTGGGATGGGAGGGTGAACATGGGTGCACAGTACTGTAAAGTCTGGGCTGTGCACTGCATGGGATTACACTCTTTCCCCATGACATATGGACTGGGAGCATAGGGAAAACATTTGTACAAACAAATAAGTATTAAGTGACTCAGACAGCTGGTTAGAGAAAGGACTACCCTTTAAGAAATAAGCATCTGGGACTCAAAGGCAAACAAGACATGGAAATAACATACAAGGATCTGAATAAATTACTTTGCTGAATCATCTTTCTCAAAAAGATACCATAATTGCAAAGAATTCTTGATGTAACTCCAAACCTGCTTTTTTTTTGTTTGTTAAACCAATCGACATTTTCATTCCAGTAAGTTCAATAGATGATCAGCCGTATAGAACTTTATTGCCTTCCAAATGGGATTGTTTCTTAGACATTTACCAACAGTTTTGCTTGAGTAAATGTATGGCTCTTTTTAGCATGTTGATTTTTATCGGTTCACTATTTTAATGTTCCAGAGCAGACGGAAAAAAGATATTTTGTCTAAATAATCCTGACACTTTCATTCACATGCACAGCTGCTTAGCAAATTTTGCAGTAGCCCAATCAGTTTTTGTGTTGCTGATTGACTTGTCAGTGAAGAAACTGAAAAACTGATCACAAAAATACATTTAAAAAAATCTCTCTGGAGCAATGACCTAAGCAGTCAGATAACTGTTATTTTTGTATGAATGTTCTGCAGTTTCATAACCCCTTTCTGGTCATATAAACTATAAGTACTACGCTAACTAGCACATATTGCTATTAAATAGGGTTTTGTCTGGTGCAAATTGAATATGTTAAGATCTATAGTGGTTTATCTTGTTTAATCCCACTTATAAAGAGAAATTCTTACAGATGCTGGAAGCTTTTAGGCTGTATGGGTTTCTTAACTCATGGGATTAGTGTGATATTTTGCCACATATCTAACAATTCCACTATGTATTACTAATAAAATCAGCCATGCCAGTGTCAAATAAAGATAGAGTTCTTAGCATTTTTGTTTAGTGCAGATTCCATATTTCGGAGATGCACTTAGAGATAAGGAATCATAACCTTTTCAGCACATCAGTGTATAACAAGTGTTTCCATTAAGCTAGAAAATAGTTTTGCAGGCAATATCTCAAAGCCAATACTTAACAATTTACCTTTGCCACCTATTCCACTTATTGATCCCATAGTCCTTACTCCCAGTTATAAGAATAACATAATAAACACTTAGGCCCCAAACATACAATGACCTCTGCATAGAAAAACTTCTGCCCCTGCACACTGAACCATTGACTTTAACAGGGCTGTGTGCAGGACCATGTCTCTCTCCACAGAGAGGTCACTGCAGTTTATGGGCCTCAAAATATCGTACTTTCCATTTGTCAATCTCAAATATGCAACAGGCAGAGACAATCAGATTTTTTCCTCCCTCTTTTTAATTTTGATATTTTTTTTGGCAAAAATTAGAATACTGAAATACTGGCCGAAAACCTAAATATTTCAATTCCGAAATGAGGCTGTGGTGCCTTGTTGGAGTTGGAGTTTGGGTGTCTCATGCTTTCATTGTCCTCTATAAGCCGCGTCAGGCTACATCCGCTCAGACTCCAGCTTCCATCATGAACCACATCCTCCACTTTTGGAGAACAGAGGAGGTGCATCATGTGAGATGTTGTCTGGTCAGAGAGCCCAGAAAATAGCAGAGAATGGGGGACATAAAGCAACTGAATTGTAACTCCCAGCAGGCATTGCAGCAGTATGTTCAAAATGAAATACAGTAGAACCTCATAATTACGAACACTAGAGTTACAAAACTGACCAGTCAACCACACACTTCATTTGGAACTGCAAGTACATAATCAGGCAGTAGCAGATACCCCGGAAAAAAAAAAGTCCAGTACAATCCTGTGTTAAATGTAAACTACTAAAAAATAAAAGGAAAGTTTAAAAAAATAAAAGATTTGACAAGGTAAGGAAACTTTCTGTGCTTGTTTCATTTAAATTAAGACAGTTAAAACAGCATTTTCCTTCTGTATAGTAAAGTTTCAAAGCTGTATTAATATTAAGTCAATGTTAATTTGTAAACTTTTGAAAGCATATCCATAACATTTTGTTCAGAACTATGAATATTTCAGAGTTACAAACAACTTCCAATCCCGAGGTGTTCATAACTCTGAGGTTCGACTGTATTTTGGTTTTCCGCCAAAATACTTCCGTTTTCAGGTGTTCAGTTTTTCAACTGAAAATCAACATTTCCCACAGAAAGCAGACAGTTTTTATGAAAATTTTGAATTTAATGAAAAATCCAAAATTCAATTGGCAAAATGTTTTAATGGAATTTTTTTGACCAGCCCTAATAATGAGCGCTAAATATAAGATTTTATTGAATCAGAGATGCAGGGGCAGCCCTGGACTCTGGCCAGTCCCTTTAGTTAGCTTGCGCTTGTCTGGTTGGCTGTTTTTAATTTCCTTTTCTTTTCTTTTCTTTTTAAAATCTGCTCTCAAATTACCTTCCCAAATATATTTCTGCTGATATTTTCAAAACTGATACTGCTAACTGTTTGCTTTCTAATTCCAAATTTAATATTTATGGCAAAGTTCACACTTCACAGACCATGTTGAGGAAGCATATGAAGCTTCAGTTCTTGGAGAAAAGAGCAATAAATTATGGGTTTATGGCTTTTTGTTGCTTTCATTGTTTGGATATTTGCTCTTAGTTGAAGCAGATGGAAGAAGTCTTCAGGGGATACTCAGCATTGGAATGGTTTAGTGGCGAGAACTACCAGCTGTAGTGAGAATTTCTGTTATTACCACTGAGTTGTTGTTGACCTCCCGAGCATAACCAAATGGTTAGCAAAGACAAGGACTCAGACATTCATATCAAGACTACTCAAATCAGCTGAACATGACTAATGAAGGAAACTAGACAAAGGACAGGAAGGGAAAATAGGTCTTTTGAAAAAGGACTCACAAGAATATAAGGTTTTTATGTGCACTGACTAAGAAGTGCAGGGAAAGAAACACATCTGGAGAAGCAGTGAAGTGCTTTTGTATTCGCTCTCCCCTCCCAATTTCATACGGGTTGAACAATCATTTCTATTCATAAAGTCTTTCCTGTATTTATACAAGTGTTTTTTGGCTGCTTTCAGATAATAAAGCATGCACTGTGTTGGTTCATGTACCACTGAAATGAGTTTATCTGTAGATTAAATAGACAACTTCCTGTATTTCATGACCTTGGCGGAGAGAAACAAAGCAATGAACTCACCCTTCAAAAGCGGAGATAAATGTAAAACTCTGCTGCCTACTGCGATGCAGTATATTCTACTCTAATTATGTGATAAGTGGATGGACTCTGTGTTGTACATATTTTGCAGAAGTTCCTGAACAAAGTGCTCATACTGGTTTCACAGATAGCTAATGGAAAGCCACATGAATACAAATTATTATGTGCACATATGAATTTGGAGGAATACGAGAAGCACTGATCTTCCAAATGCTATTTTACCCTACGTTCCTCTTTGTTTTACTCAATGCAGAGAACAAGTATAGCCTGGTCCCATTACATTTTACCAGTCCCACTTGGACCACTATAGCTGAATGTTTGTCACTGTACTCATTATGGGCTCAATCCTGCATGGCACTGAGCATTCCTTGTAGGTAGGGATCATCTTCAACTCCTCCTGACTCCAAAGGGAATTCAACACCTAGGTGCTCTTGAAAACCCCACTAGGCCCCCATCTGCATAGGTAGGTGCCTAAAGACCTTTGGAAATCTGGCTGTAAGTGCCGAAGTCACTTTTGAAAATGAGAGTTAGACTCCTAAGTCATGTAGATGCTTTTGAAAATTTTACCCAGTGGCTTGTAAATTGCACTAAAGATCGGATTGCAAATTAGGAAAACCCTTAATTGTTTGGACTTTAATACCTACTCCACAGAAAAGGCTAAATATTAAACATGACAGCAAATAGTATAGTTTGAATCAGACCATTAACATTAATTGAAATAATGTAGGATTTTCTTCTTTTTGTTTTGCAGTGAGTTTATAATGCATGCATACTTAATTTAGAGAAAATATAATAATCACAATTTCCTCACAGGGATCTGATAAACAGCCCTCAATGTGACTAATAGACACTTTGTAAACTAAACTAATAGGAACTTTGTAAATGGAATCTAGCTACAAGAACACGTATGCATCTGCAGCTTTGCCCCAGGCACAGACATGAAAGAACACAAATAAACCAATTATGGGACTACCTAATCTCTTTTGTGTTCGACAAATTTGTTGCACAAAGGGCTGTGTAAAAATATTTGCAGCACAGGTAAAATCAGCAAAAAATTATGAAAAGAAAAAGAAAAGGTATTACATTCTGAGCTATCACTATGCCTGCCCCATCAATGATCCTGCCTCCTCATGGCAGCCAGATCAAAATTTGACAATTTTACCTATATTTTTCCTTCCAACAGATTATAATTATTAAATCTCAGGGACTAAAGCATAAACATAAAAGCAGATTCTTAGGTAGGCCATGACAGTCTAGGAGGAGGGATATCCTGCCATGCCCAGTTCCTTCCCTTGTGCTCACAAGGATCGCCAGAAGTCATGGAGCTCAAGGTAGAATAAAAATGGTAGACATGTACCTTTCCCTTGTCCCTTTTTGGTCCTACTTTGAGTGTGGCTTGGCTGGACCCAAAGATGGGAGCCAAGGTGGAATTACATTATGAAAAGTAACTGAGGGTCCTGTGGCACCTTTAAGACTAACAGAAATAAGTGTGTAATGTAGATCTCCTGTCTTATTTTAGTAAAGTCCTTTTGTGTGGACACATTTGTGACACACAAATGGACTTTACTAAAATAAGACAGGAGATCTACATTACACACTTACTTCTGTTAGTCTTAAAGGTGCCACAGGACCCTCTGTTACTGTTTACAGATTCAGACTAACACGGCTATCCCCCTGATTATGAAAAGTGACTGTGTAAAAATGGCACCTACTTACTCCACTGACTTGCTTCATATGTGTTTTCAGAGCCTCACCTGATTGTTTTTTATACTTCTGCAATCCCTGAGGGAGAAGGTCCTGGAGTCCATTCCATCTCCCTTATCACCCACAGAATTGCTAGTTTCCAAATACAAGGCCTTACTTATCAGCACAACCTTCCCCTCCTTCTCTCCCCTCCCTTTCTCCCCCCACCCCGAAGAGAATGGGTTTGCCTGGGTGTAATTAAAGGCAGAATTTGACCTGCAGAATCTTTATTACTGTTGACAACGTGCCAGGAGGAAAGCACCAGGCTTGATTTTTAGATCTGAACTGCGTTTTGCAAAGTGGTGCTTTTTTCATTTGTCAACTGAGCAAATCTGATCAAAGTCACAGAGACCCAACAGACCTGGAACCCGATAATGCCATGGTTCAGAGTATTTTTTTTCGAACGAAAGCATTTTATGATACCATAGTCTGTTGAGAGTTTAATTATAATCCATTATCTCTATCATATTATTGTTCCTGCAGTGTTAATAAATAATAATGATAGTGAGATATTTCATTTAACCTCATCTTTTACTTGAAATGCTATTCTATCCATTTAACTGATGAGTAAATGGAGACCAGAGAAATATATTGACTTGGTTTATCCTGAACTGTGTAAAAAACCCAAGATTCCCAACTCCCTGTCCATTGTTCTAACCGCTAGATGGAGTTTTCAATCCATTCTGAGCAGACAACTAAACTAGTTAGCAAGATACCAAGGGACCATCTCATGAATCCATTCTGAGCTCTACGACATTTATCCAGCAAAACGGGATATAAGGAGACTTGAGACACCATACAGAAGGTTATTTTGTGCTTTATTTGATATCTATGTTTGAAGAATCAGTCACATTTTATATTAAGGTTCCACTTATAAATGGTTTATTAAAAGGTTAATACATGATTTATGGATGCCATAAGCATGTTATAGAGATGAGTCGTATGTGTCACAACAGGTTATAAGTGTGATGGCCACCATTTTGGCTGACATCAGGGACTGAGCCAGAAACTTCCAGAGTTGAAAGCATGAATATCTAAAGCTTGAGCCAAAGAACCAGGCTCTCTAAGTAGGGCTCTACAAGATTCATATTCTTTGTGGATAAGTGAAGGAGGGAGACATGTATCACATCCTCACCAGTGAGTTACCATAAGCCCATAATTATAAATATGGTTGTAAATCATGGTTATAAGCAACTGATTGACTTAGTGGAGTCTATGACAATTGATAATCATTTATGAAAACATCAATTAATCATTTATTAACCCTTTATAACCTATTTATATATGGATCTTTAACGTAAAGTGTGACCAAATAATCTCTCTCTTGGAGGCACAGTTTAGTTAACAAGGATAAAATGTTGCTATTTTTCACAGTGGGAATGTTTCATTAAAACTAAGGAGAGATTTACTTTATTTGTGTTTGAGCGTGAGTCAGGGAGGGATACAGAT
This sequence comes from Chrysemys picta bellii, assembly GCF_011386835.1. NCBI lineage: Eukaryota > Metazoa > Chordata > Testudines > Emydidae > Chrysemys > Chrysemys picta. The sequence goes on along the minus strand of NC_088804.1, from coordinate 36,058,940 downwards.
ATCTTTCTCTCTCTCTTTTTTTTAAACATGGACAATTTATTCTAAAGACAGTCACTTCTTAAGTACATAAATAAAAAAAGAAATTTCCCAAAGTTGAGTTCCCTGATGCCATAGAACTCTGAGTGTTTAAATGATTTAACATTCTGGAAATCAAGTAGATTGAAGGTGGGGTTGGAAGGGAGAGAGAGATAATATATGGAAGAGAGCAAAGAGAACTGATCCTCACTTGGCCAAAACTTCTATATAAATTATCCCCACAAGGTCTCTCTGTGGATTCTCCCTCGGCCATGTGCAAGTGGCTGTGGGCGGTAACCTCACGGCAGATGCCACCGCTCCCCAAGGCCCTGCAGAAGGTACTTTGCTGGTTCCAGAACCCTGTTTCCCCCCCCTCGCCCCAGAGCTTATGAAGGAAAGCTAAGGCAGCCTTCCCATGCAGTGTCCTTCCTTTAAGAACGTGCCCGAGACAGCAGTAGCCAGAGGAAGGACTTGGCAATGTGTTCCAATGGAATCACACTACTGCAGAGGCACAGGGACATCTGTTGATTCCTTGGGGTGCATGGGAAGTGGCTCCTACACCCCATTTTCTTAGGGGAGGGAGAACAAACCCCTGACACCACTTCTGTGATGGAACCACCTGGGACAACACATCTTGATATTTCTTCTATTGACTCTTTGGGCAGCAGCATGCCGACCTCTTGCCAGAATCAATGGTGTTAGAACAAAGATATTATAGAGATGGATTAGCCTGCTTATAGCTTTGTAGCAGATGTTTCACCGCTAGCTCCTTATCACACTCTACCAACAGTGACATTAACCATAGGCTAGCATGCATGCATTGCAGGTGCACAACACTGCAGTGCTCTGTCACCAACTGTTACACAGTGGCTCAGAAAAAAATCATGTATTTTCTGAATGCACTGAGTATATAAATAACTCCCAGCACCATTAGCAATCACTCAGTCTAAGTAATGCATTGCCAAGCTGTTTGAATATCCTACAGTAGGCAAGGAAGTTGTCAGATTTTCCAAAAAGATCTATTACTGCACTTCCCTTTGGTTCATTATTTACTTTCTGACTGGCACTCCCTTAGTACTGTACAAAAGTTGAGCCCCATATCTTAACTTTCTTTGGAAAAAAGGCCAAATGTTCTTCATGACACAGAACTATATCTTTGTGTACAGTAATAACCCTCAAAATTCCATTAAAAATCCACTAACATTAAACAAGCCACAGTTTTTCAGAGCTCCCAGGAAGAAAATCACCACAAAATCTGCAAGCACTTCTATCTATATGCACTATTATTGTGCGTCTGGGCAATCACCTATGAAACTGGTGAGCCATTAAATGTCTTGTGTACACATCTGCTACCTTGTTTGAACATTTTTGGAGAAACTTCTGAAATTTTGTCCTTAAGTTTCCGGTCAAGACCAAATACCATATACCTGCAAAATGCTATATTTAGGCATTTAAATTGCAATTAGATAAACCTATGGAAAGTATGCGGTGGAGTTTGAGAGTTTGCTGTTGAGAAGCTACCTTTTGGGCCTACATTTCTTGAGTGTCTGCTACTTCTGCTCAGATACAATGGTGATCCGCGGGGTATAAGGACATGCATCAAATGGAATAGGTCACATATTTTAAGATAGCTATATTTTGATGCTGGATTAATAGTTCACAAGCATTTTCATTTTTGGCTTGATCTCACCAAGTGCTGAGTAGTCAGAACCCAATCCATCGAAGTATTTGGCACATGCTTAATTTCAAGGACTTGACTTGTCCTACTGAATTCAATGGGAGCGCTTTTCTGGATCAGGGCCACAATGTTCAGCACCTTGCATGACTGAGCCCTAAAAACATCATGAGGGCAAAGTGTTGCCTTTTCCCTCCATAAACATTAAGGTCATGTTCGCAGCAGAATGGCATAGTTCTCCGACACAGGGAAAGAGGCTGGAGACAGGCTTCTGTCTGAGGAATCAGCATCCACATCATAGGGAATTTAGGGAGGAGCCAGGGGAGGAGCTGAAAGAACTGCAGCTATCAGATTTACTGGCTAAAACACCCAGGAGCGAGGAGAAAATGACTATGGTGACTACTACAACACTGTGTGCACAGCAGAGGCTGAGGATGAAGAAGATAAAGAAGTATGGATTGGATGAATGGACTATAAGGTGGATAGAAAGCTGGCTAGATTGTCGGGCTCAACAGTAGTGATCAATGGCTCGATGTCTAGTTGGTAGTCGGTATCAAGTGGAGTGCCTCAGGGGTCAGTCCTGGGGCCAGTTTTGTTCAACATCTTCATTAATGATCTGGATGATAGGATAGATTGCACCCTCAGCAAGTTGGCAGATGACACTAAGCTTGGGGGAGAGGTAGATATGCTGGAGGGTAGGGGAAGGGTCCACAGTGACCTAGGCAAATTGAAGGATTGGGCCAAAAGAAATCTGAAGAGGTTCAACAAGGACAAGTGCAGAGTCCTGTACTTAGAATGGAAAAATCTCATGCACTGCTACAGGCTGGGGACTGACTGGCTAAGTGGCAGTTCTGCAGAAAAGAAATTGGGGATTACAGTGGATGAGAAGCTGGATATGAGTCAGCGGTGTGCCCTTGTTGCCAAGAAGGCTAACGGCATATTGGGCTGCATTAGTGGGAGAATTGCCAGCAGATTGAAGAAAGTGATTATTTGGCACTGGTGAAGCCACACCTGGGGTATTGCGTCCAGTTTTGGCCCCCTCACTACAGAAAGGATGTGGACAAATTGGAGAAAGTCCAATGGAGGGCAACAAAAATGATTAGGGGGCTGGGGAACATTATTTATGAGGAGAGGCTGAGGGAAATGGGCTTATTTAGTCTGAAGAAGAGAAGAGTGAGGGGGGAATTTGATAGCAGCCTTCAACTACCTGAAGGTGGATTCCAAAAAGGATGGAGCTCGGCTGTTCTCAGTGGTAGCAGATGAGAGAACAAGGAGTAATGGTCTCAAGTTGCAGTGGGGGAGGTCTAGGTTGGATACTAGGAAAAACTATTTCACTAGGAGGGTGGTGAAGCACTGGAGTGGGTTACCTAGGGAGGTAGTGGAATCTCTATCCTTAGAGGTTTTTAAGGCCTAGCTTGACAAAGCCCTGGCTGGGGTGATTTAGTCGGGGTTGGTCCTGCTTTGAGCAGGGGATTGGACTAGTTGACCTCCTGAGGTCTCTTCCAACCCTAATATTCTAGGATTCTATGACGATGATTCTGTCCAGCCAGCCTACAATAAGACCACTGAACAAAGCCCAGTTTAAATGTGATTTGAATAGGTGTCCAAAAATTTGGCCCTTAAGGATTAATTGCAAAAGTATGTAACTATTCAAGAATAGTTACAAAAACACTATTTGTGATATATACTGTAAAATCAGAGTTTATCAGGGGGCAGGCAGAAAGGGAAGAGATACCTCAGGCATCAAAACAAAAATCACCTTTAATGAACAGACAGGTTGCTTTGCACTGGGGATTTACAGAAAACATCTGTTAAGCAGTCTAGCACATCTCAGAAACAGAAATGTAAACACTGGTTTCCAACTTAGGAGAAAGCAATAAAAATCTCTGGACTTCCAGTGAGGCAGCAAGAAAATAGAAATTGAAAACATTTTAAGGAACATTGTACAATCTTCCACTTTGTAGCTACACTGGAGAACCTGACATTGCACTAATGCAGTGTCCAGATTTTTTTACTAGGTACACACCAAACAACATTCACAACCAGATACATCTGTGGTATAACTCCATTGACTTCCATTGTGTCAGACCAGCAATGAATCTGGCCCTCAGAATTCACCAACGGAAAGTGAACATTTGAAACATAGCTTAATAGAGCTACCTTCACAACACCATGAAAAATAAAAGCAAAAGCTATTTCAGTAGAAATTATATTGTCAGATGATAAAGCAGGCCACTAAATATGTATTTGCTTCATAAAAGAGAAAGGGGACCGTTAGAAAATATCTTTAAACAGAAGGGAGATAGTTGGAAAAAAAATACATCAGTACTAAAAGAACCCATATAAAGCAGCCAATCTCAAAGTAAATAAAAGATGATAGCACTTCTAAATCAAATCATTATATTTATTGTATTTGAGCTTTCTGCCTCAAAAGCTATCCTGTAGAAGCTGTCTTTTCTTTTTTCCTTTCTCTTCTTTTAAGCATTATTGTTGTCAGCTGTGAGGAAAGTCTACCTATAACTATCTGTACCAAAATTCAAATGCAGTAATTATGGCACCTTAAACTAGTAACTCAAAGTAAGAGGCTTTCTTTTAACCGTAGATTGCCATGATGGATTTTCGTCCCCTCCACATTTTTGAAGAAAAGGATATTTAATTATTGTAAAAGATGCCTGACTGGCAGTTCAGAGGTCGAAGCTCCACTTTTTTATACACTGAGTAAGTACACCACAGGCAGCAGCCATGCAAACATCTTCACACTACCCACCCCAAGCACTTGCAGAGGAATCACACAGGTGAGAAGTGCGGTTTGGTTTCTGGCTTAGATTTGCGAGAGCAGGCTTGGTGGGACTTGGGCAGGTACTTCAGTTCCACCATGTCTCAAGTCAACGAAAGTCCTGCACATCCGTAACAGCAAGCACATGCTTAAGTGCTTTCTGAACCAGGGCCTCTTTGCTGCCATTTCACGCCTGGTTTTTAAGACTGACTAGTCCAGGGGTCGGCAACGTTTGGCACATGGCTCGCCAGGGTAAGCACCCTAGCGGGCCAGGCCAGTTTATTTACCTGCTGACGCGGCAGGTTCGGCCGATCGTGGCCCTCACTAGCCACGGTTCGCCGTCCCGGGCCAATGGGGGCGGCGGGAAGCCGTGGCCTGCACATCCCTCACCCACGCTGCTTCCCGCCGCCCCCATTGGCCTGGGATGGCGAACCACAGCGAGTGGGGGCTGCGATCGGCCGAACCTGCCGCGTCAGCAGGTAAATAAACTGGCCCGGCCCGCTAGGGTGCTTACCCTGGCGAGCCGCGTGCCAAACGTTGCCGGCCCCTGGCCTAGTAGATCTAAATGCAGTGTTGCTTGATGGCATAGGACATTGCTAGAAACTGGAAAGAGACCACCAAAGGCCACCAAATTCAGAAGGAAAAAAATACTTTCAGGTACTATTAAACAGACTGCATCTGTGTAGTAAATCTGATCTAGAAATGAAAGGGTCTGATTTACGAATTACGAATATTTTTCTGAGCCATCCCGTCCACTGGCAACATTTACTTGAAATCCTGAAGGCGGCAGGTTGAAAAATCCCAGGCTTGTGCTTGTTTTCAGAACTCAGCTTTACCAGGGCAGAGGATTTTTATTAGAAACTACTATTTTAAACTGTAATGAAAGGGATCAAAACAGGATACACTGGGAAAAAAAAGAGGACAATAGGACTAAATAGGGAAACGAGGCAAAAGCATGTCAGATAAAGTGTAACAAACTTATGATCTAAAGCCAAACTTTTCAAACCTGGGTGACTAAAGTTTGCTGCCTAAATCCATAGTTATAAATGCAAATGATCGGGTTTTCATGGAGAACAGGTCCCACTGACTTATATGGAATTTGTAGGTGTTCAGAACTTCCCAGAAACAGACCGTTTTCATTCAGCTGAAAACGTTGGCCTAAACTACCAAAGATTATTAAAGCAAACCATAAGAAAGGTTTCAAGAAAGACATGTAGTTATTTCTGGAGAAGAGGAGGATTGAGGGAAATGGTAGAAATTCAGGAAAGCAGGCATGTGAAAGCCTAATTGGTAGCAACGTTGAATAGAATGGCTTCCTATTCTTAACATATTGAGTCTTCTTATGTACTTCTAACTAGCAATGGGGAGCCTATGGTTATACAACATTATATGCCTATTTTAACTAAAAGTCCTAATGAAATAGCTCTTACGGGGTTAAGGACCTGATCCAAAGAAATAATTATAACAGGATTAACAGCCTGATCAAAAGCCCCCTATAAATTAAAGGAAAAGCTCCTTTTCACTTCAATAAGTTTTGGATCAGGCCCTAGAAACTGTTTGTGGTATTGTTTAGTGGCGCTCCGGTAAAAGCACCCTGCTGAAAGCAGCTAGTGTTGTTGGCATTTAGCACCACATTTTTACTGCCAAGAAAAGCTGTTTTGAATCCTTCTTGTTTTTCAGTCTGGTCCCTCAATCTTCAGTTGCTGACAGAATAATTATTAGAGTGAAATTTCTATCACTCTTTTGAAAATGAAACACTGCCAAGTGGATAAAATTAAACAGGGGAAAAAACAAACAGCAGCAAGAAGAAAATAATAGTTTAATAATACAATTCCCCCCTCCCTTTCAAAATTATATTATATTCAGCATCTCTAGTGTTCACTTCCTACAATCTGGAAATATTCCTGTAAACTGCAGAAGTTTATGAAACTTTTATAGCCAAATCTGGTGGTTTTGGGTGTCAAACTGACTGGTGGAATTAGCCAGTGCTCCTAGGAGTCTTTTGCCCTTTTTGGACAACAGAGGTAGGAGGTAGAAAGGGAAGGATTTGGGAATGGCTTGTCTGAAGCCAGAGAGCTTTGTCATGACAGGGATAGAAGTTTAAAATGCCATCGTTCTACAGACAGGCGATGTCTTTTGTGTTTGTTTTTTTTCTTCCAGGCACTCAGTATTGTTCAATAGAATTCATCTTGCAGGGCAGAAAATTATCACACAGAACAGGTGAAATTTAAAAGGCATCAGGACCAGAGTTTCATTACCAAACTCTGAAAGCTGGCAGGTCTCAAAGGGAAAGTGCTGAAATTCATTGCCTTCCTGACAAAACATGTTGATTTCAGCTGTGTGTCGGATTATCATATGACCCAGAGCTAGGTTTACAGTGATGGGACTCCCCACTATGGGAGAAAGGAGGTAAATAGCTCTGTAGGCCTAATTTAGATATTATCTCATAACCCGCAGCCCATTTCTCTACAGTACTTTATGTTATAATGTTTGGGGTTTGGTTGTGTTCTGCTTTTGGAAATTATATTAAATGGTGTATGTAAGTGTACTGATGTAAGGGAGGGAGAATTCATTAGATATATCCCCAGGGAAATTATGTCAACCTGAGCCCAAAAGCAGTAGGGTACAATGAGCAAAATTTAAAAAGGGAGAAAATGCTGAAGGATTCAGAGACCAAGGACTCTGTCCAAAGACCCTGAACACTGTCCAAGGATCCTCCAGTGCTCTGAGTTTTGTTTCCTGTGTATCAGTTTCCTGAAATCCATGTAAGCCAGAAGTGACTGGTTTTGCATAAGCAAGGTGGGTTAGTTAATATCTTTTACTGGACCAACTTCTGCTTGTGAAAGAGACAAACTTTCAAGCTTACACAGAGCTCTTCTTCAGGTCAGGTTTTGCTTAAGAAGATATACAAGGTGAGAAAAAAAATGCTTTTAATCACCACTTTCCAAATAAAAGTTTGTCCTGGGCATGATGTTAAACTCCATCCTCCACTGCCTTGGGATACTTCTTGGTTGAAGAAAGGCTAAGGGATCTCACCCAGACAGAAAAGGTGGTCATACTGAAGTGATAGGCAGTTAGCAGCTCTATCTAGGTTGTTCTGTGGCAGAAACTACAACCTCTATGTCACTGAGCGTCCAAACTCGCTCTGACCTTTGGATTCTGGATCAGTAGTCTAAAGAGTGGACAACAGGTCTATGGTAGCCTTCGCTCCTCCATAACTTTGCCTAGGCATATGCGCCAAAAGTCTTGGCAAGACGGTCGTAGGGATCTGAGAGAGGTGCATGGGGCAACTACCAAGATTTCCAAGCAGCCCTGTATAGGAACGGCCTGCATGCGGCATGTGAGGGTGGCCCTAGAAAAGGTGGGTCAAAGTAGCTGAAATAAAGCTAACTATAGGTGTTCCCCTCCCTCATAAAATAATGCTATTTTATATTCAGAAAGAGAACTAAGTACAATTGGATGCAAAGATTAATAGAAGAAAACTGGCAAATTCTTACCTCTTTCTTGGTGAATTCTGGTGGGTGATCATTTTTGTCATCTATAACAATGGTAGCTGTCGCTGTGCCAGTTAATCCCACATCAAGACCAGCCATGTCCTTCGCTTCTATAATAAGCTCATACTTAGGGTTTTCCATCGTCTGAAAAAAAAATCGAGAGATCAAAAATTCAGTTTCCTCTCCTTCAGACATCAAGAGCAACAACGCCACAACACAATTTGGTCTGATACAATATAGGACAAAAATTTATTTGCGCTACTGGTTTACTGAGAGAGTGTGGCTCTCCCCTGGGCTCCAGGGACCGGGAGGGCAAATTTTATCTGAAATACAATATGAAGCAAGGTATAATGGGTTTATGTTTGTGAACAGTGTATAGGCTACACAATTATTCAACTGTATGGTGAAATGGGACAGAAATTAAAATATTCCCAGGTTTTATGCATTTCAATGCACCAGTATTTGGTCACATGATTCGTTAATGTTATGATAGTTACATAATTAAATCCTAAAGTCACATACTGAATATAAACTCACACTTTCTTGTATTAAGCCTTATGTACTCTGCACATGCTATTTTAAATGGTAATCCAAATATTCAGAAGTAACAGAAGTAGGAAAGCAATATCTAAAATATGTTATGGCTGGCACAAAAGAATTAGATATGGTGACATTAGCACATTAGATCTATCTAACCATCCGTGCATTCAGTTTTTATGCCATGCTCATCATCTGAGTACCTACCCATCAAAGAACTAGAGAGCACCAGGTCTCCATGCTGGTGCTGCAGCACAACCCATTCTCAATTCCCACCCCACCCCATCTTTCCAATGCTAGCCGTAACTTAAAAGCCAAAATTGGGCCCAGAGTGAATTCTGCATTGGGGGCAGCCATGGGGTTCTCAATTCACCTTTTGTGCTGGGCAGGAAGCATAGATGGTGGCCTGCCAGACAATAGGGTAATATTATATATTATCAAATGGAATTACTATTCGGTGCCCGAACCTGCTCCCATTGAACTCATAAACCATTTTGACAAGTTTCAGAGGGGTAGCGGTGTTAGTCTGTATCAGCAAAAAACAATGAGGAGTCCTTGTGGCACCTTAGAGACTAACAAATTTATTTGGGCATAAGCTTTCATGGGCTATAACCCACTTCATCAGACACATGGAGTGAAAAATACAGTAGGCAGGTATAAATAAACAGCACATGAAAACATGGGAGTTGCCTAACCAAGCGGGGGGTCACTGACTTCAATGGAGGCAGGAATGGGCCCTTCTTAAAATGAGTATTTTCCCCACTTGTATGATGGTCTCGTGTGGGACCATCTGTCTATCAACCATATGTGTTGCATTGTCCATGGAGAACAAAGATGGAGAGGTGCTGTAGTCATCTTTAATGTTATGTAGTAGGAATATCTTGCATGCTCAATAGCTGTTGTTCAAACATGTATCTGGAGTGCTGTCATAAAGGGAGCCAATTGGTTCTGAGTTCCATGCTGCAGAGAAAACAAATGCCTCCCCCATCTCCTCCAAATACCATCACTGCCTTGTGCAGCAGAAATATAGAGGCAGGGAGGAGACTTGCCCCCCATCAATTAGCCCCTTGCCATTTAGAATTTAAAAAGCCTCTTTTTGACTATTGTTTAGCAAGCCAAACTCCCAGGGCAGCCACTTTGCAGCTAAGAGCTCACTGCAGGGGTCCTCCAAATTATACATTGTGCAGCCCATTTAATACAAGATAGCCTTTCATGGGGATTTTCCCTTGCCAAACCCCAAGCCCCCATGTTGTGGCTCTCAAAACATCTGCAGGCCACCAGCAAAGGTTCCAAAGGCAACGTATCAATACCATGGCTTAGTAAGAAACTTGCCGTTCAGGCAGCCCAAACTAGAAGAGATGCTAAACACTGAAAACATAGTTTTGTAGAAAACCTTCAGCTATTGAGCCTTAAAATCCCACCTATCCTGCAAGAGGTGTGTGCCCTTTCAGATAGAAACTAAATGTTATGCTGGATGGCAGAAAACCCCCTACTGGGATTTTAAGGCTCCAGGATGGTATATAATTGTACATATAGCAATCTCACTTCAGTGGTGATGACTCAGTGAATGAGCTTGAACGTATAAGGCTGGGCAAAATTCACAGAATTTCATTTTAAAATGTTCTCTGTTTCTTTTCAAGTTGTATTGGAACCTTCCCCTCAAATTCAGCTTTCTTCATTATTTAAAAAAAAATGGCTATTATTGCGTAGAAAACTTGCAAAATCGTGTCTTATTGCATGTTTTATAAGCTGACTTAGCTGGAAAAAACAGGTCTATTTATGCTCAAAATGGGTCATCTTTTTTGTTTGAAAGCTGGCCCATTTTCCATTGAAAAGGAGTCCATTAGTGGTAGGAAATTGTGCATGTCTCAGCAGAAATTTCCACGACAAGAGTCCAGTTTTCAAGCTCACACTGAAATGTGTAAAACATTGAGCTTTGAGTCTCATTTCATATTATTATGAATACTTCACACTTCTTTGCAGTGCAGCAGTTTATACATCTAGTCCTGTCACCCAAATATGTACGGTGTTAGAAAAAAACCAACTCCTGGCATATCCTAACTGAGAGAAGAAGTGTGATCCAATTAGATTCCCTTTACACTAAAATATTGCTTTTGAGGTTCTTTTCAGCATTTCTCATATTTCTAGAATTTAATAGCTCAACTTACTAGTTCGTACTTATTAGCAGCTAACTGTGCCTATGTGATTGTAAAGTATATTTAAGAGACATCTTTTTTTTTCTCTCTCCAGTAAAAAGTCCCTTTGAAGTTGTTAAGGACATACAAACAAATAGTAATACTTAGCTTCTCTCTAATAGCTTTCATTTGATAAGTGCCTTGCAAACATTATCTAATTATAAACAGCCCACTAGCATAGGAGGATCCTCGGCTGGGAAATCCGGTTGATGTAAGACCTTTTACCCTATGGGAGTAAGCCACAGCATAGCTCTGAATCAGGACCTATATTTTATGCTGTTAAATAATATGAATATAAGCAACAGAAATTAACTCTGTGTGGGCTCTGGCAAGACAAGTAAGGGGAGGCCTTGCGAGCCAGTAATTTCCAGAGCATTACTCTCCTGGTTTCTGAAACTGTCAATGGTGATTTATAGGACATCTGCATAATTGAGGAGGAAGAATTGTTCCAGGTGCTACAGAGAGGACAAACTAGGAGCAGTTATATGAAGTTGTACAAGGAGTAATTCAGCCTCAGATGGGGGGAGCGGGGGAGGGAAACAAACAAAAAACCAAACCCAAAACACATTTTGCAGTACGACCTGTTTGACTCTGGAACAATCTTTTCATCTGTGAAACTCTGTTGCTGAAGATATTCAAAGATGGTCTAGGTAAAACATTTATGAATATCAGCAAGGACAATAATGCAGATTTGTGGGGGTGGATGGGATTATTATCCATTTGTGTGTGATTATATGGTTTAAAAGATATGACGCTCCTGATGGCTGCTTTAACGGGGAAAAATTAATTTTCTAACCCTTTTCCAGCCTTTATCCTAGAATGTTTATTCGTATTTCCTTTTGCTTTTTATAAGCACCAGTTATACCTTCACTCCCTGTATTGAATGGCTTCATTTGGCTGTGGGTATTGAACTCTGTCTCTGTTCCCTATGTTAGTCCTCATCAGCTAATAACAGGAGCTAATTAATCGAATACTATTGTTCTGGCAAAACAATGCACTTATGATTGAAAATTACAATTTGTAAACTGCAACTAAGTATTGTAGGCTTCATTAAGAGCCCAAAGACCACTTGAGAAAGACAAGCCGCTCAGTACACTTAGTAAACCCTAAGAATGTCATCATTTTGCCATTCTCTCCCCGTATGAACTGAACAATAGTTGAGGTACATCACTCTGAACAAATATTTACAAAAAAATTAGTACCTAGTATACATTTGCAGGAAGGTATCAAGATCAGGAATTCCAGAGATATTTGTTTTGGACAGATCAAGTTTTGCTCAGCACAATGTTTAAAAGCTGAGCATCCCATAATGATTAGATATGAAAATGTATTACATCAAATATTTGTTAGAAAAAAACATTCACCACATGTATGTTGCCTCATTCAGAATAAAATAATTGGATAGCAATGGCATTTATTGGAAAATATCTCATCCATATCAGGTACATGTAATTAGCAAAGTGATACTGAAGGTTAAAGATTTGAGCTTAAATGTTGTATTAAATACTTTCAAACAAAGGAAATGTAGAGGTCCCACTGGATCCAACCTTCTACAAAGTTTGGGCTTATAAGTGCATATATGTGAAAGGCAGGTTGCACTGATGATAACTGAATTTCAATAAGAGTAATAGAGGAAGAAGAAATTCAATACACCGGATAATTCCAAGATATGTATCAACTGGAAACATCTTAACCTATTGAAATAGGTCATTTTGTTTTAATGATTTGTGAAGCGAAGGTTGACTTTTAACAGCTTCAAATGCTGCACCGCAGCAGGTTCTATTTTGATGAGCTAGGAAAAGTTTACATTACATTCAGTTTACATTCAGATATTTATCTGAACCTTGGAGTCTGCCAAAATGGGCCTTGTAATCTAAAGAGAAAAGGTTCTCTTGTAAAATTTCTGCACTGAGACCAGTAAACACCATGACATTTTAAATATTCCAGTACTTATGCAGTTGGGTCTTTTTTAGAACCTGTATGTTAGGAGACATTGCAATGAATAATATTTTTGACACCCTTTTTTGAATCTGAGAAGATTTGGTTATTATTATTAATAAAATAAAATAATAAAATTGCTGGCACTGTAATTTTCAAGCTAGAATGAAACTTCTTGACTACACATAGAAAGATATGGACCAGCTGAAAATTTGGACCCAGATCCAAACCTTCCTCAAAAGAGTGTTAAGTGGCTTACTTAAAGTCACAAGGTAGGAGAAATGGGACATTTAGAGATCATCTTTTGTCCATACACAGTATGCAAAAATATATTTTAAAAATTCCTAGAATACTATGAATCAATGGTTCTCAACCTTTCCAGACTACTGTACTTCTTTCAGGTGTCTGATTTGTCTTGGGTACTCCAAATTTCACCTCACTTAAAAACTAGTTGCTTACAAAATCAGACCAGCTAGCTTAATTTCAGTACCCAGAAACATAATGGAACAAATAATTAAGCGTTCAATTTGCAAACACCTAGAAGATAATAAGGTGATAAGTAACAGTCAGCATGTATTTATTTGTCAAGAACAAATCATGTCAAACCAACCTAGTAGCTTTCTTTGACAGGGTAACAAGCCTTCTGGATCAACGGGAAGCTGTAGATGTGGTATATCTTGACTTTAGTTAGGCTTTGATACTGTCTTGCATGACCTTCTCATAAACAAACTAGGGAAATACAACCTAGATGAGGTGGGTACATAACTGGTTGGAAAACTGTTCCCAGAGAGTAGTTATCAGTGGATCACTCGAAGGGCATATCAGTTTTGGATCCGGTTCTATTCAATATCTTCATCAGTGATTTGGATAGTGGCATAGAGAGTACACTTGTGGATGATACCAAGCTGGGAGGGGTTTCAAGTGCTTTGGAGGATAGGATTAGGGTGACCAGATAGCAAGTGTAAAAAATCAGGATGGGCATGGGGGGGTAATAGGTGCCTATATAAGAAAAAGCCCCCCAAATTGGGACTGTCCCTATAAAATTGGGATGTCTGGTCACCCTAGATAGGATTAAAATTCAAAATGATCAGGACAAAACTGTAAATAGGATGAAATTCAATAAAGAAAAATGCAAAGTACTCCATTTAGGAAGGAACAATCAGTTGCACACATACAAAATAGGAAATGACTGCCTAGGAAGGAGTACTGCAAAAAGGGATCTGGGGATCATAGTGGATCAAAAGCTAAATATGAGTCAACAGTGTAACATGGATGCAAAAAAAGCAAACATCATTCTGGGATGAATAAGCAGGAGTGTTGTAAGCAAGACACGTGAAGTAATACTTTTGCTCTGCGCTGATTTGGCCTCAATTGGAGTATTGTGTCCAGTTTTGGGCACCATATTTCAGGAAAGATGTGGACAATTGGAGAAATACAGAGAAGAGCAACAAATATGATTAAAGGTCTAGAAAACATGACCTATAATGAAAGATTTTAAAAATTGGGTTTGTTTAGTCTGGAGAAGAGAAGACTGAGGGGAGACATGATAACAGTTTTCAAGTACATAAAAGATTGTTACAAGGAGGACTTGGAGGGATAAAAATTGTTCTTATTAACCTCTGAGGATAGGACAAGAAGCAATGGGCTTAAATTGCAGTAAGGGTGGTTTAGGTTGGCATCAGGAAAAACTTCCTACCTGTCAGGGTTGTTAAGCACCGGAATAAATTGTCTAGGGAGGCTCTGGAATCTACATCAATGGAGATTTTTAAGAGCAGGTTAGAAAAAGCATCTGCCAGGGATGGTTTAGATAATACTTATTCCTGCCAAGAGTGCAGGGGACTGGACTAGATGACCTCTCAAGGTCCCTTTCAGTCCAATGATTCTATGATAAAATACAAAAGTGTCACAGAACACTTACTGAAAAATTGCTGACTTTCTCATTTTGTCAGTATGAAATTTTAGTTTATACTGACTGTGCTAGTGTTTTGTATGTAGCCTGTTGTAAAAGTAGACAAATATCTACATGAGTTGATGCATCTCCTGTGGACCCCCAGGAATATGTGGACCCCTGGTTGAGAACCACTGCTATGAATGATTCTTAGGAAGTTCAATCCTGGGGATCAAATATCTGAAGTGGCCCTTAAATTTTACTTATATAGGATGCAAAAAGGAAACATGCCTATCTGTGCATCTCCCTCAGAACCTCCCACCCCCCAAAAGAGAAATAATTGTTGTTATTAATTATTTATATTACTGTAGTGCCTGGAAACTCCAACTGAGATCAGAACCCCATTATGTTAGGTACTGTACAAAAAACATAGTAAGACACAGTCCCCACACTGAAAGTATAAATCAAAATAATCAAGACAGACAAAGAGTAGTAGGGGGACACTGACGCACAGAGCCCAAGGTCACTGGCAGAACCAGGAATAGAATCCAGGTCTCCAGAATTTCTATTTAGTGACTTAGCCACTGGACCACTCTGCCTCTCCAAAATCCAATCACTATGCAGAGGGATAAGCTGGTAATGTAAACATGCAATGGTTTCAAACAACATTTATCCATAGCCAAAAGGGGTAATGATTTTAATTGATGAACATATAG
The DNA here is from genome assembly GCF_011386835.1 of Chrysemys picta bellii. Classification (NCBI taxonomy): domain Eukaryota; kingdom Metazoa; phylum Chordata; order Testudines; family Emydidae; genus Chrysemys; species Chrysemys picta. The sequence continues at coordinate 36,043,706 of NC_088804.1, read as the reverse complement.
TCGCTGTTTGTCTGGTGTTTCATTTATCAGTCCTGGCTATGTGCACCTTAGCACTGTTGAGAGACTTTGTACCATTACAGCAGGAAACCCATTTATTTCCCCATAAATTTGCACTTTAGTCATTTAGCCCACTGTGGGGGTGACACTGGCGAATGGTTTGGTCTGCAGTCAGGCTGACAAGTTTGCATTCTACAGTCCACTCAATGCCACTCTCTCCAACATGTGACATTAGTGTCAGATTTCCATCCCCTGCTCTCTCAGCATCACTGTTTCATCACTGGTAGGCAATGGGAGGTAAGAGAGCTCACTTTTTGAGATCATTGGCTTGCTGACAAAGCCAGCAGGATATAATAGCAGTAGAGGGAGACAAGTAGCTCAGTGCAGTTACATATGGTTAGAATAAACCCAGTGATAACGTCTAGGTAGGGGACAGATATGACAGTCCTGTTCTGAGGTTAATTCTTTTAATGTTTTCTTTATAGCTACAGTAAGAAAATTGTCAGGGGTATAGAAGCCACAAGAAAAGTGATCCCCACGATTTACACTTCACATCACAATCACTAACAGAGGCCTCCATTTTGCTAGATGCAGAGAGTAAAGCTCCCATAATATCCAGTGAAATCCAGGAGATGAGGATTCTCAGCACCTAAGACCCCAAATTCAGCAAGCATGAAGTCAATGGGACTACTCGCATGTTTAAATCTAGGCACACTTTTAAATATCTTGAAAAATCAAGGCCTAAGGGACTGATCCAAAGCAGAACAAAGCTAACAGGAAGACTTCAGTGGCTTTTGATGGAACCATAAATGATTTTTATTCCCCAATAATTACAAGTAGCAAGACATGCTTCATCAAAGATTCATGAACAGTAAATATAGGGAACAACCAGTTTTTTCTACCACTGGGTTTAAACTCCACTTTTATTCAGTGTTTAATATTTTTGGGACAGGCAAAAATTGTCAGAGGAAACCAAACTTTCCAGGAAAAGTTCATTCTCTGGACTCCCAAGCTAATTAGTAAATGTACAATGTTAGGTTGGTGTTGCAATCTTTCTAGAACGTTACTAAACTAGATAAGACTGAATAAGCAGTAGCTATCTAGAGGCTATAGTTAGAGGTCATTCTATTAGAGATATTCCCAGTTCTGGAGATATTGCCTAGAACTTAACATTTGGAATCCAGCCTGGCTCAGTGACATGGCTGACCTCAGAGCTAACTAATGATTGGCATTCTGCAGAAGGGAAATGCCTGAAAAATTCAAAGCAACTTGGGCTACGTTTTAGAGCTCTATGATTACTGCAGATCCTGAAGATAGATGTGTCTCTTCCCCTTCCCTCCAACCCTTTATCCTAAAACCTCTTTATTTACTTTGTGTATTATGATGAATCTGGTATATTTTTGATTATTTTTTCCAAACAAACAAATAAAAATTTGGAATCACTAGAATTAGGTTGAACATTTTAACAGTGTCCACTGTGTAAGGGTGAAATCTCATAAATGTGTGTGTGTACACATATTTAATATTTCAAACCAAAAGCATGCCACAATCCCATAGGCCAACTTTTTGTCCTCTGGACAGTCACATTTGGTGGACAGTCAAGTTTTCCCACACTGCCCCAAGAACAAAGGGCTAGAGTGGCCACATTTTGGAAGGGTGCTAGGAAGACTGGGATATGGGTGGTTGGACTCAGGCCCACAAAATGCAGTATACATGCTGGAACCCCAGGGTGGGATTCAGGGTTCAACAATTCCTAACCTGAGGTTACAAATGAGTGTATACCCTCAAGCCCTAGGTTAACAAAACCAGAGTCTGCTAATTTGAGTTCTACTAATCCTGTTCTCACATTGAGGTGTAGACATACCCCAAGAGTCCTGACTCCTTGTTTTACAAAATTATCCTATGACTGAATGATTAATAGATCTAGAATGGATAGACTGGGTAATTTTATTTTATTATTTGGGTGTGGGAGGGACTGTGCTAAATGCTAAATTATTTCATGGTGTTGCCCATTCCTAGAGTGTGAAATTCATGCTGTATGTCACTGAGAACACAGAGTCCAAATCTGCCACACTCAATCACCTGAAGCGAGGCACCTAAATCCATATGTAGGCACGTAAATAAAAAGGTTTAGAGCATTTGTGGCTCCCACTGACTTTGAATGAAATTGTGAGTGCTCAGTACCCATAAAAATGGGGGGGAGGGGGCACCCATTTAGGCGCGTAAATAGGAATTGAGGTTCCTAGTTTTAGAGGCTGAAAATTTTGCCCAGACAGATCATTTGAATATAAAACTAATTCCGAGCAAGCAATAAGAATTCACATGAAAGATGTGAATAATAAACCTCTTCATGAATAGGCTGTAACAAAGTCCCCTTTTTGTCATTGGCACCTGAATAGACTGTGGTTGTGACTAAAATGGGATAATCAATGAAGTTGACATATGGATTGCTGGCATATTCAAGGTGCCCACACACTTGACTAAACACTGAATCCTACTTGCTATTACAGTAAGTCAGATACAGTATGCAATTGGAAGTCTATTTCCTGGAATTATGCTTTCTGTTTTGTTTTTCAGATTCAACTGACTCTGAATTGCTTATTTTCTGGGGATTTTTTTCCCCAGAAAATGTTGATAAATTATTTCCTGGAAAGAGACACCGGTCAGTGTGAATACATGTTTGTTCTGCCCAATTAGGGCTGGGGGTTCTTTGAGATTCTCGGTGAAGGACTGAAATGAATGACCCGGGATGAGGAGAACTGAGTACAACTCAATTTTATTATAACTGGTAAGTATAACAATTATTAATACCACGACTCCTTACCAAACGAGTACAATGCTATATAACTAAATTTAAACAAGTAAGGCAAGGGAGAATACAACGGGGAGAGATAAGCAAAAACAACAACAACAAAAAGGAACAAGCAAACAGAAAATTTTTGTCTAGCTAGTTACTTACGACCAAGCAAACGACAGCCAGATGGGAGAGCATGTACATGGTGAATTCAGGCCGGCAACACGACACGTGCTCAGGCTGGATTCGGGAGTGGGAGGGTCAAGTCCTGGTTGATCAGAACTGGACTGGCAGTGACGTTGAGTCGTTTTGGGACACCTCTGATAGCTATACAGGGGCGACTAAGTATATAGTTCAAAAGGTAAGTGTGGCACGCATTGATTGGCTTCTTAGTGCCCTGTTTTCCCTTTATTAGGAAGAACAATACAATGTGGAAACTGCAGAAACGGTTTTCTGTGGTAAACACTATGGATATATCCCTCATAAGTTTCCTGTGATAAGCACTATGCCCTAATAAGGTCGTGAGAGGCGGCCTTGCCAAAACTGAATGGGGTGGGGGGTTAGGCTGTATTAACAATGTTATGTAACCGAGTTTGGATTATACAGAGTTTGGACTCCGATTCAAACTTCTTCAAAGTGTAGGAGTGGATGGAACCAGGACTTGGGGCTCATTTATAATTTGGGCTCTCTAATGCAAAATATCTTAAAAAGAGCTCACAGCATTTTCTTGTAGATACTTCTAATACCAGCTTTAATCCACTGGAAATAACCATATGTAGATGCATATTGCCCTTGCATATTTGCCCACATCAGCAACCTGCCACCCAACCCAGCTTGTTTGGCAGTTTCTCCTCTAGTAGCCTTGAGCAGGGAGATTTTCAAAGGCACAAAGGGCAGTCAGGCACCAGCTCCCACTGACATTCAAAGACACCTGACCCCCAAATATGCCTTTGAAAGTCTCCCGCTAGAAATGGAAAAGCAAAATCAGAAGAGGGGAGGTGCATTGGCATATATGCATCAGGGAAGGAGACATATTTTGGGGCCTCTGTGCTGCTATGATAGCAGCCTTCAACTACCTGAAGGGGGGTTCCAAAGAGGATGGAGCTCAGCTGTTTTCATTGGTGGCAGATAACAGAACAAGGGGCAATGGTCTCAAGTTGCAGTGGGGGAGGTCTAGGTTGGATATTGGGAAACACTATTTTCACTAGTTTCGTTGCTGTTGGTCCTGCTTTGAGCAGGGGGTTCGACTAGATGACCCCCTGAGGTCTCTACCAACCCTAAGATTCTATTATTCTACTCCCTCACTTTCATGTGTTGGATCAAATCTCCTGTCCTCAATTAATGTGTTGTGTCACCAATATGGTGCTATCTTGGTTCTGATCAACTAACTAAGGATTCTTAAGATGTAGTTCCAGTCTGAAAGGTGACTCTAAAAATGGCATTATGGGGTTCCTTGTTAAAAGCATGTCACTGACTTCTGGAGCAATTTCCTCAGTTTACTAGTAAAATATGTCTGTATGTTTTGCTACTGTCCCGCTAGAACTTGAGTCCCAAGCTAGTGCCCTAGCCACTAGGCTGCTCTAAAATAAATAACTATCACTTGGGATGCAAACAGACAATCACCACTACTGAGTAAGAAAGTCCCATCTTTCATCACTTCTCAGTGTTGAACTACAATCCAACAGTGAGAACTACAACCGTGTGAGAGGAAGACTGGTCCTGTAGTTAGTGTACTAGCTTGGGACTCAGGAGACTGGGTTCAATTCCTACTCCACAACATACTTCCTATGCGTCCTTTGGCAAGTCACTTAGTCTGTCTATGCTTCAGTTTCCCATCTGTAAAATGGGGATAATAGCATTTCCCAGCTTATCATGGATGCTATGAGGATAAATACATTAAAGATTGTGAGACGTTCAGATGCCGTGGTAAGGTGAGGACACAAAAATACCATAGATAGTTCAAATGAGGACAAACAGCTACTCAAAACTTTTAAGTGTTTTTTTAAAAGCATCCTCTCTGGTCCTATTAATTCTTCATCCACCAACATTTCACTTAATGTCAGAAGACAGAAAATATTATTTTGTAGAACTTTTAACAGTATTCTCTCTAAAAAACAAGATAACATCAGTGAGTTTATTTAAATTTCTGTTTATGAGCTATATATTTATAGTCCTATTCATAGTGTATTACCATATCACATTTTTTATTTACACAATTATAACATAAGGCTCAACAATAAGAAAATCTCTTAGGATGTGAATAGTTTCAGTTAGTACTAAATAAAGGCTCATGTTCATTTTTGAGGAAAACTGCTTGCACAAAGTATTGAATTTGTCCTATTAAAACTTGTTGAATCTTTTTGTTGATTAATGCTATCAGCATTCAGTCTATCAGTGTTCCAGGGTATGCTGCCAGAATTTTGACAAAGTTGGAATACAAAAACTGAAGCAATAGGATTATTAACACAGAAAACTTTTAAAAAAATTATAATAGCAATATTTTCATTAGTTCTAAATGCCGATTATGTCTGTGGGGAAGAGGATACAAAGGCAAGATTCATATTCAGAGCCTGAATTACAGTTTGTATTCACGAAAACAAAAATCAAAACAATTTAGTAATATAGATCCTTGATCTCATCAATTTCCAATTCTTATGTCTTAAAGGAAGGTTCTAGTTTAATCAAAGTAATAAGGTATTTCAGTTATGAAGAAAATCAATATCTATTTACTACCCACAGGAGAGAGATAGTTCATAGCTACAAGAGGGAGTAATAGTGAAACTAAAATTTCCCCCTCTGAGGCCAATGTAAGAGAAAAAATACGTGTCTCCAAGATGCCTGACACAAACTGCGTCTTGGATTGAAGGACTGAGAGCTCTGTAGTCCATTGAAAAGAGAACTGCAGGGCATAAAAGTTCAAGAACACAGGGCATAAAGGCTCAAAATTTTAATCGTCAAAAATGCTGGCACAATCGTATGCCTAATATGCATGTACACTTACTGAACTTTATATGCAAATACAATAATTGCATTTAAAAGACACTAATTAGATGCATTTGCACATACAATTACCAGATTTCACATAAAATGGTGATACTTGTGCATGCAAATTAGATCTGGGAGTTACAAACTGGCAGTCGGTATGGCCCTTCTTGGATTCAATTTCTGTGAACATTGAGAGATCAGAAGTGCCAATGCTCACAGAAAGGACAATATTTGCTTCAATATTCACGGAAAGAACATTTAAAATTGTATATCTGATAATAAAATGTGTCATTCATCCAATGTTGGTTAATTTGATCAATCAGAGAGGGTGAGATTCGGTGTTGTGCCCCTCTAGGGGCTTATCTGTATGGTACGTTAGTCTGTACCAGTGATGTGTAAAATTCTAGTCCTCACCAAGGTGTCGTGAGGCCAGTATGAACCATGCTGGTGTGCACTAAAAGTTACCTAGTGCTTGTTAATGTAGTCCCATATCAACAGTACTATATTAACACACATTAATGGACTTTTAGTCTGCAGGGTCCACATAGGCCAGTTAGTACATGACACACTGGTGTGGACTAGAATTTACATCTAGTTGTGGATTAATTTATCATGTAGACAAACTCCAAGAGGAACAGCACAGAACTCACAGCCCATGTGATGCGGGGGCAAAGGCAGCTTTAAATCACCTCTTGATTATGGGTTGATCTAGGGGTTGGATAGGCCCCAGGGACTACTTAGACAGTCATAGGGGACAGTCTAAACTATGACATCCTTCCCAGGCTGCCCTATAGGCTGCAACATGCCTGGAATCTCCATAGTGAAGCATGCTATAGTCCTGTCACAACACATCCCGCCCACACATGCCACATTGGTTTTTTACCATGGTACAAAGGGGCCAGAGTGAGTGATGGGGAGTGGTGAGGATTTGATTTTTGATATTATTTCTGTTCCCTGACTGGATGATTCATGGAACTACCAAACATGGCACAAACTGAGAATACTGAAACTGAATATAGAATTTGAACTTTACTGTGTGTATATTTATATGAGTCAGTTTCATACTCACATAAATACCAGCCTTAGTTGTATATAACAATCACAATTTGCAGTAATTATAACAATCACAATTTGCAGTTCAAACATTCCGCTGGCCTAGAATTATTTCCTGGAGTCATTTTAAAATAATTCTGAACAATTAATACTTTAAAGAGCTGTGCAATGTGCTTTCAGACAATCTGTGAAGAGAAAAGGAGGGCAAACTTCCTCTAATAAATTATTAGGTGCACATCATTCACTCATTTCTAGTCCCTGCCATGACAGGCACAGGTCTATTTAAATCCAAACATTTAAAAGGCGAGACATGTTTCTTCAGCACAGTAACCTATCATATGTATCAGTGAAGACAGCTTTTTCAAAGATGTGTATTAAAATAGGTCTGTCAGGAGAGTTTCTCAGGAATATGAAAGGTGTAAAGGTTATACAACGTAATGAGGAGCAGCACACAGACATGAGTGAAGGTGTTGGTGTGACATATATGAGAATTTTTCTTCAATATCCTGGACAAATCTTATTGAATGAAGTTAAACCTTACTGACAAAAGTTTAAGTATTTTGGAAGTTCATTGTATTAAAATGGAAAATGTTTATGTATTATTGTGGAATAGTATGTAAAATCTTTCGGGAGGAGACCTGACTAATAGAGACACTGGGAAATGTTATGAGTCTCAAAGGACTATTTGAAACAATAAAACATTTAAAATTAAGTGGGTTTCCTGAGAAATCTCTAGAAGGAGAGAAATGCAAATATGACTCCAGTTATGCAAGAACTCAGCCTTTTGAAGCTTTGCCTTGGGGAAGGGACCTTTGGTCGGACTGATTACCTAGTCATGGTCACTTCAAAGACCCAAACTGGTAAAGGAATGATTCATAGATTCATGAGGGTGCTTGTTCTGAGCAAAAGCTGTTACGAACTTGTGATCACAGAAAAAACTCTGGGTGAGGGTTGTCAGACTGATCATCTGACAAAGCCCTTACTGGAGCTGGGGTGACCTCTGGTAAGCTTATTAGCATATATGTAGGTTCTTTATTGGCTTAATGTGTTTTCTCTGTGATGTTTTTACCTTAGGCATAAATGTACTTGCTTAGAAAGAGCTGCATGGGAATATAACTGTGACAATTACACTGTTTACCATCTCTGAGGAGAAATCAGGCCTGTTAGGCAATCTGACTTGGCTGAAGTATAGGCAGGGAGCTGTGCAGGGAGGCAGTGTAGGCCAGGAGCTGTGCATCCTGGAAATACCCATCAGAAGGAAGATTGATGTGCCTCCACACAAGAGAGATAATGGCTGGGGAGCTGGAAGCCTGAGAGTTGGTGCCCATGCTAGACCATAGAGGGTGGATACAGGGGCAGTTGCCCTGAACTGTGGCAGTCTGTGTTGTAATTTTTTAAGAAAGCAAAACTTTGAGCGAAACCAAAAAGTTAAGGTAGAAAATACAATAGGCCAGATCCTCCAGCTGGCATAAATCAGCAGAGTGACTGACTTTAAAGGAGCTCCAGCAGTTCACACCAGCTGAAGTTATGCCCCAGGATGTGTATTGAAACAACACACATATATGCTTTCAGGCCACCATATAACCTGCTTTGTCTCTTGTACAGCTTAAGACAGGGGTGAGCAAACTTTTTGGCCCTAGGGCCACATCTGGGAGGGAAAATTGTATGCAGGGTCATGAATGTAGGGCTGGGGCAGGGGGTTGGGGTGTGGGAGGGAATGTGGAGTGTGGGAGGGGGTTTGGTGTGCGGAAAGGGGCTCAGGGCAGAGGGTTGGGGTGCGGGGTGCAGGAGGGGTTTGGGGTGCGGGCTCTGGTCCAGCACTGCTTACCTTGAGCGGCGCTGGGATGGCAGTGGTGCACAGGAGGGCTAAGGCAGGCTCCCTGCCTGCCCTGGCCCCATGCCGCTCCCAGAAGTGGCCAGCATTTCCAGTAGTGGCTCCTGAGGTTGGGGTGGAGCAGGCAGCTCCACCACACACTGCCCTCACCTGTGGGTACCACTCCCGAAGCTCCCATTGGCCGCGGTTCCCCGTTCCTGGCCAATGGGAGCTGCAGGGGGCAGTGCCTGCAGGCGAGGGCAGCGCACAGAGACCTCTGCCCCCCCCCCACCACCTAGGGGCCGCAGGGACAATCCCCCAGGCCGGATTGAAAGCCCTGACAGGTTAAGGGTTCTCCTCCATTTGCTTTCAAAACAATGTGAAACTAAATATTTCAACATCATCATAACTGTGTTTTCCACATAAAGAAGACACGAGGATCCAGGAAGGCAGTGTTTTAAACAGGTAATCTCGTACATTTTGCAAATGTGTCCCAAAATCTTTGTTTTAGCTTAGAATAGAAAGGCAGAAGCCATATTTCCTCTGATTATTGCAAAAGGCAGAAATCATTAGAACTAAAGTAAGTCTGGCCCATTCATAGTAATAATAGATTGTGCTTGGATACATTTAGAACAACAGTGATTCAGGATTGTGATCCTCCTTCCAGGCTGAATGTGGAAGCTCCAGGTACTTAGCCCATGCAAAATATCTGACATTTTTCAATACATGGACTAAAATACTCTGCACAAAAGGAGTAACCCCTAGCTGATCAGCTTCTTTTTGCTGTGTATGTGATACAAATTACCTGCCTTAACTGTATAGCAGCCAGTATCAAGTCATCACCAATAAACACACATTATCTGCAGCCCAACAGTATAGGAATCTTTCATCGAGTAAAGAAACAAAAGGTTCCGTCAAGCATTCCTATCAGCGCTTGAATCCACTCCACCTTAACCTGGCTTCAAGCTGCATTGAAGTATTCTCTGAAAACTGCAGGTGAGGATGGTGCACAGCAGGGAAAGCTGTAGATCTTATGGCAAACAGCCTGCTGGCCTCTCTCCCTTCACAAGAATGCAAACCTCCTGCATACAGCTGGGAGAAAATGTTCAGGCGAACCTCTAATGGGAAGGTATATCTCCCTTCCCTACCTCTCTTTCAAAGCAGGTAAAAGCAATACAGGCACCAGTACAACACAGACTCTTATTTCAAGATGCCATTGTCTCCTTTCATTGAGCTAACTCCTGCCTGTCATCATCATAATTTCCTTTGTTGTTATGACATCATGCTTTCTCTACACCCTCCAATACACCAGGGACACATTGTTCCATCTCCTCCCAGTTCAAATTGGGAAGAACTGTCTGAGGAAACAAAACAGACATAAACCAGATTCTAGATATCTAAGGCACTGTGCAGGACCACTACATAGGCATGGGTCAAAAGCAGACAGCACAAAGCAACACAAACTACAACTGTGTCCGATTTTCAGCCTAGATGTCAATATCATGGACATGACAACCCACTCACAGTCTTGGATAGACCATTAGTTTATTCAAGCGGTGGTCAGAGCTCTTCGTGCTACCAGGCAACAAGAATAACCCATGATCATAACTGGACTATGAAGACTGATGGACTCCATCAAATTCCAAAGCGTGGTAAAGAACAGCATTCTTCTCACAGGACAAGGAGTCAAAGACCTGGTGAATTGTTATCATTGTACAATAGCTTCAACCATGAACTCATTGGTCACCAAACAGCCCATTCCTCCCCATCGCCCAAACAGGTCTCCTTAATTTTCTGACATCCTGCACTGGATGAAGGGAGAAGGGCAGAAACTTGAGCACCATAGGAGGAAAACAAAGGCTGATACTGATAGGACAAAACACAACAAATTCCTCCACGTCTATGCCAAGGCTCTAGTACAGGCTGTGAAAATCTGTCAGCCTCCACTGAAGCTACCAAATCCTTCCCCAAGGAGCAATCCTGGGTGTTCACAGCACCAAACCCTGCAAAGAATTATCAACCTACTTTGCTGGAAACATCATGTGTGTTCAGGAAGGATTCCCAAAGAACCTGGATCTGCCTTGCCTGCACCCAATAACCAATAGCCTGCACTCCCAGAATTCAGTATATTCACTCATCCAGAATTTCTGGATACCCTGAAAGAGTCTTGACTGAAGACCTGTGAAGCCAACACATGCCCTTCCTGGCTTGTGAAACAGAATTGTAAACAACTGGTGTCACTCATGACAGAAATAGCCAATGCCTCATCCAGGGAAAGAATCTTTTCTTCCTCCTTCAAACACACAATAGTATGACCAACACTGAAGATACATCGATTCTAGTCAACTATCACCACACATCAAACCTCCCATTCCTGAGCAACCTGACAGAAAAGCTAGTCAAAGGCCAACTTCAAGATAAACTAATATCCTAGACCCAACACAATCTGCACTTAATCCAGGAAATGGAATTGAAACTGGTTTAGTAGAACTGATGGATGATGTCCTGCTGTCAATGGATTGAGGGCAAACATCCACTCTCATCCTTCTGAGTCTCTTTGCAACATTCAACAGTGTTGACCATAAGACATTGCTGTGTTGCTTGAGCCTTAACATTACTGATATTTCTAGGGTAAAAATACCCTAGAAATACCCTAGAAAAAAAAATGGGGGGAAAATAGTACAGGCCTTCTTCACACATCACAAAGAAGCCAAAGAAGGCACAAGTCCTTAATATATATATATTATATATATATATATTTGCAAGTCATCCTTAATGCTCTGCATGTTAATCACTTCAAAGGGCAACTGATGCATACAACTCCCATAACACACGATAGAGATAAATAGTTTATTCTGATGCCCAGATCAGTCGGACGAGTCTGACTGAGGCTGTCTGTTGATTGAGGCATGTGAGAATAGAGAAACTGATGCTCTTTCAGACCTCGCACACTTGCCGAAAATGAAAGTTTTCCTTGATTTGTTACATCTAAAACAATATTGTCTGCCTCAGTAATAAAAGAAAATATGTTTTAAGACAACCCCCTTATGCCAAGTCTTTACACAATCAGTTATCAAATGAAGCTGACTGGGTTAACGGCAGATAAACCATTTTTACAAAGTAGGTGCACTTGGGTTATATTTCCCCCCATATACATTCCTATTCCGCACCAGAAAGTAATGTTACAAAGGTCAGGATAGAGATTGTATTCTGCTATGTAGTCTGTTTTGCAAATCTGTACCAGTGGTGGTCAAAATGCTCAGGAAACTCAATTACTGACTTGCTATGACAACCATACATCAGCAGGCCAAGATGATAGAGGTTATTTCTAAAATTAGTCCCTTAATGCAGAAAACACAGTCTGCAATTCCGGTTTTACAACCTTTGCCTGATATTTATATTGTTAAAAATTAATGGGAGCATTGCCTATTATTTCAGGCATTTCATCAGGAACATAAAACTCCTGTTAAACAGGTTCAGTTTACGTTGCAGTTAAAAAACCCTTCATATCTGTTTGACCCTGTTACTGTGTAAACACAATATTCTAATCAAAGCAGCCATCAAATGTTAGTTTTAATCAGTATTATTATTTTCCCTTTAAGTTTAATTTTTTTATGCAAAGCTTATTTTAGTTTAGTGTTCTATTGCCAGTAATAATTCCAGGTAGCTTTTGAAATAAAGCACCCTGCAGAGAGTGTAATGAATCAGAAAATGATAGGAGCTTCGCCTATGGACAAAAACAATTCTAGTGGCTGCATTTATGCTCTCATTGGGTTATACTCCTGGAATATAAATTGATTTAGTTCCAAATCATCTGAGGAAAAATCATGTAAAATGGATTTCAATTATACCATTGCTGCTTTACAAAAAGGTTTAATACTCTATGGGGGGGAAATCAGCACCTCTATAGGATTCACTTTCTGATGAAAGAAAACAGAATTTTCCATTTAAATTTTCTCCAGTCACTGTTACATAACTCTAAATATCTTTTGATCAGCTTTTCTTCTGCCTTATTTTGATAAAAATAATTTGGGATTCCTGTATTTTCTGTACAGAGAAGCAAGTTTTGTTTCTCTTCCCCTTTTCTGTGCTACCTGAGCCTGCCCATAGAATCCGCTGATAATGCTGTTCAATCAGAAAATAACAAAGCAGAACCTTATAAATTCCTACTCCCAATTCCTGATGCTCAGTATTTCCCGTTAGGCTAGTCTCGCTTTCAAGCAGTAAGTCTGTAATACAGACAAGGGGCCTGATTTTCCCCTGCCTTGACTTTTTTGTGTTTTCATTTATGCCAGTGCAAATTTCTCTCGCCAAAACAAAGAATGTCAATCAGCTACAGGTTTCTCCTATCGTGCAAACTATTTTAGTCCATCTATTGCCAAATGTCAGTTTCTTTGCACAAGCTAATTTTTTAGAGGTTTTCACATTCACTGTGGAAGAAGGATTATAATCCTCAATCACTGTTATAAATGTACTTCCGCAACTTATTACAAGTCTGACAGGGAAGGGGATTATAAAGGGGAACACAAAACAAAACAAGTGGAACACAGAAAGTATTTTAGAATCTCTTTTTGCAAGAATTTTGCATCTCTAAATAAACCTATAGCTGTTGTGTTAGATGGCTAACCTCACTAAAGGCAACAGTATATTAACGTGGACTCAGATATTTGTCATCATCTAATTAAAGGTGCTCAAATAATAAGAAACAACAAAGGTAACAAACTTGAATTCCTTCCAAAACATTTCTGCATTTGTATTTTCTTTGACGTATTTAACACTACACAATTTTTTTCTGGCAACTACAAAAAAAAAAGTGTTACTCTATGCTTTGTCTCAGTAAGATAAACTGTGCTTTATTGGTGGTATGTTCTAATCTTTCCACTCCGATGCCGCTGCAGCACTTGTCAAAAATTTTGCTCAAACCAACAATGTTCCTACAGTGCAAAAATCTTTAGCTACTCTTCTCGCTTCGTCTGTTTTCCTCTATTCATTATTATCAAAAAGAATATTTGGTAGGTTACTGAGAGACCGTTAACCCAATAGCACATCGATCATGAGGTCTGACTAGATGAACACCAAGTGGTACCTCCTGTCTTGAGAATCTATGAATCTATTAATCAAGCCAGTGAAAGACCTATTCCACTAGGAGCACTGAGCTATGGTAAATAAAGAAGGAGCCCATTCAGTCAAGTCAATTGAAAGGCTAACTTTGGCTACAAAAGGTTTTGGATCAGGTGCTATCATAGGAGGCCAGATTAAATGAATATTTCCTCTTTGAACCAATGACTCCATTGGAAAAGATCAACTGATCTGTAGTTTTTCTTTGCTGTTACTGTGGCAGAATGGCTCCCGATGCTTAAGTCTACCTTATGGCAATAGATCACATCCTAACTCTTGTCCCAGATGTATGAATATCAGTCTTTCACTCCCTCAAGGCAGCTACTAAGTACATTGAGTCAGCTGAAGCAGCATCTGTAAGGTTTCTATACTCCTAACCCAGCTGAGACCCAATAGCCTCCCCTCATTCTGAAATGCTGGTCAACAACCAACTGCCAAGTAGGATGAAGATTCTCATTGGACATTGAGAACTTCTCAACCAGGACATTGCTAATCATAAACCAAAACAGCAAAGACCCTAAGCAGCCTCCTGGAACCAGGTTTCCTCTGGAATTAATTATTTAACCAACATTTGTAGTAATCTCTTAGTGCAATTTTTTGTATCATTTACAAAAAATTAGCTCTAAAGTTAGTACACTCTATATAAACCAATGCAAATAAGGCTATTATGAGCTTGGTCTGTCACGGCATCCTTTGTGTCCAGGGCCAGTATTTTATTATCTTTCCACCATGCTATGCAATATCAAAGTGTTTAGGGGCCACTTGTTACAATGCAAACCAGCTTTCAACAGCACTCCTTTATGAAAAGCTACCAAAAACACATTACAGAGAAATTCACTGTTAAGTCAGAGGGGCAGAGAAGGGCTTAAGACAAGAGTGAAAGGGTAAAGAGGGAGTCACAAGTTTAGAGTGAGGAAGAGAAAATTCCAGGCTGATGGAGAATTGCAGAGGAAAGAATGACTCCCAATCACGTCTCAGTAGAGGGACAATGAGGAGGTGATGCTATGAGGAATAGAATGAATGGGTGGGCGTGGGAGTGATCTGAGGTCAGAGAGGCAGGATGGAGTAAATCCACAGGGAGTTTTGAAAACTAGGAATAGATTTCTGGACAGTTCTTTGTAGATTAAAAGATAGCAAAGGTAACAAAGGATGGGGTGATGTTATGAGAGGTACACTTCTAAGAGTGAAAAAGCAGTCTGACGGCAGAATTCTGGGCTTCCTTGAAGATTAGAGAGCAGACATTTATGACAATATTAAAAGAAAAACTTCAAAGCAAGAAAGGGCTAGATTGTGACTCTAGCCACGGATCTGAGAAAGGGCACTACTAAAGCTGCACTACCCCAGGAGTAACCACGGGAGGCATTGTGCCACACATACACCTTTCTAAATCACAATTCCTCCCCTGATTTCTCCTTGCTTTGCCTATGCAGTTATGCTGCAAAACTTGGCCAAATCCCCAGCCATTTACTCTGGAGGGAATAAGTGAGCATGCAGCACCCGCTTACTCCTTCAGGCTCAGAGCCAAGGTCTAATTGCCCGAATGGAGGCGTAAAGCAGGTGTCACTCCTTATTTCCCTGCATGGATATTTAATCCAAGTCCCAGTCTAGCCCAAGGTCACTAAAGTCTGGTAAGGGCAAATTCTACAAGGTTCCAGTGCTGGTGATAAGAAAATTTACACACAAGTGAGGTGAGGTTTTAAAAGGAACATAAAACAGATTGGGCTAAAATACCTAGGTGTGATTCACTTTAGATGCACATAGGTGAACTGTCTTGAAACAGCATCTTGTCTCTCAGAACGGTTTCTGATAATGCCAAATAAATGATTAATGATCCTTTCAATTCTGCAAGAATCTCAGCCATTTGGATGAATTTAAATCTAAATCAGCAAGACCTTAATCAGATACTTAATACTGACCTTAATCAGATCAAGATCTAACTTTTCCCCCCCTGAGGTCAAGGACTAAAAACTCTTACTCACATAAGTAATTAATTTAGCCACACACTGGGTTTCCCACTGAAGCCAACACTGTAGTAAGTGTTGTAGCTTCAGGCTCGTGGCTTGGAACTAGTTATAGACAGATCTGTAAAAAGAAACAAAAAATGTGCATGCAACTGTGAGTATAATGGGGTTTGAATATATTTAACGGTGAACACTGAAAAAGAGGGTGTGTAATCAAAAATGACAAATCACGATTAGCAGACTGGTACAATAATGGAAGCATTACAAACTATCCCCTACTCTCATTCAACAAAAGGGTTTGGAAATCTGGTGCAGTACAAATCCACTATTTGAATTGAGATTAACAAATGTTAGTTTTATTATAAATTATAATGTTATTTGCATAAACTTTATTGAGATGAAGAAAAGGAACAGAGAAATTGTAAATTCAATAGCAATAAATATAAAATAGCATTGCATTTTGCACTACTTTGAAAACACCACTATCTAGGTCACTAAATGTAAAAGAAATCTCCAGATTTTTTTTTTAAAATGCTGAGCTAACATTATAACAACCAGAGCTCAAATGGAAGAGAAGCTGGGAGGCATAAATAATTATTTTATTAAATACACAGAGAAGACATACTGGAAAATGACTGCCTTTGTTAAATGTTTATCATCCTGTTCCTAATCCTGGTTATATCCTGCTTATCAAAACTGGAATCCAATTATTAATAGGAAAGTAAAATAAAATCAATAGCAGATATGTATTAATTTACTAAAGCAAAACTATTATACACAGATGAAAGTACAGTAGAAAAAAATAGCATCACTCTTTCTCTCTCAGAGAATTCAAAAGCTCGCAAAAGACTATCAAGGCAGCATTCAGTTATCTCCAAGTATTCTTCATCCCCCCGCCCAAGCTCTGCCATACCCTGCACCTACTTCATTTGAAAAATAATCCAAAGACACAGGGAATGAGAAATTCACATGTTCACTAGTGCTCCCTGTCAAAAGGGACATTGCAAGGGTTGGCTTGGGGGACAAAATTGAGCAAGGTTTTCTCCCTCCGGGGGAGTGAAAATGTCTTCAATTCTCAGGATGTAACATGGAAATGTTGAATGAAATGTGGGATTTTCAACTAATAATGTGTACAGTGAAGATCAAAAATTAGTAAGACCTGAATGTGAACTGGACCATCATATCCCCCAGAGGAATCTGAACCAAAATGTTTTCACTCTCCCTGGAGTGAGACATGCAGCTGAATTCTTTGGCTAAAAAAACTTTTTTGTAATTGAATCGAAGTTAACTTTGCAGTGTACCATGTTCATGCTGAAGGACTGCACATATGAGAACACAGGGGAAGTGCATATGAGGATTGCATTGCACACTCCCAGTGCTATCTTGAATGTCTATAAGCAGTTCTAATAAAAAATTCTGATTTTTCTTTTTAGGCCTTGTTTCTAGGAAAGGAAAAATACAAAGTCTTCAGACTGAAACAGGGTAAAGGGAGGTTTCAGAGTAGCAGCCGTGTTAGTCTGTATCCGCAAAAAGAAGAACAGGAGTACTTGTGGCACCTTAGAGACTAACAAATTTATTAGAGCATAAGCTTTCGTGGACTACATCCCACTTCTTCGGATGCATATGCGTCCGAAGAAGTGGGCTGTAGTCCACGAAAGCTTATGCTCTAATAAATTTGTTAGTCTCTAAGGTGCCACAAGTACTCCTGTTCTTCTTTTTGAGGGTAAAGGGAGATTCAGGAGGAGATGAGACAAGGACCACTATTTCTTTGCAACAATTTTTGAAAAGAAAAGGAAACCAAACTGCTGCTGTTTGTAAGTATAAGAAGTACAAATTAATTAAAAATTGGATGTGTGGGGTGTGTGCTTGCACACACATTGGCATGCTTCTGATTCTTACAACATTTTTCAGATTGTGTGTCTACAATGTGGATTAAACCCTATTGGCATTTTTCTGTTCTCAACATCCCCAGCAACAGTCTGAGTCTAGGACCCCAATTCAGGAAAGCGCTTAAGCATTTACTTTAAGTTCCACTGACTTCAGTAGTAGTTAAGCATGTGCTTAAGAGCACTTCCTGAATAAGGATATTTTCCTGAATCAGACCCTAGAAGAGCATATAACTTGCTCTCTAAGGTGAAATTCCCAAAGACAATGGGAGTTTTGCCATTGACTGTAATGGAGATAGGATTTCACCTTAAGTATCTGTATTATGGAGCTGGTATTATGGATTATGGATTCATGATATGCAAATTGATTACACAGCACATTCAGATCTTTCATTATGCTCAAGGGTTGCTCAAAACGAAGATTGGGCCCATAGTCCGATGATAAAAAAGCTACCCCCTTACTCTGTGGGCAAGCCGGGGCATAGCACACAATGGAAAATTTGTCAAAAACAGAGGTCATAGTACGCAGCATAGGCAGAGCCTCCGTTTTTAAGATGCAAGGAACCCTTTTTATCTACCTTGGAAGAATAAAGGGTTGTGTTAAAGTCATCAATATTTTAAGATTGTGGTTCCAGGGAATCTAAGCATTTCAAGTCTGAAGCTTGGACAGCCGAGCCACTCGCCAACTGATATTCAAATTAGGCAGCTGACCAAACCTGCTAGGAAGAACAACAATTTGTCCTAAACCTCCCCACGCAAACAGAAGAGCCAAATTCTGCCCTCACAATTCTGTTAAAAATGCCACACTTACGTGAGGGTAAAATCTGACCCTCACACCCTTCAGAATAGGATTTTATTGGACTACAACTTTTCTCCTCACCCTCACCTGTTCAGATAAATTGGAGGAGCCAAGAAGATACCAAAGTAGATTTGCTGCTTGTAAGCCAACAGATCACACCATTCCTCCACTAACTGCAATGATTATCCCCTAATAAGGATATCTCCCAGTCCCTCCCTCCCTTCTGGGGATACTATTGCAACCAACAATGACCGCTCAGATATAATTTTTATAGTGCATCTTAGTTATGTAGGGCAAAAGCCTCCAACGACTGTGCATGGAACCTGTGTGGTTGTGCTACAGGATATGGAGAGTTTGTATAAGAATCCACAACTGCTGCATGCGGGAATGCTGAGCTTTGATGAGGCTCCATTCACTCTAATGCAGAGGGTTGGCATGGTGTGAGGCCAATGAATACATAACTGGTTTTCCCCATTCCCATGCCCAGGGAACTGCAATACTGGCTAAGGTGTAACCCCATACCCAGAGTGCAGAAGGATTTCATCCCCACCACAGAAACTCCCTTTAACAAAGCTTGTTTATCCAGGCTTTGCACTGGCAAGAGGATTCAGCTCTTAGGCCTTGGCTACACTTACCAGCTAGTTCGACGGCTGGAAATCGAAGTTCTGGGTTCGACTTATCGCGTCTAGTCTGGACGCGATAAGTCAAACCCGGAAGTGCTCGCCGTCGACTGCAGTACTCCAGCTCGGCGCGAGGAGTACGCGGAGTCGACGGGGGAGCCTGCCTGCCCAGTGTGGACCAAGGTAAGTTCGAACTAAGGTACTTCGACTTCAGCTACGTTATTCACGTAGCTGAAGTTGCGTACCTTAGTTCGAATTAGGGGGGTAGTGTAGACCAAGCCTTAGAGGACAATAAATCCTTTATAGGCTCCGGTATACACACAGCCAGGGAGAAATGTGGAAAACTACAGACTGCACATTTCACAAGTACCATGATACCCTATTACAAAATAATGTATCATACTGATCAACATATTATTCAAAGCAGTGACACAGAAGCATATTTTATAGTAAATGCCACAAGCAACTTAAATGGCTTTTGCAGTCACCTCTCTTTAAGCACATACGTGTAATTTTAAGTAGTAAATTGAATACAATGTGCCTTTAAACAATTCTAGATGACCAGATTATTAATAATATTAATTTGCAATTATCTAGTGTCTTTCATATGAAGATCCTAAAGCCCATTACAAAGATTAATTGAGTCTAGCAACACACTGCGGGAGAGACAAATACCATTATACCCATTTAACAGATGGGCGAATTGAGCC
The DNA here is from genome assembly GCF_011386835.1 of Chrysemys picta bellii. Classification (NCBI taxonomy): domain Eukaryota; kingdom Metazoa; phylum Chordata; order Testudines; family Emydidae; genus Chrysemys; species Chrysemys picta. The sequence continues at coordinate 36,023,970 of NC_088804.1, read as the reverse complement.
AAAATGGCACGCCTGAGGTCATATGGAGAATCAGTCACAAAGCTAGGAATCAAGTATCAGGGGTAGCCGTGTTAGTCTGTATCCACAAAAACAATGAGGAATCCGGTGGCACCTTAAAGACTAACAGATTTATTTGGGCATAAAAACCCGCTTCTTCAAAAGCATGGAGTCATCTAGGAATAAATCACAGGAGTCCAAACTCCCAGTCCACTACTTTAACCACTTCTGCTTTTGTTAATTACAAATGAAAAATAAAACCTTACTGCAATTTTCTTAACCAATCTTTGTGTAACATTTGCTTGCTTCACAGGGTAGAGTTACAAATTCCCAGTATTCCTTCTCCATCATGCCTACTAGCCTGGCTGATGGCCTGCAGAAAATCTGCTTATGTGCTCCACAGCAGCAAAGTGAAATTCTACTTAGGGAATACAACACATTATCTTTGTATTTGGAAGGCATGATTTCTATGATTCAATGCCTCCCCCCCATTTTTCCTTAAAAACTTCAGTGTATCTTAGTTTTTTTAAAAAAGGACTTTGAATTTTTTGGGCTGAAGGAAGAGTATATTGTATTTTATTAGTGAGAGGATTCAGATGCAATATTTGGATCTGGATTTTGAACACAGAAAGTACTAGGGGATGTCTGCGCCCCCATTTTGGTTTAGTTGTATCTCTATTTACTACAGCTCCTGAGAAACCATCATTCATACGCTCATTTCTCTGATTCTCTGTTTGAAGTTCTGTACATGTTTGATGAGTATTTTGTTCTTGCCATTTAGTTGCCAGCTTTTATTTGCTATGACAGGATCTGTGATGTTCACATGAAGGGTGACATGTTCGTGTATTGACTGATGGATTCATGTCTCTTTTTGACCCACCTCTGTTTTCTGAAGGAAACTGCATGCCCTGGGTCTGAGCTTCCTTGAAAAATAACCGTGGAATCGCATGCAAAGTCAGTACTTAAGTCACTTGTATAGTAGCCCCATAAGTTCTCAATGGCTAAGTGATACATGACTTTTTCTGAAGGAAGCCATAAAAATTGTATTTAATGTTAAATAGATTGAGACTAAAGAATCACCCCATGAATTCTCGTTGAAAAATATTGTATGTGTCAACCTTTCAAGGCCTAAGGAAAGAACTCCATTATTCATGCTGTTGTAAGCTCTGTATACATTTCAGTTCTTTATATAGAAAGCTTAATGGCCATGGATTATTTGCCTCATTGGTCATGGTAGGAAATAAAACAATGGAAAGTATTGGTTATAACTTTCCTATATTTAAACTTCTAATGCATTGAACCATTAAAACAAACAATAAAGAAATCATTCTGAAAATTTAAAGCAAAATTGATCTTTTTGTGAATGGAATTGATAAAGCATGCCAGGCTCCTTAATGCCACTCTTTTTCTCCTGGTTGGTTGTTACATTACAAGTTTACAGGCATTTCTGGTTAGTCATCCACTTTTATTCAACAGTTTCTCATTCATCTTCATTGCTAGGAGGTAGAATATGACACAAATCTTGGAGAGAGAGAGAGAGAAAGAAAGAAAGAAAGACTAGTAAACTAAACTCATCAGCACATGCAGTAGCTTCAGGATATAGGAGAATGACATTGAGTAGTACATTTTCTGTGTGTAGTCTCATAACACTAAATTATATGCTTCTGTGTTTTATTATTAAAGTCAGTCTTTTAGGATTAGGTCAACTTCAGTCCAGCAAGTGGAGCTGGCAAATTTGAAGACAATAATTTGTAAATTCAGTATATGCTGACTAAAGGGCTAATTTCAGAAGAAAAAAGGGGGGCAGAAAGCTATGGCTTAGGCCTATCATGTTGAAACTTTGGTCTAAACTCTAGTTAACATAGATTGTGAATGGCAGTCACACCGCTAACTGCAGTGTAGACAAACTGTAAGAGTCACGCGATCTAACCCATATTATTCGTTTTTCTTTTTAAGCAACAAAACAGACACACTTAAAACATGTCTACAGCCAAGCTCTAAGATATAACCACATTTGCTCCAATCCCTCGGATAGAGACAAGCACCTACAAGATCTCTATCAAGCATTCTTAAAACGACAATACCCACCTGCTGAAGTGAAAAAACAGATTGACAGAGCCAGACGAGTACCCAGAAGTCACCTCCTACAAGACAGGCCCAACAAAGAAAATAACAGAACACCACTAGCTGTCACCTTCAGCCCCCAAAACCTCTCCAGTGCATCATCAGAGATCTACAACCTATCCTGAAAGATGATCCTTTACTCTCACAGATCTTGGGAGACAGACCTGTCCTCGCTTACAGACAACCCCCCAACCTAAAGCAAATACTCACCAGCAACCACACATCACTGAACAAAACCACTAACCCAGGAACCTATCCTTGTAACAAACCCCGATGCCAACTCTGTCCACATATCTATTCAAGTGACATCATCATAGGACCTAATCACATCAGCCATACCATCAGGGGCTCGTTCACCTGCACATCTACCAATGTGATATATGCCATCATGTGCCAGCAATGTGCCCCTCTGCCATGTACATTGGCCAAACCGGACAGTCTCTACGGAAAAGAATTAATGGACACAAATCTGACATCAGGAATCAAAATACTCAAAAACCAGTGGGAGAACACTTTAACCTGTCTGGTCATTCAGTGACAGACCTGCGGGTGGCTATATTACAACAGAAAAACTTCAAAAACAGACTCCAACGAGAGACTGCTGAGCTGGAATTGATATGCAAACTAGACACAATCAACTCCGGTTTGAATAAGGACTGGGAATGGCTGAGCCATTACAAACATTGAATCTATCTCCCCTTGTAAGTATGCTCACACTTCTTATCAAACTGTCTGTACTGGGCTATCTTGATTATCACTTCAAAAGTTTTTTTTTTCTTTTTCTCTTAATTAATTGGCCTCTCAGAGTTGGTAAGACAACTCCCACCTGTTTATGCTCTCTGTATGTGTGTATATATATCTCCTCAATATATGTTCCATTCTATATGCATCCGAAGAAGTGGGCTGTAGTCCACGAAAGCTTATGCTCTAATAAATTTGTTAGTCTCTAAGGTGCCACAAGTACTCCTGTTCTTTTTGCGGATACAGACTAACACGGCTGCTACTCTGAAACTTAAAACATACTACAATCAAAAGGTCAGAACTTGAAGGTAACACCAGGAGCACTTACCAAACACCAGGAGCACTTTAAAGACATAATTCCCTCCCTCATCAGCCAATGGGCTAAAGCTTGAGTAGGCAGATAAGTTTGACACCATTTCCTGATGGTTAGCAAACTTCGGGTTGTGGCCAGTCCAAAAATAAGCTAATTCCAAAATTGAGACCCTCCATGGAGGCACCGCATTTTAAAAAAAACGCACCCTCCAGTTCTGGGCACCGCATTTTAAAAAAGATGTGGAGAAATTGGAAAGGGTCCAGAGAAGAGCAACAAGAATGATTAAAGGTCTTGAGAACATGACCTATGAAGGAAGGCTGAAAGAATTGGGTTTGTTTAGTTTGGAAAAGAGAAGACTGAGAGGGGACATGATAGCAGTTTTCAAGTATTTAAAAGGGTGTCATAAGGAGGAGGGAGAAAACTTGTTCACCTTAGCCTCTAAGGATAGAACCAGAAGCAATGGGTTTAAACTGCAGCAAGGGAGGTCTAGGTTGGACATTAGGAAAAAGTTCCTAACTGTCAGGGTGGTTAAACACTGGAATAAATTGCCTAGGGAGGTTGTGGAATCTCCATCTCTTGAGATATTTAAGAGTAGGTTAGATAAATGTCTATCAGGGATGGTCTAGATGGTATTTGGTCCTGCCATGCGGGCAGGGGACTGGACTCGATGACCTCTCGAGGTCCCTTCCAGTCCTAGAATCTATGGTCTAGATGGTATTTGGTCCTGCCATGCGGGCAGGGGACTGGACTCGATGACCTCTCGAGGTCCCTTCCAGTCCTAGAATCTATGAATCTATGAATCTATGGAGAACTCCCCCCCAACAATAGATATTCAAACCTAGGAACCGCTATTGAGAGCACATCAGACAATCTCACTTGGCCAGGAAGTAGGATGCAAACCATATAGGGCTATATACAGCAATATCAATACACACCTTGAGCGGCACCTGGCGTAGAACATGAAGCCAGCATAGTTTATGGAGAACTGGTGTAGGTGCTCGCTGTAGCCAATCCCACTAAGCAGCAGGACTGCCATTTTCTGTACCAGCTGCAACTTCAGGATGTTCTCCATGGACAGCCCCTTTAGATTATGGCACAAAGCATTACAATAGTCGAATTGGTCAGCCACACAGGCATGAAGCTCCAAAAGAAATGGTCACAGTTGTCATGTAATATGCAGATAGAAAATAGGCACTTCTGGCTTCTGTAGTGACCTGGGATTGTAATAGCAGATGGTGATTAACAAAAGGAGGGTGAACCATTTCTCTACAGGAAGCAGTCACCATCACTGCTATGCTATCAAAAAGCTTCTGCCACCAACCAGCATCACCTCAGATTGATCTGTATGAAGTCGCAACCAGTTCACTCTCACATTTGCAATTTGGCCTGACCCTGGGAAAGCATTCGTACAGCAGCTAGTGGGTCCAAAGAGTTGTAAAGCTGCATCTCAGCAGTATACCGATGACTCCACACACACATCGAACAGAAGGGTGACCAGGAAAAAAATCCCCCCATATATTATCGCCATTAGAACTAAAATGGACCAGCCTTTTGTCCACAGATAGGAAGATATCATCAACCAATTGTCAAACAATGAAACCAGTGCAGTCCCTAGTTATAATGAGGCCTAAAACCAGACTCACAGTTATCAAAGAAATCTGAGAACTCCAGATGGTGCCACAGTTTCCTCACCACTGCTTTTTCTACACATTTCTCCCCCAACGGCTGGTTAGAGGACCGGCAATAATCTGCAAGTTAGCCAGTGTCAAATGGATTGCTTTCTTGTTGGAGCCAGGGTGTAGTGTCAGATCCTCAGCTGATGTAAATCCGTGTAGCTCTATTGACTTTACTGAAGCTACACGGATTTGCACCAGCTGAAGATCTGGCCCTTAGGTCCACAGATTTGTGAAATACAATATTCAGATTACCAGCTGATCATTTGAGAGGACTAAGGTAGGCACTTAGTGGGAAGTTGTTTACCTCCATTTCATAGGCACTGGATGGATTTAGTAGAACAATGATAAATGACATCTTTAAAAGTTAATCTAATATGAAGTAAACTTTTAAAATCTGCAAGGGGCCTTCATTATCCATCAGCTTTATTACATTAGCAAGTAAAGAACAGTGATTTTATTTTTTTTTTCTTTTCAGTTACAATACATTCCATTCCTGAGTGGATTTGCTCTCAGAATATGTAACTGTGGTAACAAAGAAAGCATAAATCCAGATATAATGAATTAAGAAATATAATTTACAATAGGAACATATTCCAAATATTTTGACAAATTACTGAAAAAAGATCAAGTTACTATTTCAAGTAGTATAAAATATTGGCATATGATCTTACATTATTTCGTAGTGGGGATTGTAAATTCACTAAGATACAGTGATTTGCTGCATGGAATTAATAGGAGAAAGCATGTATAGGGTGGTAATCAAAGCCTTATTTAGATAAAAATAGCCTTTTGGTGACTACTTGTGAAAAACACGCCCTAGATATAACTGGCCATTAACCAACTGTCAGCCAAATATTCATCAATTATATTTCTTTTATTGTCACAGGTAGTCCTACTTCCTGTCAATGCAACATTGCTGCTGTTGTCAAGCAATTCATACATACTGCCCTAAGTCAAAAGGGGAAGTGAATCTGCTTAAGTCAGTAAAACTGACAAATAAGGCACTGAAAATATACCACCTTAAACCTTGGTTAGTACATTTGATGACTGGCTCATTAATAACAAAGCAAAAACACCTCAGGGATTTATTATGTTTGGAAGACCGAGGATTACCTCCTTGCAATTCTTTTTTTAAATTTAAGGGTGGTAGGAAAGTGACATTCGAGATCTGGGAAGAATGATAGAGGTTTAGTCTAGCTTGCTCCTTCCTGAAGATAAGGTGACTTTTTTTCCCAGCATTCTGCCGTTCATCTTTAAAATAAATTAATATTTTTAAAGGCCAACTTGTGGTTTCATTTTTCATTTTGACAGCTTCTGAAATGCAGACAGATTTTGCATCAGATAGTGTTTTTTCTCTTGTTTTGGTTCACTTTCATTCTGCTCCAGCACTGTTCTACTATCCAAAGACTTTACAAATGACCCTGTAATAAGGGAGAAATCAGAAAATAAAGCTGGACACTCAGCCAAATGCTTTGCTTTCCTGCCTCTGGAATGTTGATATTTTCTTCAAACAGAGGCAGGTATTTGCAATATTTACTAGAGCAAGGTGAAAAATTCAGTGAAATCTGACTTCTGAGTAGCATAATGATTGTCATCTGGGCATCAACAGGGATTGAACTGTCAACTTCCGGAGCTAGAGCATTAATCTTTGCAGATTGAACTAAAAGACTAACCCCCCGTAGCTGGCTGCGGTAGCAGAGTCACACTCTCAAGAAACCTGGTACAGAGGACCACATATGGCCCACACTGAACAATGGGCTACAGCAGCACAGACACAAATACAGACCTTCAGCTGGTGAAAATCAACATAGATCCACTGAAGCCAGTGCTATTTCACACCCGCTGAGGGGCTGACTGCTGTCCATGTGCAATTTTATTGACATCACTCTAAGTGCAAAGTTGTTCTTGCTATTGTAAAACTGCTCTTCTTACTTCCTAAAACCCTGAAGTGTGAATAATTGGGATAACTGAAGGTCAAAGTTGACACACAGTTGGATGTGTTACCTTCCTCTCATTGTCCTAATGTCAGGGAAAGGAGGTTGTTGGGAGAGAAGAGAAAAACCTGTCAACGATACTGAGTACGGTTAATTAAAAGCAGATGAAACAGCTCTTTCTGCTTCTGAAGTTTTCCAGCGGTGTCACAGTACAGGGAATTCACTGAAGTAGTCGAGGAGGTGAAAGCCTGGTTCACTAAAGTCAATGGAGGTTTTGTGATTGACGTTAATGGGGAGAGTCCCCTCTCTCAAAAATGGCACAGGGCAGGGACGGGTATAGAAAGTAGGAGACAATTCTAGCACCCACAGTATTTCTTTTCTATTGGAAAAAGCAAGAGACCTCACCTTCTACCTCTCTATCTACTCATGGGCTGGATCTCATTGTGCTTCATCCTTTATAAAACACGTCTACAGAGAAGAGCAAAGAAAAACAGCAGCAGCAGGGGAAATGTAAGGAAAATAAAATGTCCTGTGAAAAGAAGGAATAGAGCTGCTGTGGTGAGTGATTTAGGGCTCAAACCTTCAACCGTTACTCAACCGTATGGCAATTTTTACTTCAATGGGCCTACATGCATGAGCAGGGACTGCTGGTCTCAATGAAGGATGGAGGATCTGGCCCTAAGAGATGGGGACAGAGACAAAGTTGGCAGGATCAGCCAGGCAAGCATTTTAACATGGTAACTCTTCCCCCGCCACCCCGACCAACTCAATACAGAAGGGGAAGCAGATGGAAAATGAGGTTGCATTTAGAAGATATTGGAATATTTGGGGGGTATTTTACACCCTTAAAGGCTGTCAAAGCAAAGAAAACCTAACTTGTTAGTTACAGAAGGGTCAGAGGAAAGCACATTTCAAACATCTCAGTGGGAGTACTGATTACAGAAGGAAATTGGGACTAAAGGAAAAGCTCTCCAAAGATAGATATAAGTAGCATTAGTGGTGAGGAAGGCACAGGAGACACATGTATCATTGGCACGGAGCTTGAAATAAAATCAACATCATTGATCTGTGGATTTTTTCTCTCTCTCCGGATCAAAAGCACAGTAATGCAGCCTACCTTTTATTGTAGGGGGAAAATAAACTCAGTAGAGGGAGGAAGGAAGGTCACACACAAACTACCTGCGTTAATAAGCCTTTTTCAGAAATAACCATTGCAGAGACATATGACCAGCATGCAGGAAACAACCAGCAGTGAAATGAAGGTAAGAAGGATGCTACAGGAGTGAGGAATCAAATCAAAACTTAAAGTACGTAGCATAAACCAGGTACTGAGTAAAACAGAGTTGGTCATTCAGAAAGGGGTGTCTTCCCATTTTATCTGGATGATGTTGGGGGGGGTGGTACTATGATGTCATACCTTCCATTCTTGGGCACTAGGATCTCTACACTAATTAAACAAATGAGGTGTTGGAAGCTGTGATGGAGCATCCACCCCACACTTGCCCTGAAGTTAAGAGGTTAAGGTAGGCCAGAGGGCCAATTAACCTCCTAGGAGGCAAGACTGAGAGAAAAGCCCTAATTAGAAGAAGCTCACCTGTGCAGGAACTGGTGTGACTTCCATAAAGCCAGGGAGCAGACAGCAGAAGAGGGCTGCTGGGAAAGTCTGCAGTCATTCCTTGTGGAAAGAGAGGTGCGTTTCGGCTGGCAAACTCAGAGATGGAGGAAGGCAGGAAAGGAATCAGGTCTAGAAGGGAACAAGCTTTCACTCCTTGAGCCAGAACTCAGAGTAAAGGCCAGGCCCGGGTTCCCCTGCTAGCCGCGGAAGGGGTGGCACTACAAGGCAGTGAATGGAAGGACTGCCTAGGATTGCTGAAGGAAGACCTTGATACCCTGGAAGGGGAAAAATGTGTAGAGTGACCTGGCCAGAGGACCTTGTCACAAAGAGGCAGCAGCAGCTCAGGGAGTAAAAGAAGTGCTGCAGACCCAGAGAGAGGTGGAGAGACGACCCTGCGAGCTATTCTCCAGAATGACCAGGAGGAGGTACCATTTTATCAGTGAGTGGAGCACCCCTTAGCTGCCTTAGACCCCTCAGCCCACAGAGAGACCAACTAAAGTCAACAGGGCCCCAATCGGGGCCACAGTCAAGACACTAATTAAAATCAAACACTGATGTTATTTTAAAGAGTAGCCATAATCAAACATAGCCTCAGTCAGTAGGCAACAGGCCAGACAAATGATGCATTATTGACTTCACCACCAGCTGTCGACTGGGACTTCACATGTGCTTAAAGTTAAGCATGTACTTAAGTGTTTTGCTGGATCAGGGCCTGAGCGCTCATCCCACACAGGATTGAGCACTAAACTCAGGTTTTTCCTTCATCGATTCCCTTTTGCAATTGGTTCTAGGTGAAGATATTGGCATGTTGGGCAAACAAATGAGGGAGATCTCTAATGCAGAGGTAGAGGCATCTCGTACAGGATATAATAATAATAATAATAATAATAATAATAATAAAAGAGATATCCCACCTCCTAGAACTGGAAGGGATCTTGAAAGGTCATGGAGTCCAGCCCCCTGCCTTCATTAGCAGGACCCAGTACTGATTTTGGCCCAGATACCTAAATGCCCCCCTCAAGGATTGAGCTTATAACCCTGGGTTTAGCAGGCCAATGCTCAAACCACTGAGCTATCCCTCCCCCCATAAGCAGGAGTTGCAAGAAGCAGAAAACAGATTGTTTAGTTTTGGGGCAGGAATCCTTCAGTTTCTTCAGAGCTTCAGCCACACATACATCTGTGCAGCAGAACGTTCACTGGAACTCAATTTAAACAACAACTCATTTATCTGAAGTTTGTTCTTTGGAGGAGGAATGAGCAGTGGGACTATCAATATTATTCAGTCAGATGAATGGTTTTCTCTAACTATGGTAATCAGCGAGAGTGCAGATACACCTTCTGGTAGATAGGAGTTGTGTGCCTATGTCAACCTGCGCTTACTCCACGCTTGTTGTGGCAGAACTTTTTTAATTGCAAAGGCAACAAATAACCTCAGATGCATCTTCATTAGCAAGCCTTGAGCCACCTACTGGATCATAACTTTAACATTTGAGAGCGATTTGGTTATTTACCACCACCATAGACAGCTGTTTTAACTTTTGAGGGCGCATAAAGTTTGAATAGCAATTGTTGCCTTACAGCTGTCTGGAAGTCACTTGAGTGTCCAATGGAAGCTCTGTACAAAGATGGAAGTCAACACAACCCTGCTGAGAGACAGAAATTACACATGGATTCTGTTGGTTCTTCATGAGTTTTATGCAACTGTCCTGCTGCATGAGAGATAAAATAAACAAAACAAAACAAAACAAACAAACCTGCATGTACAAGTGGACAGTAAAGCAGGCGAGAGCCCTGAAATGATGAAAAATACCATTATCGTAATTTTAAAGTCTGCAGTACTACAAATATGCTTGGGTATGCAGAATGTATATTTTCTTGCCTTTATAAACTATCAGGGACTGTTATATTTGCTCTTTACACCATAATTTTGGTTTTAAATTAGCTATTAAATTACAACATGTGGTTTGCTAAATGGCAATTAAATTTTAATTTTATTAATTTTGCTGATGTTAATCCACCACAAACTCATTTGTAGGAATTGGATGAAACAAACTATATAACAAGACTGCTTTGAAATCACTCTATTTTCCTGTTTCTTCCATGGGGAACTGGAAAAGGCCCCTGTATGTATCCAACAATTCTCAGCATGATTTATTTATGAGAAACTAACACCATATGGGCTCCAAGAGCATACTCCATAATGGTATTGGACACTGGCCTATTTGTCTGTGCTGTTGCTGCAGACATTGAGGACATGAGGTGAATGCAGACATCTGACTATAGGTATCAAAGTGATGGAGCATTACACAGTAAGATAGAATGCTTTTCATCAAATCCACGCTCACCTAAAGATGTATTTTTCTACAGAGATTTTAAACTACTATAGTGAAACCATAAGATGACGACACCGGAGGTTTAAACAAACTATAATGGTACAAAGAATGGGCCAGATCCTGCACCACTGAGAGCAATCGACGGTGTGTTGTTGACTTAAATGGAAACCAGAATTCAGCCGGATTCTGCAAATTTTGATTCACTTGAGTAAGATATACCAATGTGCCCCTCGCTCCACCCCAAGGCAATTCTCACAATGTAAATTAGTAATGCAGCAATATTTCCCAAGCATTGCATGTAGTTCCAATGTATTCTGAACTCCATGTTAAGAAACGTACATTATTTATTTATTTAAAATCAAGCTTACTGCTCATGTACCATTTCAAAATCCATACATTCATACTATGTAGCCCATTGATGCCAGATACAAACACACAAAATAGCTGGTCTGAAGATGGACATTGTAAGACACTTAGCTTTAGGCTTAGTAAAGAACAGATTTTTTTGGTTCACTGGGAATTCTAATAAAACTGAAAAAATCATTATGGATCAAACCAAAAACTTTCCCCTCTCTCCCGCCCTCCTCCGCCCTCCCCCGAAATGTTCAGCAAATTGGAAAAAAACAACCATCACCGTTTTGCTTTGGATTGAAACAAACCATTTGTTTGATCTGAAATGAACAGGGAGAACAGATAGCTCAGTGGTTTGAGCATTGGCCTGCTAAACCCAGGGTTATGAGGTCAATCCTTGAGGGAGCCATTTGGGGCAAAAATCTGTCTGGGGATTGGCTCTGCTTTGAGAAGGGGGTTGGACTAGATGACCTCCTGAGGTTCCTTCCAACCCTGATATTCTATGAAATGTTTAATTTCAATGTTGAGCATTTTCAAACATATTTTAATTGCATAAAATGGAAAGGAAATTTCAAAACACAAACTAATTTTGAATCACAATGGGAACAATTTCCATTAAAAATATCAAACAATATATTTTGATTTTTTTTTTCAGTTTTTTTGGCAATACTGACATGGATATATGAAGTGTTTTGGTGTTGCCAAATCTGAATTTTTTGCTGGAAAAAGTTGCAGCCAAAATGTTTTCCCAACTCTGCTTACATTACAGTAGGAGGAAAACGAAGCACAGAGTATGTTAAGTGTTTTGCCCCATGTCAGACAGCAAATCTGCGGCAGACCCAAGGTGATGACTCAAACGTCTGAAATCCCAGGATTATGCTCCCTCCGCTAGGATGGCTTCTGATCCCTGAGTCTGACATATAATGACTTCCTTTTGTTTTATAAAGAAGAATGTCTCATTTCCATTCAGTTCTATTAACTGCTCTGTTCATCACTTAGCTCTATGCCAGAAAAGAGGCATGAGGTAGGTAGCCTAGGTTTGGAAATAGGTGAATAGAAAAATACCCTATTTTCTCAGGTTAAACTACTCAAATTCCCCTTGTGAAAGCCTCAGACACTTCATGCAAACAGTTATTTTTTTCTCTTTTAAGCTATACAAGTAGAGTTACTTTAATACATTTGACCATTTGGCTATTAATTTAGGAATATCACCAGAGAGAAGAATGAGACTAGTTTTGTATCACTATTTGATGTGACTGATTACAAGAGATTGAACCTCGTGTTACATAAAGTGGCTACAGCGTATGGTGTTACAACCAGGAAGGCTAGGGGATTGTTCCCAAGACAAATGGTAATTCCCACATTGCAATCCTTGGCAGATAAACACATTCTTCCATTGATCCATGTCTACCCCCAAAGGAAATATGGCTTTCACGTGGCCTAGGAAAGTGAATCAAGCCAACACAGAGTTGTCTCTGTCAAACACTTCTTGTACTGTGTGCTCTAATAATAGCTAGAAAGATCTGACCTTTGCCACTACCACAGAAAAGTGTACATTGATTTTAAAAAAAGGAGGTGTCATTATCTTATCGCCTAACCTAGACTGTGACCACCAGTGACAAGTGGTGTCCCCATACTGTGGCAGTAGAAATGTGTGAACATGCAGCTCCATAGATCATGAGGATCATCTACTCTGATCTACTGCGTAACACATGCTATAGAATTATATCCACTTCAGACAGAGCCAGTTGAGTGTTTTGGATTATATTTGGTTTTAAAGATCCCAGCTTCATTGAGCATTAGCTGCCATTAGACATGTAATGATGTAACAAATGCTGGGTTTTCATCTTTGAGAAAAAAAATCCGTTGGCATAAAGTCAAATACGGAAAGCCACAGAGATGCAGGATATACACTGAATTTAAAAAGAATAAATTACGTTCCCTATGCTGTAAAAGATGGACATACTCTTCCGGTCTATTTCTTCTCCTGTGCATTCCCACATCCTGCCTCCTAATTCCAATCTATTTTCTTTATTTTGTTGCTATATGGTGGCTCTTCCCTACGCTAAGGTGCATTCTTTTCCCCTGAAACACTGAAATCTCTATGTTTAGTTTCTCTTTCTTACCACCCATTCACTTTTAAGAGAGTGAGCTGCCTGGGGGACACAATGCAATAATAGTCCTTTAAAAAGTCTAACTGGTGTTAATAGAATTCACTAGTGATGCTTACTGCAGCCAATGCTGAGAGAAGAATGGCAGAGACTGTTTTAATATGACAAAAAGAGTTTACTAGTTAAGGCAGGGATTAAATAAAAAAGGCCCCTGCATACAATGTTGGACACCTAAGCCTTTTATTTAGTTGAAGTTGTATATATTTAAAGTAAGGATTTAGTGATGCTGGTTTGGGAATATCCTTACAATTAATTATTGACTGTGTGTTTGTCATTCTACAACCTGGGGCCTAAATCTGCTCTCAAAGTGAACTGTACTTTTGCCATTAACTTCAAACTTAACTTTTGCTAGTAGAGTGAGAGAAGGCCAAAGGAGGGTCTAAAATACTTCAGACACACACAAACCTGTTTGGATGACAGCAGAGGACAGCTCCCACGGCAGGTCTTCTACCTATCATTCTGATTAAGATTTCATAATATACCACCTCAGTTACACAAGTATTAAGTTAATGTCAAACTAACCATAAAGATCTGCTGGCTGTGGTTCCTTCACAGCAGGTCCTGGTGGTCTTATTGAGTTCTGTCTGAATATTTTCCTGTTACTGCCAGTTTCAATGGCATGAATGGAATTGAATCTATAGGAGTGTACAGTATCTTACTTTAGCCTGTAGGTGTGTTTTGTTCTGTTTTTGTCCTATTTTCCTATTGATGCTCCTGATTCACCAAAATGCCCTACTAGAACTACACCAGAAAATAAACAAATGTAAGGGGGCAGATCTTCAGCTGGTATAAATTGCCAAGTCACACCAGCTGAGGATCTGGCCCATCTCTCCAATACTAGAAGTGTCTCCACTACTAGAAATGTCTCAATACACCGGCTGTTCAATTAGAATGGATACCTTAATAGTCCCTATAAATTCAGTCTCCTCTTCTTCTATGTTCTTGCCTTTCTAAACATCTTCAGCCTATGTGCATAGGCTTAGGGTGACCATACGTCCCATGTAGGCCAGAGCATTCCCTTTTTTGGTCCCTTTGATCATCAGTTGACAAGAGCAAACTGTACAAATGCCCAGTTTTGTCAAAAAAGTGGGGAGGGACCCCTAGCGGGGCATGGAGGAACATGCAGGGGGGAAGAAGGGAGTGGCAACACCAGCCTAGCTGGAGGGAGGGCTGTGGAGAGTGGCTCGGGCCTGCGGCCTGTCCTGCATGCAGTGGGGAGAGGGGGAGCCTCATGCAGCCCCACGTGTGGGGGAGAGATGGAGGGGCTCGGACCATCAGATACACAGGCAGCAGGGGGGCTTGGACCACCAGCCCCGCATACAGGGGTGAAGAAGGCTGTAGGGGGAGTAATGGTCAGTGGGGAGCTAAGAGGACCAACCCCCCCACACGCAGGCAGGCATAGACAAGCCCCATGCATGGGGGGAGGGAAGTGGTGGTGAATGGGGGGTGCCAGTGGGGAGGGGGACCTTAGTCTGGCCCCGTGCCAGCAGGAGGCAGGGAGGGCTTGGGCCAGCCCCGCGCGGAGGTGGGAGGGAGTTGGTGGAGGTGGTGGAGTCTCCTTCCTTGGAGGTTTTTAAGGCCCGGCTTGACAAAGCCCTGGCTGGGATGATTTAGCTGGGAATTGGTCCTGCTTTGAGCAGGGGGTTGGACTAGATGACCTCTTGAGGTCCCTTCCAACTCTGATATTCTATGATTCTATGATTCTATGAGGGGGCTTGGGCCAGCCCGGTGCAAGGACGCGGGGGGGGTGGGGGGGTGGAGGCGGCTTCAGCCAGCCTGGGGGTGTCCCATTTTCCCTTTGGGAAAATACAGTCACCATACTAGGCTAGCAAAGAGATGACCCAGAACAAGTTGATTTAAAATGAATAAAATCTTATTGAAACAGAAAAAAAAAAAGACATGGGTAAGAGCTTCCCAAAATCTTGACTACCCCTACAGCCTAGGGGTTCATCTCCTGAGGCTACTGCATAATACTGTCTTGTCTCAGATGGTCCTGCCTCACTGAACTGTCTAGCAGAAGTCAAGCTCAGGCTACTGCTTCAGGACATTTTATGCAACACAATTCCCCACCCTGCCTGAGCTCCTGCTGCATCTGACTCTGATGTAGAGAGCACAGCTTACCGCTACATCTATGACTCCCAAATTAGACACAGCTGGGCTGGCCAGTGCTAATGCCAGCTTTTGACAGGTAATGATTGATTGCTTAGCAAAACCAGAATTTCATGTTGAAGAAAAATCTATTGTCATATGTAATGCCGACACACCCTGGTTGTCAGTGGCTGGGATCAAATCTGAGACCTCTGGAGCTTAAAGCATGAGCTGCTACTGCCTGAGCTGAAAGGCGTCTCTCTTAAAGAAAGCAACAAAGAGTCCTGTGACACCTTTAAGACTAACAGAAGTATTGGGAGCATAAGCTTTCATGGGTGAATGACATGCATCCGATGAAGTGGGCATTCACCCACGAAAGCTTATGCTCCAATACATCTGTTAGTCTTAAAGGTGCCACAGGACCCTCTGTTGCTTTTTACAGATCCAGACTAACTCGGTTACCCCTCTGATACTCTCTTAAAGAAGGCTGTAGCAGGCTCATCAATCTCTAGCCTGTCTAGATGCCACTAGAGGGGGACAGAGTGCCACACCAAGCAGACCTGGGTTCCATGCTCTCCCTTGGCTGGGGAAGCACATCGTGAGCTTCAGAGACTTCCCAGTTGAAATCCCGGTTGAGCTCCCACTCGTAATGTCGACAGACCCTGGTTGTAGGTGGCTGGGATCAAACCTGGGACGTCTGGAGCTTAATGCATGAGCCTCTATGGTGGTTCTGGGATTTCAACTGAAAAGATATCGCTGGGCCCCTTAAAGGGCAAAGGGATGGTTTCTTCTCTGCTCAGGGGAAGAGCTGGAAAGATAGAATGCTTCAAAAATTCAGAAGACATACAGAGATGTATGCATGAATGCACACACTCACCTATGGCTCCTAGAATTGGGGAGATATTGTAAAACTCAATGGAAACATATCAGGAGACAGGGTGGGAAGAGGAGGATGGAGTGAGAAATTAAGGTGTCTCTCTCTCTCTCTTTCCCCCCTCCCTCTTCAGATGCTTCACTCTCTTGTTTGCAAGGAGATGGCAAGAAGAGCTGTTCTTTGCAAAGCAAGTTCCTGAAGAGCTCCCTTCCCTGAAGAAGGGGCCATAAAGGCTGGGTGCGCAGAGGGGCACAACATTCATTTCAAAAGGTAAAATACTGGAGGCGTCTGAGCACTCACAGAAACAGGAGAGAGTTCTGATTAATATGCAGACATGATGAAGGTTCTATCTGCTCCCGTACAGCTTTGTTGATATAACTCACCTGTAGCAATTCTGCTCTTTATCTCTGAGGCTCCTGTAAACAAGGACCGCAACCCATGCCATGCTGCTCCAATTTTGTGGCTTTATAATGTAGACAATATCCTGATAAATACTAGATTGCACCAAAATTATTTCAATTGCAGCTCAAGCCAAATCTGAAGCCCGGGTGGCAGAGGTAAAAAAAACAAACAAAAAGCCACCTAGTGCATTAATTTATTGATCTCCCCTACACTCACTCTTGCACGCCTCTATTTAAATGACTTTCTACCAAATAGCTCAGTAGCACATCTCCATTATGGTCTTCTGAATATGTATGGACACAGCAGGTGACTTAAAAATAGCGGCAAGTATCTCTGAGAAAGATGTGGAACGTAGTCAGCTTGTTTAGGGAGAATTTTAATGACACCCAAAGCAATTGACAGTAGACTTTTTATATTTCTAGAATGCAAAACTACCCAAAATGAATTATTTTGTTTATCATTGAGAAAAGGAGAGTAAGGAAACACACTAACTTAGCACAAAATTAAATTCCTGTCAAGGCAGTGTTCAAACAAGTACTATCTCACTTACATTTGTTACACCTATTAATTTTCTAATATTAAAGGCAGAACATAAGATGGGGATATCACAAGATGGTCAAATTAGACAAAATACAACGTACATTACACCATTAAAACACACCAGTTATAACCCACTTTGAGTGTATTAGCTTACATGCATTACATCTCACTGCATTTTCCCACTAAATAGTAGGACAAGTTTTCTTCACAGGACATCATACATAGCTATCACATTTAATACAAAAAAACACCCTCTACTTAAACCCGATTCCTAGTAATATTCAACAAACAGATTTCCTGTAATAAAAATTGCAGCTTCCTGAAATATAAATGTATGTTGATATAACATGAAAACTCTTCTAAAAACATATGTAATAAACTGTGACTCCCATTTTTAGAAGCTTATTGGACTCATTCCTGTCTCTAGACAGTTCCTGGGATGCTACAATACTATATATAAGTAAATAATAAAATCAGCATTACTGTAACTTCTGTCTCCAAGGTTCCTGCAGGGGACTGGCAGATATCCCATACATTTGAAATCTAAAGAGGACAAATCACCTCACCACAAAACTCATTTGTCAGTTCCTGCTGAGGTGGTAGAGTAGCCCTTACTGATACAGGGGTCTTAAGTGGTTCTAACCATCAGTTCCTGCCACTTCCACCAACTACTATTTCTAAATATTACTTCAAAACACACCCCCTGCTCTGCACAGATGGTGGGTGAGTGAGTGGGAATCTACTATACCAGGGGTCGGCAACGTTCGGCACACGGCTCGCCAGGGTAAGCACCCTAGCGGGCCAGTTTATTTACCTGCTGACGCGGCAGGTTTGGCCGATCGCGGCCCCCCCTCACCGCAGTTCGCCATACCGGGCCAATGGGGGCGGTAGGAAGCGACGCGGGCCGAGGGATGTGCTGGCCGCGGCTTCCAGCCGCCCCCATTGGCCCGGGACGGCGAACCGCGGCCAGTGGGGGCCGCGATCGGCCGAACCTGCCACGTCAGCAGGTAAATAAACTGGCCCGGCCCGCTAGGGTGCTTACCCTGTACTATACCAACAGGCCTCCAGAGAACAAGGGTTACGCTGTGTAATTTTTGTCTTCATAAGATATTATTCTAATACAGCCCCAATCATGGTGAATAAATAGCTCTAGTGACATCCCCATAAAAAGGCTAATGAGTTAGTAGCAAGAGATGCTTCTACAAGGCAAAGGACACAAGGCAAGAGTTTCAAAGTGGCAAAGATGGGGAAGAGCAGCAATAATTATAGAATTATATACATAATAAAATGTCTCTAGCATGAACCAACTAAGAAACTGTAGAGGTGTACAGAAAAACATGAATGATAAAATATCTAGTGTTGGTACCTTCCTAACTTCAAATGGAAATAGTGAAAAGTAAAACCAGAAAGGCCAGGCCAGAGTTCATGTGACAAGCGTGAGTCTGAGCAAGTAGCAACATTTCACGAAAGTAAGCGGAGACCTCCATGAGATAACCCATGATAGGAAAAATAAGGAAACTGTCCCACAGCGGATGAAATGAGCTGATAAAGTTGTAGGCCAACTACGAAAGAGCAATAAGAGATGTAATGAGATAGCCACTTAGACATGGCTCTCCTGAGGATGGAATTTAACCACAGTGGAGGTTTAGATTGGGAACTACAACTTGCTTTCATTGCTCATCAATTCAAGGGACCTTCTAAAAGTGCCCTTTAGTGCCCAGTTGGGACTGAATGTGAATCCAAATTCTTTCCAGGCTCTCAAAGATCACTTAGGGCATGAACAAGATTCTACAATTCCTGTCTATCCCAAGCCACACTCTGGATTTCCTCTGTGTTGTTAATTTCCATAATATATAATCCCTCTCCAAGTACAGTTTGAGGGAGGATTTCTTCCAGTTGGCCCCTGTCACGGGGTGCTCTACTCATGGCTGTAGTGCCTCCTTCTGGCTGCATCTGGGGATTAGCCCTGCCAAGCCAACCCCATTTCCTGTGGTTGCACTCTGTCACTCTCTCTCTCGGGACTCGAATGATCCCAGTTTGTGGTTTGGTCCTTGGTCAGGTAATTATAGTTTTGTGTGAGTGAGAGAGAGAGACACACACACACTCTCTCTCTCTCTCTCTCACACACACACACACACACACACACACACACACACACACACACACACACACGTTCTCTCGGGACCCACTGTCCCAGGCAATCTTCCCATTCACTGCTTCTTAATGGTGCCACTTCCCCAGTGGCTGGCAGGGGAACCCAAGTCCACCCTCTACACGGGGTTCCAGCCCAGGGACCTACAACACACAGCCAAGGTCTGCACAGTCTTCAACCTTACTGCTGTATCCATGGACCACTTCCTACCTTGTCTCCTCTCACCCTGAGAGTGACTACAGCCTCACTCTCTGTATCCCCTATCTGCCCCCCCCCCCAATGCTGGGCTTTATATGGGCCCCATCTGTTCCTGTCCAACTGAGTCTCGTCTCTAATTAGTCCTTGCTCCCTGGCTTCTCCCCCAGGTGCAGCCAAGGCAGTTAATTTGCCCAGCTAGCCACCTTAACCCCTTCAGGCCTTGTGTGGGGTGGACACCCCCATCACAGCCCCTTTTGCACATTCCTCCAGCTGCCCAATGGCACACCAGCCATGGCAGACATGCTGGCTTTACCCTTCACACATCTCAAACATTTCCACCTTCTTTTTGGGGGTCAGTTGGGTTTAGTGGGCTGATTAATTAAGTCTTCCTGCCGATGCTGCTTTGGAGCCCCTACAGGAACGTGCAGCTGAATACAATACAGTTGGGTGTGCTGGAGCAGATAGCTCCCTGCACTGATCTTCATTGAGAAGGGAAACTCCACAAAACAGCTGTGAATAGTGCATAGAATTAGGATGAATTAAAACCACAGCCAATGGGAGCTGAGGGGGGAGGCGGCAGTCCCTGTGGGTGAGAGCAGCGTGTGGAGACTCCTGGCCCCCACGCCTAGGAGCCAGACCTGCTGGCCACTTCCGGGGTGCAGTGCAGAGCCAGGACAAGCAGGGAGCCTGAAATAGCTCTGCTGTGCTGCTGACCAGGAGCCGCCTGAGATAATCCCACACCCCAACTCTCTGCCCCAGCCCAGAGCCCCCTCCCACACCTGAACCCCTCATCCTTGGCCCCACCACAGAGCCCGCACCCCCAGACTAGAGCCTGTACCCCCTCCTGCACCCCAATCTCCTGCCTCAACCCACAGCCTCCTCCTGCATCCCCAGCCCAGAGCCTGTACCGCCAGCTGGATCCATCATCCTCTCCCACACCCCAACTCCCTGCCGCAGCCCAGAGCCCTCTCCCACACTCTAAACCCCTCATTTCTGGCCCCACCCCAGAGCCTGCACCCCTAGTTAGAGCTCTCACCCCATACCGCACTCCAACCCCCTGCTCCAGCACAGTGGAAGTGAGTGAGGGTGAGGGAAAGCAAATCTCCGGGGGTGGGGGGGGAATGTAGTGAGCAGGAGGTGGGGCCTCAGGGGAGTGGCAGGGTGTTCGGTTTTCTGCGATTAAAAAGTTGGCAACCCTAACATACATGTGTTAGTGTCCCTGTGACTCATTGGACAGGGCGCTAGTGCCATGCTTTGCTGACAATAAACCTATCCAAGCACCTTCATCACTGAACTGAGCCAGTGATCCTTCTTTATGATCTGTTGAATCAATGTGCTGCTCTCTCTGCTAGTGCAGCTAACACCGAAGCTCCAAGAATAGCAGCACTAGCAGCATTAACAACTCTGCAGCATCACCAACTCTCTGTAGCACTAACAGCAACATCCTGTAATACAGCAGTAGGCAGTGTTAAAAACAGGGTCTAACTTCTTTGCTGGTGTATTCAGCAGAGCAGCAGCAAAATGCCAATGCTGTTGATGGCAGAGTGGACAGGTCCGCACTCCACTTTGATGTAACCAGCTTGCTGAGAATGTTGTTTCGCATGCTAACCTTGGCTTTCGTTTTCTCAATGTAGGCCCTAAAGGAGAGTGTGTAGTCAAAAGTAACACCAGGGCATAAGGGATCTGTAGAATAAGTAAGGTTTGTCCCAAGTTGGATGATGTTTTGAGTTTGCATTTGGCCTTTCAGTTTTTGAGATGGAATGCTCTGTCTTGCATTTTTGCTTGGTTTGCATGCAGTGGCTGGCTACATTGTACTTGTCTAGGGTGTTAAGTGCAAGCAGCAGAGCAATCTCTAATATGCCAAACTCCTTGTGCTGTGTGGAGACGCACAGATCATCTGAGAAGATAAAGCACTTTGGGCCAGAGTAGCTTGGCTTGTAGTTTGTGTAGATATTGAATAACAGGTGCTTAGACGCTGCCTTGTGGGAAGTTTCAGAGTAGCAGCCGTGTTAGTCTGTATCCGTAAAAAGAACAGGAGTACTTGTGGCACCTTAGAGACTAACAAATTTATTAGAGCATAAGCTTTCGTGGAAGTCATTCTTCTGTTGTTGCCATCAGCTCCATTTGACACAAAAGTTCATAAATCTTCTCTTCTCTAGTATGGTCTCTATTAACTACATATAGTGTTGGTTCTTTTTTAACATTAGTATCTTGGCAAGGCGGGCACAATGATTGACTGTATCATATGTGGCAGTGGGTCAAGAGAAGAGAGGTGTGCAGAGGGCCAATGTATATGTGACCCTTCAGGCAACGAGCAGGAGCGTATCTGATGTGGAAGGCAAACTGAATCCAGCAAAAGGATCTGAAAAGGAGATGGTCATGACTGATGGATCCAGGGCCAGATGCTCTTTGAAAATTGCTCACAAACAGGTGTGAGTATCAACAGCCATTCACATAAATTGGGAATGTTGGCAGGTGCAGAAGGAAAGAAAAAAGGGAAAGTGTCGGAATGAAGAATGAGGCTGACCAGGAGCCCTGGAGAGGCAGAGTGATGATGTTAGAGATATGTGAGACTCTGAAATATTATGTCCTTTATTAACCAGCTGTATTTTGCAAGTAGGACTGAAGAAGTAATTACTCCATTCACTTCAATAGACTTTTTCCTGCCTCCACTGCAGGAGATGGTTGTTACTGGGAACACAAGCAGAACTGTACCGAAAGTGTAAGAGAGCCAAGGTGGATGGACCCACCTTGTCTCTCTCATATCCTGGGATCAACGTGACTACAACAACACTCCAAAGTGTAAGTCAAGCATCTTGGTTCTAATGAAATTTATTTTGTTGTCATAGACCAATTATAATCACAGCTAGGGGAAAACACTGTATTCCAACAAACAGCCTTAAACCTCTCTCCCTATAACACACATGCCTACAATATGAAATCCCACACTTAGCCAACATAATGACAGGTGGAACCCATTTGTACAGTGCTTGGAAGACAAGGGTCTTCATTTCATGTGTGCATTGCCTCTTATTAGTTACAGGTCATTCAGTCACAAAATTTTTCTAACACCTAACACAAACCAATTATGACAGTGCTTGCTATGTGAGAATGAAAGTGTTGTAGTCTCTCTGTTGGGAGGCAAGCACTGGTAAAGAGATCTTGATTAATACGCAATTCGGCCTGATCTGATTTGTGCCCGGCAGAGCAGTCTTTGTTTTGGAGTTTGAAAAGTAGGCTGTAGAATCTCCAGAGCGGTTCTCATTTCTGAAAGTGACAGAAGTATATACTGTTCCTGAAAGGATGAATGCAGGAAGACTCTATTCTGTTTGATGTGCCATCTTATGTCTGTTTTTACTGCATTTAAAAATTCCATTTCATTATGTTCATAAAAGCCGAATCTATCACGCTGCGGAGCCTAACAGCTGTGTTGCATACAGATATTATACCCAGAGGCAAAACTCTTTTATGGGGTATCCCATGGGATCAGATAGAGAAGCTTCAAATGTTACAACTAAACAGTAGTTGGAATGACAAATATTTGTGACATAGACATGTATTCAGACTTTTCACTTTTTATTTATAAATGAAGTCTATAAAATATGTAGGTTGCTTAGACTCAAATGCTTTGTACTGCACAAACCAAAATGTATTACCTTCCTTTTATGGCAACATAATAATCTGTTAAAGCAGACAATTTAATCCAGGTTAGCATCAGAGTATCGTAAGGTTAGGTTAAATATTTATTATACTTCCTAACCTGAATCTAAAGTAACTGCAATTCCTGGTCCCTTAAACACTGGAAATTCACATGACATTTGGTTGAGATCCCTCGTGATTTGATTTTAAGATGGCCAGCCCAATTTGGATCGATCAAAAAAAAGTGATCTACATCTTTTCCCATCTCTTGAAAGGAGGTTTCCATTATCTTTTTTTCGTCTCTCCAAATTTGCTGGACTTAGACACAGCTGTTTGTGTGGCTTTCTAACCCAGCTAAAAACATGAAAATGCCTGAAATCTCACAAGAAAGTTTTTTTCTTATGGGAGTTTCAAGCCTGGTTTTCAGCTGGTTGCTGTGGTGGGTGCACAGTGGTTTATAGTATCAGAGGGGTAGCCGTGTTAGTCTGAATCTGTAAAAAGCAACAGAGGGTCCTGTGGCACCTTTGAGACTAACAGAAGTACTGGGAGCATAAGCTTTCGTGGGTAAGAACCTCACTTCTTCAGATGCATCTGAAGAAGTGAGGTTCTTACCCACGAAAGCTTATGCTCCCAGTACTTCTGTTAGTCTCAAAGGTGCCACAGGACCCTCTGTTGCTTTTTAGTGGTTTATAGTGACAGAGACAAATTTTCAAAATGGTGGCCTCAATTTTGCAGATGCAATTTGCACCATCAAATAGAGAAGTGAAAAATGTACCCCACAGTAGCTAGTTTTTCATTGCTGTTGGCTGCTTACATTGCTTAAAAACCATATTCAACAGTAGAAGTAAACATAGAGATCACTGATTTCTATCCATGTTAATTAGGCCATTAAACATCTGTAGTGCATTAAACAGAAAAAACTAAACATACACATATAATGACATGGAGGCTAATATAAAATGTTAAATAAATACATATATGCTTACTTATGTTTTTGCAATTTTTCCTTTTATTCTAATAATTATTTACAATTAAGTTGATGAATTCAGACAGACTTCTGATTTGACTTTGGCCAGATCCCGTCTGTAACATGGGTGTAAATAAATATTTACCTATCTGACAAAAGTGCTGTGAGGATAGATAGATAGATAGATAGATAGATAGATAGATAGATAGATAGCAATAGTGAGACCTAGTAGATAGAGTGGAGATCAAAGTCGGGCATAGGGTTGGGACTGAGAAAAGGGTAGTGCTGGAACTGAGATACGGGGACAGGCCAGGGTCAGAACCAAGATCAGAGTTGGTTGAAAAGCCAAAAACAACTCTGAGGCTGGGATACAGGTGCAGGCCAGAGGTCAAAGCTGTGTGGTCAGAAGCCACGAACAGACCAAATCAGCACCATAGTCAGAGTCCAGGTACAGGCCAAAGGTCGAAGCTGGGTGGTCAGAGTCCGAGAGAGTCAGGAGGCGGAGATAAGGCTGGAGCAGGTCAGTAATAGCGGTGGAGCAAGGTCAGAGTAGGGCAAGGACAAGACTGAAACAGGGTTTTGGCAAGGCTGGGGTAGGAAAAGGAACTGGACCTGGAGCAGGCTGGGAGTTGAGAGAATCCAATACACTGCAAGGCAGCAGGAGGGTTCCTGGCTGGGTAGTGCTGTTGCACAGACTGATCTGAAGCTCTGGCAAGGTTGGGGAAATAACTGAGCCTGAGGTTCATCTGAGTTCATCAACTAAATCATCCCAGCCAGGGCTTTGTCAAACCTGACCTTAAAAACCTGTAAGGAAGGAGATTCCACCACCTGCCTAGGTAACCCATTCCAGTGCTTCACCACCCTCCTAATGAAATAGTGGTTCCTAATATCCAACCAAGACTTCCCCCACTGCAACTTGAGACCATTGCTCCTTGTTCTGTCATCTGCCACCACTGAGAACAGCTGAGCTCCATCCTCTTTGGAACCCCCCTTCAGGTAGTTGAAGGCTGCTATCAAATCCCCCCTCACTCTTCTCTTCTGCAGACTAAATAAGCCCAGTTCCCTCAGCCTCGCTTCATAAATCATGTGCCCCAACCCCCTAATCATTTTTGTTGCCCTCCACTGGACTCTCTCCAATTTGTCCACATCATTTCTGTAGTGGGGGGCCGAAAACTCGACGCAATACTCCAGATGTGGCCTCACCAGTGCTGAATAGAGGGGAATAATCACTTCCCTCGATCCGCTGGCAATGCTCCTACTAATGCAGCCCAATATGCCGTTAGCCATCTTGGCAACAAGGGCACACTGTTGACTCATATCCAGCTTCTCATCTACTGTAATCCCCAGCTCCTTTTCTGCAGACCTTCCGCTTAGCAAGTCGGTCCTCAGCCTGTAGCAGTGCATGAGATTCTTTCGTCCTAAGTGCAGGACTCTTGTTGAACCTCATCAGATTTCTTTTGGCCCAATCCTCCAATTTGTGTAGGTCACTATGGATCCTTTCCCTACCCTCCAGCATATCTACGTCTCCCCCCATCTTAGTGTAATCCGCAAACTTGCTGAGGGCGCAATCCATCCCATCATCCAGATCATTAATGAAGATGTTGAACAAAACCAGCCCCGGGACAGACATCTGGGGCACTCCACTTGATACCGGCTGCCAACTAGACATCGAGCCGTTGATCACTACCCATTGAGCCTAACGATCTAGCCAACTTTCTATCCACCTTACAGTCCATTCATCCAATCCATACTTTTTTAACTTGCTGGCAAGCATACTGTGGGAGACCATATCAAAAGCTCTGCTAAAGTCAAGATATATCATGTCCACTGCTTTCCCCATATCCAGAGAGCCAGTTATCTCATCATAGAAGGCAGTCAGATTGGTCAGGCATGACTTGCCCTTGGTGAATCCATGTTAACTGTTCCTGATCACCTTCCTCTCCTCCAAGTGCTTAAAATGGATTCCTTGAGGACCTGCTCCATGATTTTTCTGGGGACTGAAGGCTGAGTCACTGTAGTCTTTGTGGGAAGGGTATGTTAGTGCAGCAGGGTTGTTGCTGCATGCCTGAGTAGTGATTCACCATAGCTCTGTTGGAGAGGCACCTATTGAGGCTCTGGGGATGTAAAGGGACCCCCCAGCCTAAGGGGAAGGGCCATTGGACCCAGACATCAAAAGATTCTGGGAGACAGCAAATGAAAAACAGGGGCGGGAGGGTCACAGGTTCAAAAGCAGAGATCCAGAGGGAGAAACCAAGCAGAGAACCCCAAATAGTACCTACTGCTCCCTGAAGGTGTCCAGGAAGCCAGTGGACACGGCCCAGAGGAACTCTGCCTGGTTCTGTTGGAGGGGCAGCTGAGCGAGCAGCCCTGATTTGGCTGCGGGTTTGCGTCACAGATAGATACTGAAAGTAATATCATAATTTTAGCTTAGCTACTCTTTCTGTCCCTTCCTGTTAGTTTCTTTGTTAATGGACCATTGCAAGAAAGGACTAGAAGTGAACAAATATCACTGAGCAGCTTAATTCCAATGAGGAGAGTACATATATGCTCACCGAAATGACAGTATTTCTCTAGTTAGTGCCAGCTAACAAGAAAGTGTCTCTCGACAAAAATCAAATGGTCTGGGAAATGCCTACAAATAATTTAAATCAGACTAGCAGTACCCAACGTAATGAAGTACGTGTTCCTCAGAGCTAAGAAAATGAACCACCCTCTGAGTTCCAGTATATCTACTTTGTACAGTCAATGTGAGTAAAGTTGGTATTGTAACCAATAGGTCAGCAGCATCTGAGTAGCAGCAGTTGAGGAATCAAGATCCAGAGAATCTTTTAAACTGAAGATACAGCACTTCTACTCAATATACGAAGGGTAAAAAAATCCTGTAGGAAAACATTGCGTAGAACATTTACCTTACCACAAAACTTGCCATTTGTTTATTAGGGTATATTATGCAATATTCTATGTTTAATTTTTGTATTAAAATGGCTGCATAAAAGCTTATGTTCTAAAGTCCTAATCTGCAGAAGCAGCCCTATAGTTTGCACCCACATCTGACAGCATTCAGAAATGTAAATACCTGACACTATCCATCAAAGTGCTAACAAAATACAGCTGCAATTATTTTCGGGAGCTAAACTGGAGACAAGCTGAGGTGCTATTGGAAATCAGAACCTTAATCCATAAAACATACATTTAACAAAGGAAATAGCTAATTATTTAATTGTAATCAGAAATTCAATAAGGACATTATTCAAATTAGGGATCAAACAAGTGCAATTTTAATAGTATAAATTAAAATATTTCTAGGGTCTTTGAACCAGATTCTGATTTCATCACACTAGTGTAAACCTGCAGTAATTCCACTGGTGTTAACAGGTTTACCAAAGGCTGACTATATATGACTATCAAAATAAGCACTAAATAATATTAAATAGTATGTGGAAAAACCTGTTATGGAGAATCTTCTCTAGGTGGAGCTAGTTAGCAATGTGCATGTAAATAGGCATTGGACTTTCAAAGGATGTTATCGGGTCTTGCTTTGAAAGCAGTCTCTTCCTAACCAAATTTAAATGAAGCACAAACAGACTATTTAGCCATCACTATGCATGTTACTTATATTCAGTATTACTCATCACTGCAAATAGAAGCAGAATAAAGATGATTTAAGTATTTCTACTTGCAAAGTGGATAAAAATCGTATCTTCTTCAACAAATCTGCTGTTTACCCCAATATTTGCTTCATGCCACTGACAAAAATAATTTTTAGCCCTCTTAGCATTGTACAGGCAACACAACAGGAATGCGTGTTGGAGACTTTTCCGGTTCATGCTTTTTTAATGGAGTCTAAGCTTCAAAGTTAATGAAGGCACAGATTACAGGCACAGATATTACCTCTAGTTACACTTGCGCAGCCTCACTAAATAATTGGAAAAATAGGCTTAATAACTGAAGGCAGAATTTAACCGCAAAATCTTTAGCACAGCTGCTGATGTACAAGCTGAAAAGAACCCAGCTTAACTCTCAGAACACAAAATGGGATTGCAGGGCTAGCAAATGTGAAAACCACTTGTCAGTTTAGCAGATTTAATCAGGAGTCACCGGGAAACAACATGGAAGGACCAAGATGCCATGTAAAGAGTGGCTTTTTGGAGTTTAAGTGTACTGTAAATGAAAAATTTTATTTTTATTATTGACTAGATGCACATATAATAGTTAAAAACCTGCACTTAATATTAATAAAAAATAGACTCCCCCTCCCCAAACAAGTAAAGTCTTTAACGTACATTTATGGCACTTCTAATTCTTGGACTTATTTTTCAAACGATAAAAGTGATGATGTCTCAACTGTTATTACTTCCTGTGCTAACAGTTGGCTCAAAAATGTTTTGATTGCTTTTTTGTTGTACGGGGTAAAATTAGTAGAAATCCACCTGCCCTAATCAAAATAAGACCAGATAGCAATCTTGATATTTTACCCAGATCTCTTTCTATGCAGTTAAATAAATCCTAGCGTATTTTTGTGAAGGGGAGAGTTTATCTCTACGCCATTACTATCCACATGAGAGTTTGCAGTTGTGTACACCCTCACCTCAACCTTGAGTATTTGTAACAACACTATAAATAAAGGATGCAGTGGCAGGCAACAGCAGGAGAAGATTGAAAATGTTTATCGTGGATTAGCTGCTTCATAACACACCATTTTCTATCACTTCATTTTCATGAATCAACATTTCTAATATTAATCATTAACAGAGAGAAACAGTAAAAACACAGCAGGGACAGAAGAACATTTATGTCTAAAATGAGTGATGTACAGTAGCTTATAAAGAAGTTTAGTTAACAAATATGGTGCACAGATGGTGCTCTGGAGACAAGAAAAACTATCATACACTGTGCGCACACACACACACACACACACACACACACACACACACACACACACACACTAGTCAGAAATGCCAAAAACTGTGGGCTAGATCCTGAAGCGTTCACTCCCGCTAGTCTGGCAAACTCCCATTGTCATCAGCGACTTTATAGTGTGAAACTTCTATCATCCTGCACATCAGTACACATATCAGCTGAGGCTGTGGGTAAAAATCGTGCCAGGTGATTTCTTATACATTTAAGAAAATTATTTAGATCGTCTTGAAAGCATTTCTTTCATTGATAATTTGTAACATAGGCCTTGTCTTCCCTTGGAACAAAAAGCTGTGTTCTTGAGTTAGTGAACTTCAGTTATTTCCCAGTAAAATCCTAGTGAAGACAAGGTGTACTGTAGTTTGTGCATGAGTTAGTAGATTGAGCTAAAGATTAGGCTCTCCCATAGTCTTGAACTTGACCTGAAAACTTGTGCATAAAGTACAAACTGCCTTGGCCACTCTATTTAGCCAACTCAAGGAAAAAACCTAGAGTTAAGAACATGGCTTTTTTTCCCTGTAAGGCCACAGACAAAGACTGGCACATGTTTATTTGAAGAACTCTTCATTCAATGTAAGATTTATTCAGAGTACACTCTACAATATCCATTTACATTTCTTCATTGCAGTCCTCTTTCACAAATCTGGAAGATGGCCAGAAAGTGGTAGGTACATATATTTCCTATACTTTATTTTATTATAACCCCACTAGTCCTCACTCCACAGATATATTCCTCTTTTCAATGTGTAAGGATTTGTGTACATAATTCCCATTACCATTAATTTGAGGCAAGCATGTGAAGCCCTGCACAGCCTGATGAATATACCTCTAAATTGATTTCTGGCATTTCATTGTCATTGGCTGAAGGGTTTGTTGATGTTGGGTGTATGTTGTTCTCTTACCTTGAAACCATTCTGACATCTCTGACAGGCTAACCAAATCCTATGGTTGAAAGAATATTCTAACTAGAGAAACTCCTACTCAAACTGAGAAGCACCTAATTTCTAGTCTCAAATATTGGGGTACTTCAAAATGATTCCTCTGCAATACAGCAGGAAGTCTTAATCCACTTGACCAGCAAGTGTAATAGTTAAACAGTTTAAGTGTGTTAAAATGAAGTGGGATTTCTGTATATATTATCAAACAACAGGAAATTCTTCAATTTTCCTCATTTTATATGCTACGAGTGTAGTTATGAAGCAACTTAATATCATTAACTCATTTCTAGATAAAAATAAAACCCAGTTTTGTTTGAGAAATTACAATCTAACTCATATTTTGCTATTCTTCAAGAAAAGAATCTCTGTTCAGGAAAGAACTTAAGCACACACTTAAATCCCATGGTCTTCACTGCAATTTAAGCATGTGCTTAAAGTTAAGCCTGTGATTAAGGGCTTTCTTTATCAGAACCTAACAGAAAATGCAGTTACCTTCCCATGCACTCAAGGACAACTCTCATCTGTTCTAATAGTTATAGACAATTGTTTACGTGTGTTTATAGAATTATATTTGTACAAGAACAGAGCTTGTTTTTTTTTAAATATCTGCTTTGCTATAAGCAAGTTATTTATTTTGTCTCACTTCTAGCCTCCACATTTTTACTGGGGATGTATGGGTAGATCATAATAGCGGTGACAGGTCCATTATAATCTATCATATAAATATGTATCCTGACACATTTTAAAATGTACATTAATTACTTGATGGCCAGTGTAAATCTCTCATGACATTTCATGATATAGAGTGTCATAAGGTTCAAATGAGATACATAATAATGAAGTTTTCATATGGAATATGCAGAAGACATAATGGTGTTAAAATGTAAATAACTCAGCTGGTTTGGAATGGTGAAAGGTTGCTCAAGGGGCCTAGTCTAAATTATAGCCAAGAATTCTGCAGTACTCCATTTTAAAAAATGTTTTGGAATTACAGGACCAGAAAAAATGGTCTGTAGCCAATGGATGTATATTTCTATACTGCCTTACAACAGACTCTCTATTGTGAAAGTAATTTTCATTTTAATATTTTATGTAACCCCTCTGAGAACAGCAGATTTGTATTCTGTCATACAACACCGAGGAAGACTTGAATACAGCCATGATAGCAAATTCCGAGCAATTTCACTAGTATCTCTACTACTTATGTGGATACAGTATCTTGAAAATGAAAGCACTGCAAGGAAGAAGGTCCCATTATCTAGTAGCTTTAGCAATAGACCAGGAATCAGAACTGGACTCAATCCCCAGCTCTCTCACTGATTCATTGTGGGCACAATCCAAAGCCCATTAAAGTCATTGGAAAGACTCCCATTGACATCAGTGAGCTTTGGATCAGGCCTTGAGTGACCACAGACAAGTCACAACCTCTCTGTGCCGCAATTTCTCCAACTGTAACATTGGAACGCCTCTCTCAGGAGTGTGCTATCTGAGGCATACTTCATATTTGTAAATTTCCATGAGATTCTTGGATGGGAGATGTGACAGAGGGTGCAAAGTATTCTCATTATTATTACAACCAAAGGTCTAGATTGTGAATCCCTTACTAACATTGGTGAGCAGTTTGTCACAGGAATAGCCCCAAGGAAGTCAAGCCAGAACTACGGATGTGAGTAATTGCTCACTCATGTATGTAAGGTATTTACAATCTGCTCCTAAGAATTTACCAGCTCATAATTATATTCCAGCTAAGTGGGTGAAAAAGATTTGAGTGCAAGGATGATTATTTTCACGATAATGTATACTGTATTCTACTCAAGATACCCAGTATATCTCATAAGATATTATCTAGTAAGAGCCACTTCAGATATATTTACATCTATATGAGAAGAACCATAAGGAGAAACATTAACAAGGGCCAAGGGGGAGACAAAGAGAATGTTGCAAGCTTGCTCAGCACTAACAGAAGTGGTTGACATTTCAGAGGCATCACTATGTATAAAAGGCATGATGTCAGGCATAGTGAGATGTTACCCCTATCTTGCGCTCCTATTAATTGTGTAGCTCCATGCATTTTGTATGGATTAAGTTTAAGAAAAGTCATCTAAACAGTCCCAAATCTGCTGTTTGTTAGGTATGCTTTTTAACATTTTTATTTAAATACCTCATGTGTTAAGAGAGTGTATTCTGTGCCTGAGGAAATTATTTTTACAGTATTGCAGGACTGAGGAGAGACTTCACTCACCCATTATTTCATCATTTATCTTTCTATTCTGATGGAATTTCTCATTCAAACATTCTTTCTCATTCTCTGTCTCTAGCATGTGTGTTTCCTGCTATTGATTCATCAAATACATTGTCAGGTAATATACATTGTTGGGTATAGTCTTTTCTGTCAATAAGAAGACATCACTTGCAAATTAATCTAATATACAGCTGGTTCTTGTTTCAGACTTTTTAAATGTGGAGGCGGGGGGACATGGACGTGCATGATTTAGACATTAAAGGAAAACTTCTCAAATTTAGGTGACTAAAATTAGGCGTCTAAATTCAATAGGCATAGACCCTACTGAGTTTAATGTGAAACTTAGATGGTCTACAGCTGTGAAGTTGAGGACACTTATTAAGAAGCATAAAACAAGGATTTAAGGAGCTATGGTAGACACCCAAGTTTGGAATTTTTGATCCCTTGACCTAATTCTACATCCACTGAAATCAATACATTTCAATCAGAAAGGGCTAAAGTGGTTTAGGTGAAGTTAGAACTGACTCAAACCTCACACGCAAACTCTAACTGAACTTTGCACATGAAGGTCAAAAAGGTTGCTTTCATTTGCATCTGAAATTCTGGGTCAGAAGAGGAAGAATCAAAATACTACACAAAAAGATCTTCTTGGGGTATTTCAGCCAGACAAGGAGGACATTACACAAATCTAATGTGAAAACCTAATATACAGACTAATGCTGTCTCAAGATGTTCAAATAAGTTTTGCTTAAGCATCCAAATTTCTAGGGTGGTCATCCAAACCACACCTTTTGAGGATCATCTATCAAAGTCTCAAGACTTCAGACACCACAGTTGATGGAGGTATTTAGGAAGGATCCGTGTGGGGCCCTGAATCTAAAGAAGACCAGTATGGCAGTGAGTCAGAGAGAAACCAAGCCTTTATGAGAGACCTCACTGGAGAAGACTAAGAACACCACTGAATGGGGAAAACTGGGAATAAGAGGGATGCAGGGCTGTAGATGAAGATCAAAGAGTGAAAGGAAGTGGGAATCTGTACAAAGGGCCCAACAATAGGGACTGTCTTTTTGTGTTGTGTTTGTACAATGCCTAGCAGAATGGAGTCCTAGCATGACCGGGGCTCATAGGCACCATTGTAATACAAATAAACAACAATAATGGAAGGAAGCACAATTTTGTTTGATCCTGGCCCCATTCGATCTTAATTGAACCCTATCGATTAAACACACTGGCCCTGGGGCAAAGAGGCAGAAAGAGAATGGGGCCATCCCTCCATGTCTCCTGCTGCACCAGCCAGGAGAGCTAACCCAGCCTGCATCAGGGAGGAGAGAATAACTCGCCCTCTTCAAGACACTATGCCAGCCTGAGGTCTTATGGAGGTCCCAAAGGGGTCCGTGTTCTGTAGTTTACTGCCAGGCTTAACCCCACAGTGACAAGTTTGAAATGATCGTCAAATTAACAGATCATCATATAAACTGTTTATTTGAGGCAGTAGTTCTGTGGATAGAGCGGCTACGATGAATAAAAAAAGCATCTTGAATGAGACCAGCAATTCTCTTTCCATGAATGCCACCTAAGTGCATAACTGAGTTAAATATGAAGACATGGAATCAGTCAGCAGCAGAGAGAGGCTTGAATGGCTTCAACATACACACTCAGTAAAAAGATTAAATACATGTTAACACTGAAGATGTAGCGTGCATCACTTTCTAGGTTAGAGACCTCCTGCTTATACTTTCTGGGCTACATTCACTTACACACTTAAACCATTAATGGCAGTGCTAACCAGAGCAGTGCTGCCTGGAGGTGAAATACCGACTGGAATGGGACAGTGGTTGTGAGGTAGCTGCAATATCCCGTCCATCGAGGAAACTGCCCAAGATCAGTGTGCAGCAAAGCACTTCCTAAAAGTTCTTTGTTTGGTTTTAGTCTTCCATTCAATCCCTTAAAAGCATGAAAGTTATTTCCCTGCTGGTTTTGCATATTTGAATTGAGCCAGCATGTATTCCACCCCCCAGCTCCTTTATTTCACCACACCATCCTCAATGCCTGCACCTCTCTAAGATCATAGAAAGGATGGGCACATTTTCTTGGATGAATTTCCAGCTCCATTGAAGTCAATGGGATTTCACCCCTTGTGTTGCCTCTGCACTGACATGTCAGCTGAGGGGGAAAAGAGGCACATAAGGAATGTCTCTATAAGTGCCAACTGGTGCTTGATGGGAGACCTGAATACAAACAAGCAGGAAATGACAGGACAACATATCCCACAGCAGCAAGAGAGAGGATCATCAAGGCTTACTCAGGTGTCAGAACTATCAGCTTTCAGATCCAGTTAGGTGGACAGAGATGAAGTGGAGACAAGGCCCACAGTGGGTCCACAGATTCAGGAAACCTGTTGATACTAGTGCAGAATGCACAGGCATGATTGTGCACAAACTGTAGTAGTAGAAGATTTTTTACTTATGAGCACGTGTTGAAATTTTCCCTTAAACTCCAGAAAACCCCCATCTTATTTTAAGAGATATGTTAAAATCTGAGGCTAAACTACCTGTTAGTGTCCCTTTAAAGTGAGCCAATGTGAACAAGCATATTAGTCTCTGAACAAATCTGGAAACGCAATTTTCTGAGCTAACTGCCTGGAGCAATTTCTGAGACAATTTTCTACAACCGAGCAGAAACTTGCATGACTCAAAAGATAAAACAATCTGGATAAACTAATGTTTCAAACTTTTTCTTGCTTTCATTCTTCTGCCATGCTTATGTTTGTCTACTTGCATTTTTTTTCTGAAGTAGCCAATTTATACCTTTGAAAAGACTTTAAAAAATCCAACAGTATCTGGAAAGGGGAAAAACATTTGCTCCAACACTTTTTAAGCTTAAAATAAAATTGCACCTCATTATCTGAACATCTGGGATACTCAAAAGTGAACTGCTTGGATTATTTAACAATAAAATTGTCAGATGACAGTTCTTCATTGAAGTCATCACAGACTGAACACATTTTTCCAGAAATAACTTTTTCTACATCAGTGAGTCTTCTCACCTGATTTATTTTTCCATCATATCAACTGATGAGCCCCACCGAACTGGTGGTCCATAATATATTGTTTGTTCCATATTCCAGATTTTTACCCGACTTTTCTTTCATTAATCAAAATCTCTCCGAAATGTTAAAAAAATAAATAAATATTTGAATATTTTTGAGTGGTTAACCTATGTGGCTTAAATTCAAATTAAAAAATTAAATAAAGCAAACATTGTTACTAAAAATACAAACCAATATATTTCTATTTTAATACTCATTTTAAGTTTTTCCTCTTAAGTTAAATGTGTCATTAAGAAACTCCTATAAAAGTAAAGTAATAGAAATGAAAGAGGGGGAGAAACTATTATTTTAACTTTGCCATCACCTGCCTATGCAGAATTGCCCTTAAAACTGGATGTTTTTCCCCACTCTACTATTAAATGTCTCAGCAGCCTTGGAGATTATTTCATTGTTTGTAGTCTTGATAGGAAATGTTCTCTGGTATTTTCTTTTGTTCAGTTTCATTTCATTACTCCTAGATACAGTACATTCACTTCAATGGCCAAAAAAATCCAACTCACCACCGGGCGTTTATTGGAATATGACTGTTTTCAAAATATTTCTCTCCTTCTGATTATCTGTGGTCCAGGTTGTTTTTCCTTACAGATTTTGTCCAATGTGTTACTGAGTTCTAAGCTAAATCCAATTCTGTTAATTGTTTCAGGATATTCCTAACCCCTCTCAGTTCCTTTGTTTTATTCCTCTAACCTCACTAATGTTTGAAACTTAAAAAAAAAGATATTATTTTCTTAAATTGTCCTTGGCTCCTTGAGAACGAGCAATCTGCCCTGAACTGAAAGAGCCACTGAAAAGATACCACAGGGTATTAGACTGGAAAGACAAAAAGGAACTAGTAAATAGAGACCGGGAAGAAACCATCTGCAAGATGAATACTCAAGAGCCCATCTCGCCTTTATTCTCTCACCATCCATCCAGTCATCTGTTCCCCTCTATGAATTTGTAATATGCTATCCACCATAGCATCTAGTTACCAAATACAAGGGTAAGTAGAAGCATAAATTGGTGTCCTATTAGAACAATATTCTTTTCCCCTCCCAATGAGACAGTTAGTTCTGAAATATTATTTGCAGAGATGGATTACACAGGAAAAGGTGGAATGGAAGAAGTGCCAACTGGCCATTTGGGATACTACTCAGGCCTGGGAGTAGTGTGAGAAAGGTGGTGTGTCCTGCATGTACCTATGAGTCTCTGTCAATTGCAGCATCTCTGGTGATTGTAGAATTTTGGGAGAGGCGTGGGGAGAAAGATGGCAGTCTAGGTCCTAGCCCACATCTTGAAGTAGGTCTTATCACGTAGAGAGAGAAGGCATAGAATGTGAACCTGCAGACAAATATGCTCTCCTTGGTTTGTGTTACTTAGGATTCAGGCTGCTACATGCAAAGTATCAGAGGGGTAGCCGTGTTAGTCTGAATCTGTAAAAAGCAACAGGACCCTCTGTTGCTTTTTACAGATTCAGACTAACACGGCTACCCCTCTGATACTTTACACCATGCCAGGCACTGCATTTAGCCGTATGGAATGGAAATCTATCAACCTCATGAAGAAACGTGCACAAATACAGACAGATAACATCTTCCTTTCCAAATGCAAACGGATGGACATCATACCAAATGGACTGAAGGTGAAAAATCCATTGCTATCTACATACTGCACAGACCACTGTGAGAGATTATGCCATACATTATCAAAGAAACTGAGGAACCACCTGATCAGCATCCTATACAGCAAACAGAAAAACATGGTGCCACAGGACCCTCTGTTGCTGCTACATGCAGTACAGATAAAACTTCCTTGAGGCCTTCACAGCCATCCAAAATAACAAAGCCATGGGCTATGTCCCTATGTGACTGATTGAAAATGGAAAGTCATTCCTGGCCACTGTTGCTTTCTTAGTGTCTGTGACCAATGTAGTCAATAGACAGTGAAATCTCTACACTATAGAAATGAAAACCTCAGTACTTTCCGAAGTTCTACACTTCCACTGAATCTAGGGATTAAAGGGAAGCAGGAAAAACCTGCTATCATTTAGAAATGTCACCTTGAAATAACGTGAGTGAGACTGGGGACACAGCTCAATTATAACTGCATACAGCTTTGCGAAGTGAGAGAACTGTTGTAGAGCAGCATCCCAGTGAACAGAAATGATATGCCAGATTATGTTTAGTCTGTTTGTTTATTTTACTTGCTCTTTTCTTTTGCCCTTTCTTCAGTGGCAGATGATAATAGCCTCCACTTCCCTCCTGGATGCAAGAGGAGACTTGTTGAGACAACTGAGTCCATAACTTTTGCCTGCTTGGGAATTAACCATAAGAAGTAGGTCAAATTATTTTCAATAACGAATGTTACAAACAGGTGTAAGAAAACTAGACAGAGAGAATGAATTAGTCCAAACAAAAAGGCCTACTGATATAGCTTAAGGATCTGTGCTGATGTTGGACTCAAAGAAACTCAGAGAACCCTTTGGCCTTATGGAAATGGTTTTAATTGGTGGATGAAATAATTAGGTGTGAACCTTAGACAGAGCTACTATAAGGTGAGTGCATAATTGGTTGGACCACTGTTCCCAGAAAGTAGTTATCAGTGGTTCACCATCAATCTGGAATGCCATAATGAGTGGGGTCCCACAGGGATCGCTCCTGGGTCCAATTCTGTTCAATACCTTCATCATTGATTTATATTATGGCATAGAGAGTACACCTATAAAGCTTGCAGACAATACAAAGCTAGGAGGGGTTGCAAGTGCTTTAGAGGATAGATTAAAATTCAAAATGATCTGGACAAACTGGAGAAATGGTCTGAAGTAAACAGATGAAATTCAATAAGGATAAATGCAACATATTCTACTTAGGAAGGAACAATCAGTTACACACATACAAAATGGGAAATGACTGCCTAGGAAGGAGTACTGCAAAAAGGGATCTGGGGGCCACAGTGGATCACAAGCTAAACATGAGTCAATGGTTCAACACTTTTGCAAAAAAAAAAAAAAAAAAAAGAAGCAGCAAACATCATTCTGGAATGTATTAGCAGTAGTGTTGTAAGCAAGATACAAGTAATTCTTCCACTCTTCTCTGAGTTGATTAGGCCTCAACTGGAGTATTGTGTCCAGTTCTGGGCACCACACTTCAGGAAAGATGTGAACAAATTGGAGAAAGTCCAGAGAAGAACAAAAAAAATGATTAAAGGTCTAGAAAACATGATCTATGAGAGAAGATTGAAAAAAAAATGGGTTTGTTTAGTCTGGAGAAGAGAAGATTGAGGGTGGACATATTAATAATTTTCAAGTACATAAAAGACAGTTAGAAGGAGGAGGGAGAAAAATTGTTCTCTTTAACCTCTGAGGATAGGACAAGAAGCAATGATCTTACATTGCAGCAAGGGAGGTTTAAGTTGGACATTAGGAAAAACTTCCTGTCAGGGTAGTTAATCACTGGAATAAACTGCCAGGGAGGTTATGGAATCTTAGTCATTGGAGATTTTTAAGAGCTGGTTAGACAAACACCTGTCAGGTATGATCTAGATCAGTGCTTCTCAAAGCCGATCCACCGCTTCTTCAGGGAAAGCCCCTGGCGGGCCGGGCCAGTTTGTTTACCTGCCACGTCCGCAGATGTGGACAATCGCGCTCCCACTGGCCGCGGTTCGCCGCTCCAGGCCAATGGGGGCTGCGGGAAGCAGTGTGGGCCGAGGGATGTGCTGGGCACCCTTCCCGCAGCCCCCATTGGCCTGGAGCGGTGAACTGCGGCCAGTGGGAGCCACGATCAGCCGAACTTGCGGATGCAGCAGGCAAACAAACCATCCTGGACCGCCAGGGGCTTTCCCTGAATAAGTGGCGGACCAGCTTTGAGAAGCACTTGTCTAGATAATACTTAGACGTGCCTTGAGTGCAGGGGATTAAACTAGAAGACCTCTTGAGGTCTCTTCTAGTCCTACCATTCTATGATTCTAACTATGCCATCCACTCCCCCCACCATTTTGAGGTCCTTAAAATTGAGACTTGGAAAAATCATCATGGCATCGCAGCTCAACTCACCTCAGTCCAGCTCAGCTCATCTTCCCTGATCCCACGACAGAAGGAGCAGAGCAAACCAAAGGATTTTCTTCCCAGAAGGAAGGCTGTCAGGATTTGCTCTTGTTTAAGGAACTTTGTTTTTCATTTGAGAGACCTGAAAGTCATGATATCATCATGACATCCAGCCTTCAGCCCACCAGTGGGGATACCTAACTGACAGTGACTCAGGGGCTCCAGTCAGATGCATGTAAGATTTTGTTCTGTCTCCCTTCACTTTTTGTGTTACTTTCTGCCAAACTATTCTTCCTCCTACCCTCTCTGTCACTCTCTCAGCTTTTACGGGATCCCAAAATCAACTACACTGCACGCATCAGCACAGCAAGACGAGACAGCCCAGATAGCCCTGACCTCTCTAAGGAGAAAGGATCCAACCAGATGACATCCCTGACTGGAATATGAGCCAGGGTCCAAGCAACAGGTGTCATGGCTGACCTGCCAGCCTGAAGCATGCATTCATGACTGATCAGCTGTCCAGTATTCCGGGAACACCAAATCAACAGTATTTCCACCACTTTTTCTATCCTCCACCTTGTGTCTGTTGAAAACAGGAGAAGTGAATACGCTTCACACATCAGGATAGAGTAAAATTAACTCCTTCCTTTCCTTCAAAGAAAGATTATTGGTGAAAGTAAGAGACACTGATAAAGGAGAGACTTTAACAGGTTTTGATTAAGTTAGTTTTGCACAGTTACTCAATTTCAGTTTTTGCTTGCTTCTGATTTCTTGTTTGTTCTTGTGTTCTGATCAGTCAACTTCCAACTTTAGAATGAGTGCTTTGGGGGTGTTTGCCAAGAAACCAAGTAAACCGGGGTCTCTGTGAATAAACCTCAAACCTTTGTACTACTGTTTCAACATTGGAGAGTGAAAGAGTTTAACAACTTAAACTTTTTTGGCCCTTGAGATCAATACAACAGGGTGCAGAGTATTGGTTGCATGTGTTGTTGTTAAGGAGGTTTTTTAAATGGAAATATGTCCTGGAAGGAGTGCTTGGGAAGAAGTCTGAAAAGGTGGAGTGAGCTCGAGTCAAAGGGAAGGAGGGAGTGGGCTTAAAACTGGTTTCTAGGCCACTGGAAAGTCAGTTAAAATGGAAACTTTAAGGTTCAGATCTCTTGAGCAAAGTTTTCACTAGGAGATCCACTGCTGATAATGCCTGAAATTATTAATGCTTATCACCTATTTGTTTGGATGAATAATGTTCAGTCCATGTGTTGATGATTATCTGTGGTTCAGTCCAGTCAATAGTCATTATTTATTGTACTTCTGGAGTGACTGATCCCCTGAATCACATGGTAACATTTCTGCTTGCTGTCTGAAGGCTGAATACTTTAAATGATGGATAACAAAATTCTGGTACAAAAATTTGTGAAAAGATAAATAGTTGTGTCCAAATACTCGCAAAAACCTAGTAATGGGAACTCATGAATCAGAGCAACACCAAAATTGTGTATTTATACTTGACTGTCTCTAACTGCGACACTCATTTTCTCTTTCTCCCCTCTCCTACCACTACCTTTTCCGTGAAATCCATAAGTGTCTGACTGCTCTTGTTTGTTTGTTGCCCTTCTCCATGTTCCATTTTCAACATAGGTTCTTTTTTCTACTTTCACATCTCAGAGAAGCTATCAGATCTTTGAGTGGTTGTTATTTTGTCACTATCTGAATAGGATAAATATTTGTATGTAAAGCGTTTCAAAATATTTCCCCTGACTTCTTCTAAATAAAAGAAAAAGTTATAACTGGGTGGAAAACATTGTCAAAAAAAATATATATATATAAATATTTTAATAGGTTTTTCCATATTATATCTTACAATTAGTTTTAAAGATACCATCTATTATTTTCCGAGATGTTTTGCACAGAAAAGGAGAAAGTGTTTAAAAAGTTACCTCTCTCATCACTGTTTACTGCAGCATGTAGAATATTCTATTTAATCCATTACACTTATCTATAATAGTTTAAATTATACCATATAATTTATCTGTACTGAAAAGGATTTGTAAAGATGGACTGTAGTCCAATCAAGGCACAAGGCATTGTATGCTTATCAGTTTCCTCAAAATACCATCTAAATTCATCATTTATATTCCAAAATCTGTGTTGGCTTTCTGTCTCCGTCTCATGAAACAAAGATAACATACTTCTTCCTATCATTTCAGGATGAAAAAGAGAAATATTTATCTGTTGGAAACACCCTCCCTGCAATTTAAATCCCATTTTAAATCTCAAGTAGGAATAACTTACCAAGTCACCTAAGATCAAACTCCTTTGCCACCCATAGATAATATTGACATGCTAGGTCATGTAACCAAATCCCATCTGCCTCATATGAAGTCTGATAAACTAAATATAATGTGTAAACTGGGAAAACACAGACTTTACTGTCGGATGAGCATGGAAAGAAGTTATCCAGGGGGAAGTGGCTTTTTAAACTTTTGGGCTTTGCTACTTGGCATTCTGTTTTAACCAACTCTAAAAGGAAGAAGCTGACTGGCTTGACAGTGGGACAAAAAAGATCTGCTGAATTTACACAGCCTTAAATGTTTACTTTGTTTTAAAACAATTACTTCCTCTCCTAACTTAAGTTGTTCCTGTCCCAATTTGTAGCTGCTTTATTAAAATCCTGGTTTAACTGAATCTACATCTTTGCAGTGTGATGCAATTGACCTTTTGACACTAAGGTTCT
This sequence comes from Chrysemys picta bellii, assembly GCF_011386835.1. NCBI lineage: Eukaryota > Metazoa > Chordata > Testudines > Emydidae > Chrysemys > Chrysemys picta. The sequence goes on along the minus strand of NC_088804.1, from coordinate 35,981,897 downwards.
TGTAGAATTTCTGTCAGTCACAGCCACAAAACCAACATGCACAATTCTCTATGTGTTACCATTTCAAATTAAATGTTTGCTGGTCTATTTAATAAAATGTCATATAATGAAAACTCCATGCAGGATAAATATCCATCTTTCTATATATGGTTTGCAGTTATTTATTGAAGGACCTTTGAGATGAGATGTGTATTTCCTAGCTATTCCATGCCCCCCCCCCCCCGCCAACACACACGCACACACCCTTCTTGTGGTCAGAGGAATTGATTTGAAAGGATTCTTGTGATCTGCAGGTAGGCCCTAGGGATAAAAGCTCAGACCCCCTTAATGAATGAGGAGAAATACAGGGCAACTAAGTGTCTGGAGGTTTCAGTTAGTAGAAATTTTATCATGTAGGGACTGCAAATGCCTTTCCTTTTTCTCCAGGGAAGAAAGAGAGCACAACGTATTGAGGATGTTGACATACAGCTGAGAGCATTTTTTTCTTTAAAGTGCAGAATGCCTTTATCTGTTCCACTACATACATGCGAGAGAATCAGTTCACCTTAGAGGCAGCCATAGTTCTGTACATGAATTTAGAGTGGGTAGTCTGGGCAAAGCTGCATTACAACAACTACCTAGTCAGCTGCAAGTGTTTCACCGTTCATATAGGCTGTTCAGTTGTTATTTTCAATGGAGAATGCAAATGTTTGTGTATTGCTCCCTTTTGTAATAAAGCTGGACCAAATTTTTCAAAAATATGAACCTAAGTCTATATTTAGGCTCCTAAATAAGCCCCTGATCCTGCAACTACTCACATGCTTACCGTTATTCAATGAATAATCCTCCTGAAAAAAAAGCGGGGCTGCTGGTAGTAAAGCAGTGGTAGCGTTGGTAGTTAAGCACAAATGAAGGTAGGAGCGGATAATCAGCTGAACGTGATTTGCCAGTATGATGCTGTGTTCAAGAGGGAGAATGAAAGCCTTTGATGCATAAATAGAGGAATCTCAAGTAGGAGTAAAGAGATTATTTTACCTTTGTATTTGGCACTGATGCAATCGCTGCTGGAATACTGTGTCCAGTTCTGGTGTCTACAGTTCAAGAAGGATGTTGATAAATCCAAAAGGGTTCAGAGAGGAGCCATGAGAATGATTAAAGGATTAGAAATATGCCTTATAGTGACAGACTCAAGGAGATCAATCCATTTTGCTTAATGAAGAGAAGGTAAAAGCACGACTTGATTACAGTCCATAAGTATCTACATAGGGAATAAATATTTCATAATGGGCTCTTCAATCTAGCAGAGAAAGTATAACACAATCCAATGGCTGGAAGTTGTAGCTAGACAAATTTAGACTGGAAACAAGGCGTACATTTTTAATAGTGACAGTAATAAACCACTGGAACAATTTAGCAAGGGTTGTGGGTGGATTCTCCATCACTGACAATTTTTAAATGAAGATTGGATGTTTCTCTTAAATATATGATCTTGGAATTATTTTGGGGAAGTTCTATGGCCTGTGGCAGAGATCGGCAACCTTTGGCACGTGGCCCATCAGGGAAATCCACCGGCGGGCCTAGATGGTTTGTTTTTTAAATAAATATATTTTTTTAAATTAATGGAGATATCCTATCTCCTAGAACTGGAAGGGACCTTGAAAGGTCATTGAGTCCAGCCCCCTGCCTTCACTAGCAGGACCAAGTACTGATTTTGCACCAGATCCCTAAGTGGCCCCCTCAAGGATTGAACTTACAACCCTGGGTTTAGCAGACCAATGCTCAAACCACTGAGCTATCCTGCCCCCCTCCCTCAGTTTCCTGCAGCGTCTGCAGGTTGGGCCAATCGCAGCTCCCGCTGGCCACGGTTCATTGTTCCAGGCCAATGGGGGCTGCGGGAAGCGGCAGCCAGCACATCCCTTGCCCCGCGCCACTTCCTGCAGTCCCCATTGGCCTGGAACAGTGAACTGTGGCCAGTGGGAGCTGCGATTGGCCAAACCAGCGGATGCTGCAGTTAAACAAATCGTCCCAGCCTGCCAGTGGATTTCCCTGATGGGCTGCATGCTAAAGGTTGACGGTCCCTGGCCTGTGGTATAAAGGAGGTCAGACTAGATAATCATAATGGTCCCTTCTGGCCTTGGAATCTAGAAAGTCTTTGAAAGATCAGGAACTAAGTGTCTTAGTTTTCAAGGGTGTTGAGGACCCAGCAGTTTCCACTAACAATTCTTAAAGGCATCTAAGTGACTTGGGAGCAAAACTCATGTTGCCTTTCAATGGGACTTGTGCTACAAAGTCACTTTGGTGTTTCAGAAAATCCCTTTCACTGAGAACCGTGACCAGGTTTTCAACACTGTTTTCAATGGGAGTTACTGGGAGCTGAGCACTTTTGAAAATGTGGCCACTTATTTAGGGACCTAAAAGGGAGTTGTTGGGTTCTGATATTTTTTTTGAAAGTCTGTCCCAATGAGCACTTCTGAAAATCAAACCACTTATTTAGGAGCCAAAAATATGGACTTAGGAGTCTATCTTTGTGCTCTAATTTTGAAAAATAGTGGTTCTGCGCCTTTGATCTCCCTGGCAACGGTTACTAATATTTTGGGTAGAGTAAAGTTTTGGAGCAATGGAAATACCAGTATAACATTCAAGCTTCTTGAGTGACATAGGATGGAAAAGACTGGAGCAATTATATTTATACAATAATTATTCTCCACAAGTGATGGATTCTTTTAATCATCATACTAAAACACAGAATTAAGACAGTTTGCATGGTAATTGCTGTTTACAACAGACATCATTAAACACAGATAATTTTTTTTTGTTCCTCTGTACAAGAGCATCTATCTATAGGGGTTGATAAAACCATAAACATTGCCTTTGATTGCCAGTTTGAAAAACGTAAGGCTAAATTCTCTGAGGAACAGAGCACCACATGCAATTTCTACTGAAGTCAGTAAGAGATGCAGATATTCAGCACCCACCCTTTTGAGGAGACCAAGATGCAGCAGAAATTCCACAAACCTGATTCTCCGTGGCCTTGCATCTTGGGTAGCTATGTACACCTGGATAAAAATCAGTATATGGTGGGGGCAAACTGCATAATTGCATTTTAAAGACACTTTTCACAGGTGCAAATTATGACAAAAGGAGCAAAGTCCTGGAGAATCAGATCACATGATTTAGTCTTGGAAAGCTTTGGAAAATCTTTGTCCTGTAGTCAAGTGTTGCCACTGGATAGGAGAGTGTATCCGAGCCATTATTTACAAACTGCTAAATTCACCCAAGCATCATCCAGTTCACCCAGGCATCAAAAGTTAATGCATGCAGACAAGTCTCCATGCTGCAATATAGTTTTAGAAAACACACACACAAAACCACACAACCACCAAGAAACTAGCAACATGATTGTTATTCTGTTGCTGGAACTAGGATTAAAAAAAACTAATGTATTTCTAAATCAGCATCTAAAAGGGTTTTTGGTTTGTGTGTGTTTTGATTGAATCCTTTTCTAAGTCTTATAAAAACAATTTTGGAGAAAAAGAGGGGGGAAAAAACTATTCCAAATTGGTGAAAGTTTAATACTACACCTTCCGGTTTGTTTTTTAATGAGTGTGCTGCAGTTGTCTCTACTGTTGCTGCTAACCCTGGTCTTTGCTATGCTGGACACAATGCCTCCTGCCTATCAGCGTGAGAAAGCAGTACCTCTAGAAGTGACAAGCCAACATACTGAAGGACCTGGGGTTATCCAACTTTTTTATTGCAGGCCTGTGTCTTAATGGTATAATTTGGTCCTGGTGGGCAAGCCAGTAAAAAGTATGTGATAGCTAATTCTCATGCAAAGCCATGCTGTGTAAACCAGTTACTTCGGGTCTGACCCAACATCCACTGAAGTCAATGGAAATCGTTCCATTAATTTTAATAAGCTGTGAATCAGGCCCGTACTGCCTTCTCCCAGTGTATTTTACCTGAGTCTTTACCATTTACTATTTTTGTCTTTGGACTGTTGTATTTCTAATTAAGTTATTGGAGGAAGTCGGGCATTCAGACACCAAAGGTTCACACTTTATCTAATTCCCCCGAAAGATGTTCCTTATTTCAGTACTGAACATTCGTTATTTACAGTTGTTTTAAGCAGCAGAAATATTAAATGGAAACATTTCTGTGGCAGCTGCAGCTGACTTCAATTTGTAGCTCTCATAGGTTTTATATTTTAGCAAGAACACATTAGCCATAGCACCTGAGGGCTACTTGATGATTTGTAAAACATCAGAAATTGAAGGAAAAGGAAAAGAATACAGATAACAGGATCTCTATTGCTTTTCATTGATAAAGTGGTATTGGATTTAGCAGAGTGAAAATATCAGAACAACTCTTCCCCCTGCAGATGATTCCCCCCCCCCCTTTTCAGATAACAAGTGCCAGTCTAAATCCTCCCTTTGTTCTTGCCCATTTTATGGGAGCCTTTTGTTACTCCCCTGTCTACTCCGCTATCTACTGCTCTGCTGACTGGCTGATTTCCTAGTATTGCTCTTCTGGTATCTTCAACAGGTTGATTGTCAGGTGACGGCTGTGTACCTGGTTTGACTTAACTTTCAAAAGGACACCAAGCCACATTCAGAAATGATGCAAAGGGTCGTAGAAGTCAGACCCACTTTCACCCATTTTGATTCCTATACAGCTACTCGCACCCTTTCTAATGATGTGTACAGATGTCTCAGTGCTTGATCCAAAGCCGTTTGAAGTTAATGGAAAGATTGTCATTGACCTCAATAGGCTTTTTGATTAAGCTCTCAGTGGGAGAAACTCCCAGGGAGAAGGCCTGGAAGGTGTAAATTAGACTAGATTGGGGGTTACTTTAATTAATATCTTCTTTTAGCTCTCCAGATTGTAATTTAGACTCCCTTACGCATTTGTGGAATGGGTGAATAGGTCCAAAGGAGTCTGAGTGAGGGTAAGGTAATGAAATTTACATGAGGTTATGCAGTAGTTCAGAATTCGGCTCCCCAACTTTTCTCAAAGCTTTTCAGGGGAGGAGCTACATACACACACACACTCACTGAATCATGCAGTAAAGAATTTCACAATCACCCTAAATTGTAATGGCAAGTACATCTAAACTTCTGCCGTCTACTTGCTCCTGATGTCATATCTTTTGGTTTTTTCACAATTAGGTACCCATAACAACGAGCTAAACATGAGGTATATCTGAAGGTATTGAGTTATGGGGAGAAAACCCTTAGTGTTTACCTCTATTCTTTTAATTGTTTAGCCTTCCTTAAAATTGCCAGTGCAGCTGTCAACTATTTAAAATTTCTGCAAATGATTAATTTACTACAATATTATGAAGGCACTAAACAACTTCTGTACACACACATAGAAGAATCCAAATCCTCTCTGAAAACCGCAATCAAAAATAATTTCCAATTAAAATACTTTCTGTCAGAAGAAGAAAATTAATTTAAATTTTAGCTCTAGGACGAAAGGAGAATGAGCAACGTCATGTTTCATTTTCTTCAGTGCGTGAACTGTCACTTCAATTCTCTTTTGAGAAGGGCTTATTTTGAGATGTTATAATTAGAATCCTGAAATGGCAGTTTTAAATATACATGACAGATGTTTATTAAATTGCCATACATCCAGAATAAAATTTCCTGCCACCACCCCATTTAATTACAGCAACTATAGACAAATTCTGATCTCCAGATTTCTGTTGCACTGGCGTATATCTGGAGCAACTTTATTCATGGAGTTACTCCAGATTTTCACTGGTGAAACATGACCCAATAGACCACATTGCATCACTAATGTGAAGATGTAACCCTGACTGTTAAAGATAATCTAATATATATGCAAACTTCATGCAGATCAATATCCTAAATTACTTTCCATAAAGGAAAGTGAAAGTTGCAAAGAAGTTAAACTCAATGGGATGAACAAGGTCTCAGTAAGAACAGGATTTGGACCGTTATCATGTAATAAAGTCAGTAGTGTGAAGCGGTACCATGCAGTCATTGTGGGGTGCACATTAGGAGAAAAGTACATGCATAAATTGTGACATTAGTGTACCATTCATTTCAACAGGAATTTCAGCTTTTAAAATGATGGTGCAATATGGCCCTAATTTTACCTTATACAAAACACTTTTCTAAAAAATACCTTCCTGGACATAAGGATGGCCATACTGGTTCAGACAAATGGTTCGTCTAGCCTGGTATCCTGTCTTCCAATAGTGGCCAATGTCAGGTGCTTCAGAGGGAATGAACAGAACAGGAAATCATCAAGTAATCCATTTCCTGACATCTACTCCAAGCTTCTGGTAATAAGATGCTAGATACACCCAGAGCATGGGGTTGCATCCCTGGACCTCTTGGCAAATAGCCATTGATGGACCTGTAATAGCTACTTTATATATGGTCCTAAGGGCTTTAAATTTACAGTTTTGCTGGAAGGGGAATTCCTGCCCTATGACTTCCTATTGAATAACACTGAGATACTATTAAAAAAGTTACATACTTTCCAATCTGCAATCCAGGTAAAATGTAAAGGCTCCAGGAGTGTACTATAAAATGTAATCAGAAAACTGAATTATATGCATAAATAACTAGATCTTGACCACTGAGATACCACTCTGTGAGCTTCCAGAGGGTTGAAAAAACAATCATGTACAAAACATCGACACACACATCAAAACACAACACAATATTTATATAGAGAAAACACCAGCCTCTCAGTGGTAAGGCTAGTTGCTTTCACGCTTTAATGGTCACTTGTATTGTTATGTTACTGTTGGCTTGTTCATTTTATTGTTTAAAGTTTTAAGCTTTTAAAACCTCTGTGTATGCAAATTATGGTTTGGAATTGTTGGACTTATAAGTAAGTCCAGCAATTCCAAACCAAGAAGAGTTTGAGTTTTGCAGTCACATTTTAATTAAGACTCCAAAGCTATTCACTTTGCCTTGCATGTAACAGTGACAGGTACTGAAGTAAGCAAAAAGTTGCATTAATGTGTTATAAATAATTCCCTAGTCGATTTGATATATTTTGAGTAATTCATTGGTCCAAGAGCGAGAAGGGGGAGAATTTGATTGACATCCCGCATTGCTTTATGTTCATGAGGGTTTAATCCAGCAATTTATCTCTATCTAATTCTCTCCAAAGGGACACTTATCTGTCACAGATATCTCTGAATATTTAACTAAAGTAAGACGTATAGGGTATATTTAAGTAAAATACATATTGTGTTATATAAACAACTGCCTTTTTATTGATTTATCCAGTATATAAAAAAACAGGTACATGGAATTCAAACCAGCCCATACTCTCCAAAGAGGCTTTTTACTTTGAATACGTGCTGTGTGTTTCAACAGCAAAGAATTTTGGTGCTTCTAGATGTTGACATTATTAAATGAAAAAGTTGCTACATGAAGGTTCTTACATAAACTAACAGAACTCAATTAAATTCAGAGCAAAGGCTGCCACCATTCCTTTCTTAACTCATGTCACTGTGATTAAGTATTCCAGCACATGGGACAGGTACAATTGTGCAGTATTCAGAGTCTAGGAGGAATTTCTTGGCTGGACTTTAAGAGGAAGTCTTTTAAGGAATATTTTAGATGGTCTTTGTTGCATTGTTATGAGAACACTAAAAAATACAAGTCACAACAGGATGTGTTAAGAATGAAGGGCTGATCTCAGTAATACTTGTGTGAATCAAAAGAAAGTCTACTAAAATTAATGGGGTTATACCACTGCAGAATCAGTGTGAAATCTGAATAAATTCCCTTGATATTACCATATTAATTTAGAAGCAGGCCTATAACAGGTTTTTGTGTCCAGCTTTTTTTTTCCTTACTAGCAGTACACACAAATGAAAGAACAATGCTCTCTTTTTAACTTCCCATTGGGAGTTTATCTTACGCAGGGAAGCTGCATGAAATTATTTTTCATGGCACTGACTTGATCTCTCCCTTGATAAGATGACAGTACCAGACAAACACAACATATTTTTATTGTATTTTTAACTATTTAAAGGGACGTCATGGAAAAGTACATGGAAAGGCATCAGGAAGGAGGAGGATGCCTCAGTGAACTGAGTCCTGACAGCACAAGCCAATCCCCTCTCAAGAGCACATTCTGAACTATTCTGAGGTGGAGTCATTACTTTTCATACTCGCACAAGCATATCCTCTTTCAGCTGTGTATCTTCTGTGTGACTAACATGGGGGGTATACGTTACATATTAGTCTGCCCTTGGGACAATAAAAATGGATGGTCAGATACTGCTCTGGGTAGAGAAAACCCACAGATGCACAGAAGAGTAGGCCGACTAAATACATTCATGGAGATTCCCTTTTTTATGACTATATGAAGAAGCAACACAAAGCTCAGTGCACTGAGCATGCTGCACACTACCTAGTATTCTGTTACAAAGAAGCATGGTACCAGTTTCTTTAGCATTATCTATTGATGGCCATGTTCCTCATGCTTATAATTTCAGTCCTTGAAACTCTATGGTCACCAAATGATTTCCTTCTAGGTTCCAAGGACACTCTTGTGGGTCAGGACACTTCAGATCTTAATATTCCCAGGTGTTCATCGATTTAAAAACCAATCACAACTTTATACGTTGTTTATTTTTGTAATCCATTGCATAATATTAGGATAGTGTTGCCCTAGGCTTATAATCACTGCATGTACAGCACATAGAATTCTTCTCTCAAAAGGCATTAGCTATGCAGAAACTGGTCTCAGAATTACTCCCAATATTCCTATCCCAAACAAGAATTTATATAGTTACAAACTGGGGAAAAGATCACATACAACTAATAGCCTATAGGACATCAGAGGAGATGCCTATATAAGGGATTCCAATCTTACTATCCTGACTCCTAAATCTCTTTGTAGGTGGCACTCACTGGCGACTTCAGGACTACAAAACAACATTAGGAACTTTGTTACTGATACAGTCCCGTCTTTCTTCCAAGTGGAAGGCAAGTATACCAATGGCCAATAGGCTTCAGGAGAGGCCAAATACATGATGTCCAGTCCTTCCTTATAGAAAATGGAAAGGAAAAGTATTGAAAAAATAAGTAGATTGCATAAATATCATCAGTGTATATATATTTTATTTGGTTTGTAAGTTCCTTGGATCAAAGACCATGCCTTTCTCTGTGTTTTGTACAGTGCTTAAATAGGTTATATTGTATAAACATCTTCGGTGATCTGTAACATGTATGTTCAATTGCAAGCCTATGGGGTGTTTGGAGTTCAGTGGGCTGGCAGTACTTTGACCTTATTTCAACACTGTGGCAATTATCCATCACTCATATAATTGGAGGAGAGACATTTCAGGTCACCAGGCACTGTCAAATAATCAGCTGTCACTGTCAGAGAATATGTGGTTTTCTATTTAGATTGTATCTTGAGTCTAGCCAAGTCTTGCCAGTTAGTGTCTGGGAGTGGATTTTCTGAAGACTGGGTGGTCTGTGGGAAAGGAATTGTGCTTCATGGATGACTTAGCTGTGAAAACACTCAAAACTTTCTAACCTTTAAAAGCTGTGGAATCAAGGTTCTATAAACTCTGCCTCATGAGTTTTATTCTGTAACGTATATGCTTACTTTGAAGCATACTGATTGGGGCCAGAATGACCGTACCTTGCAGCTTTGATCCCTGCTTGAGGGAATTAGTAGTTATACTGGTTGCAAGCTGAATGCAATCATATTTTTCCTTTTAGCCTCTTAAAACCAGTGAGAGAACAACAACAAAAACAAGCAAGCAAGCAAAAACGCATGAATACCTTTTTTAGTTTGCAAAATTCAAGCACTTAACAAAACAGGAAAGTTTCTCCAGCAATCTTAATTCAGCCATATTTCACATATGTTGATTTTTATTCCTTTTTTTCCTCTTTAAATGCAATCTTTAATGTATTACAGTGTACGCAATTAATGCAGACCATACAATATAAAAGATGTGCAATATGCCCTAGTTAAAATTGCAAAAGAAATTTTAACTTTTGGGACTTCTTGACTTTGAGATCACAACCTTAAAACTGTATTAAAGCGGGTTTTGTTCTGTTTGGTTTTCTTCTCCCTGAATGTATTGCTCTCTTGAGAGCAAAAGGAAGATCTGTATCAAAAGACTCTTACAGTTGAGAAACCAGGGCAGTGTACTCTGAAAGGGAAGAGTTTCTCTGTTCATATTAATCTGATGTGACTTCAGCTATTGCTAAAGTCATACAAGGTGAAGTGTTGACTAGAACTGTGGATTTTGTGTTGGAGATTTTGTTTGACTTGCAATAAACTATAAATAAAGTAAACATCACAGAGAATCTTTCTTTAGTTCACTTGGGATTTCAAGTGGGTGTCTATCCAGTTACAGCCATATCACAAGCATGTTAAAAACACCCCCCACACACACACACGCACGCACAAAACCAGTCGGAGACCTGGGATTTTAAAAGGGGCCTAAGTGAGTTAGGCACCCAACTCCCATTGATATTTAATGAAAAATGGGTGTTTTACTCTGTTAGGCCTCTTTGAATGTCCCAGTCTAACTCCACAGGCAATTAGTCCAAACAGAGGAGGACCTGAAGTATTTTCAAGAAAGTCCAAAATGTGATAAGCCCATGTCCACTGCCAACTCATCATGAGAATCAGCCAGATCGTCTTCCACACTCCTTCTTGCATCAGCAAACCATGGCACCATCACAAAAGACTGTGAATAGAGGCTTCAGTTTATAATATTGTTCCCAGATATAAGTGCATTTGTTCTTTCGTCTGAGGCGGGCGGGGGAGTAATCAGGGCAAATGCCAAAGTGATTTTCACCCAGTAAACAAAAGGATTTTAAAAGTCTCGCTTCTCTTTTTTAGGCTTTTACCAGCATTGAGAATAGGAAAGAACTCACACACTTTTTTCAGCTGAAATTCTCCTTGCAGTACAGCAAGTGACTGAACTAGACCGGTAGACAAGGGTTACAATACCCTAACCACCACTTTTCAGCATTTTCAGGGAGACCCATTCACTTTAAGTTCTTAATATTAGCGCTTGGAAGGACTGAAGGGCACTCTGTGCCAACCTTTTCTAATTACATGCCAATCGAAGGCTAAATTGTTCTCCCTGAAGCACACAGAACTCTTCAAAGCTTCTTTGTTCTCCCTAGGGGCATGGGAGCCGCAATGATGTAATTAAGAGCACCTAGCTGACCAGACTTCCTATTCCTTTCCTTTCACACACATCTTGGACTCTATACGGTGCAATAAGCGGTACCTCATCTTGCTCAGCCTAAGAAACATGGCTGGGAACAGGAATCTCTGCAGAGGAAGGGATGGAATCAATCCTACTCTCAGAACATAGGCTGCATTGGGGCTGATGCACAGAGGCCTACTCTATCCTAGCAGTCAAAATAGCCTGTGTGGCTGAATTCCCCATATAGGAAGGAGATGTATGGATCCTGTGGAATCTTCCTTTCTTTTGCCCATTCAACCCCTCCCCTGAGGTGAAGCCCTGAGTGGGGCATCCCACATGCAGGGGGTACAAGCCCCCGTTGTAATAACTGGATCTACAAATTCATCCTAATTGTGAGTTCAGCTGTAAAAAGTGAATGGACATTCATAACATGTCACAATAACCTATAACAAATGCTGATGGGAAAAGGTATGAAAGGGAGACAGAAAGACTGAATTAATCCAAACCAAAAGGCTTACTGATAGAACTCAAGGACTGTGTTGAGGTCATACTTGGTAAACAAAAAAGAATGTATGACTGAAAGTCAATGGATTAAACTTGGTGTGTTGGAAATTAGGTCTAATGGGTGGACAAAGTAATAAGAGGATGGATTATTCCTCCTATCACCCCTCTTTTGGGGTCCTTAAAAAAAGAGACTTGAAGGGGAGTGTGTGCTGACTGAGGGATTCCTGAAGGAGCGGGGGAAGGCCTTCAGTCCTCCACTTTGCTCCAGGGACTTTGTCCTCCACTTGTGAACCTTGAGAGTCATTACATCATTGTGACACCCAGACCTCAGCATAAGAAGGGGGCGCGTGGCCATCACTGCCACACCAGCGGAGACTACAGCTGGAGATAGGAGAGACCCTACTGTGTCTTCCCTTCTCTTGTGTGTTCCTTTCCACACTATTTTTCCTCCTGTCCTCTCTCTCTCTGATTTTCATCTGATCCTGAGGTCAACTATACCACATGGCACCAACATGGCAGATGAGATGGCCCATCCAGCTCTTCCCAGCCTGAGAGAGACTGGTAAGGGAGACAGCTCAGGCCAGCCAGATGATGTCCCAGCCTAGGGAAGCAAGCCAAGAGCATCAGCTGCAGAGGCCAAACTGCCAACTGACAGCATCCATATGTGACTGCTCTGGGCCCACGCAGCCCAACCCGACTACCAAAAGAAGAACAAGCCAGCTCAGTAGGGCAGCAGACAGTGAAGGTGAATGGACCTACCTTCTGAACTCCTAAGAAGGAGACCTGCAAGAACACTAGCCAGGATGATGGACCTGATGCCTCACATCCATCTCTTTCTTTTAGACAATAGATATCTAGTAGATATCAAATACTGGGAACAGAGCTGGCCAAACATTTTTTGAGGTGTGTGTGAAAAATGCCGATTCAGTGTCACCAAAACATTTTGTGAATTCATGTCCGTTTTGCTGAATTATTTCAAGTGAAAACAAAAATATAACAAAACCCCCAGAATGCTTTGTTTTGACATTTTTCTAAGTGATATGTTTGTTTTTCACTTTAAATGACTTTGAGTTTCAATATTTTCTTTAGTTTTATTTAGAAAAAGCAATAAAAAGTGTGTGAAAATGTCCCGAATCTAAAGTTTTCATTTAGATACCGTTGAAATGAAATGTTTAATTTGACCCAAAAGATTTGTTTTACTTTTTAATTTGTCAAAAATCTTGAGAAAGAATCCTTTGACCCAAAACATTTTTAATTACCAGTAAATCCATTATTCATGCAGCTGTAATGGGAAGCTTTCCAATATTCAGCTGGACCCAGGGGTACTGGAACACTTTTTATAGTGGGGGTGCTGAGAGCCATTGAACCAAACTGTAAATCCTGGATATAATGGAAACCACTTCAAGCCAAGGGGTGTTCTCACACCCCCAGAACCTCTAATTCCAGCACCTATGGCTGGACCTGCCTAAATGATTCTGCTTCATACTTGGTGTTCATATCCTTCAAATACTTTGTATATAGCTATAATCTTCCCCTCCCCTTTCATGTAACCCCTTAGTTATCATGTAGCCAAGAAATATATGTTTGTTTTAGTAGTCTCTTGAAATACTATTGTGTGTGCATTTTCTAGGGTTTTGAAGCACAGGGTGGGGTGTCAGGAGATGTGGATTATATTCCTAGCTCTCTCAACAAATTTCCTGTGTGGCCTTTGGTAAAATCACTTAAACCCAGATTCTCAAAGGTATTTAGGCATCTAACTCCAACGGGAGTTAGACCTTTCAGGTCTGGGCCTTAATCTCTCTGTGCCTTGTTTCCCCCTTTGTAAATTGACACTTAATTACCTTAGAAGTGGGCAGTTCTGAGTTTAGTGATGGCATATTTAAGCACATACTTAAATGCTTTCCTGAACCAGTCCCTAAATGAAGCAATCCAAAAAAAAAAAAAAGCTGCCATTACAGTGTGTACCAAGAATTCCCAGTCTGTTTGCCATTGTGTTTCTGATAAGAAAATGTATAAGCCCATACTCATATTGCCAAAGAAACTTTTCCCGGAGGTGTAGAAAAGTAAAGGTGATGTGCCAAAACATAAGGGGTATCATTCAGCTTGGGAATAATAAAGGTTCCCATTGCAGAAATTCTTCATGGGGAAAAAAAAAACTAATTTGTATAACCATAAGCCGGCAAACCTCTTCCAATCCTTTTATGTTATCATCATCCTTTTTAGTTTCACATAATTCAACAGGTAACTTAATAGTCATTCTGTACATATATAAAAAAAGACTGACATTAATAGGAAGTAAATTTTCTATTCCATTAAAATCTTTGATGGCGGAACAATATAACACACCAGGAGCATCATAAATGGCTGTTCTACCTCAAGGACACTCACTGTTTCTGGACACAGCATACAATATAAAAATCACAAAGCATAATACATTGCTGAATGGATTCCTTTAAAAGCAACAACAAGAACAACAACAACATGTAAGATAATTACAGATGAGCAAAATGCAACAGGTGAGCGCAGATATTTGCTTCCTTTTTTAAATTAAAAAGTTCATCTACATCAATGCTAGAGCCAAATACTAGACTGTGATAAGCCTGCATTTGTTGGCTCCAATGGAGCGCTGACTGGCTATTGTGAACTTTTATTCGGAGAATCCTTGGACGGCATAGAGGTGTCTTATTGGCTCCTATAAACTACCTCTTGACTGCTGCGGTAGGGGGCAGGACCACGGACAATGAAACATGTAGTGGATGTTTGTCATTCTGCCAGTCCCATGCACCCACCGGCAACTGGTGTAAATGTAAATCGGGGCAGGACCAGTGGTTTGTTAGCCCCAGTGTCTGTAAAGAAGAAAGTACTCCTTTGTACTCTCATTCCTAACCCCACACATTGCTTGTTTGCAACTAAACATTTGGCCCCTATGGCCTGATTCTCCACTGACTTGAACTTTCTGTAGTTGTTTACCCCTGAGCAAATAGCTGGGAAAAGTGGGTGTCAAATGCTCCCAAATCAGTCTCTCAGACAGAAGGTAGCATTTTATACCCACTTCATATTCAATTTGCATAAAGGTATGACTGCACAAGCATTCAAAGCAATGGAGAGTCAGGCCCCAACTGCCTTAATATTCCACCTACCTTGCATATTCCATTGAATATCACTGAGTTCCTGTAAAACAAACAAAAAGACACTCCGCCAGCTGCAGAGCAGCTGGACTTTTTGAGGATTGAGACTAGTACTGGAGAACTCTCAAAAGCCAAGAGTTTAATGGCATCCACAAGACCACTGTCACTGATGTGTTGCTGAAAGATAAAACCCCAGTTATCTGCAAGGCACTGACAGAGAGCTACTCTAAGCATGATAACAGCTGTCTGTATATTCTGAATAAATGCTGATAGCTGAAATGTATTCTCTTTTGGGGCTACAGTTACTTTATTAAAAACAAAATGCAAGAAATATTAGCTCTGTGGCTTTGTGAACATTAAAAGTCCTCTGTGAAAAGTGGCTATCCTCAATCAATGAATAAGGAGTTTATAATAATCCCACCAAAATTTTCAGTGGCAGATTCATAGAATAAACCAGGTGTCTGGCTGCTAAATCCAGTTGCACCCTCTGCTAGTGCATAGAGTCCAGTAGCTAGTTCTGTTACACCAGCAGGCAATAGAATTGGATAGGCCACAGAGGGCATTGTATTAATTTCAATGGAATAATGGGCCCAAAAAGTCAAAGGTGTTAACATGATCCTGTCACTGCACAACATTAAACAGCCAAGCAGGATGCGGGGTTTGGTATCCGGAGACCTCAGTTTGCTTGGTTTAATGACAAACATACTAAAGAAGGAAAATGTATCAGTTGGGATATACACGGGGAAAGGAATCAAAACAAGGCATGAAGCACTTGAGTGATTATATAGGACAAACTTAACCAAAACCTATCAAAGTCCCTTTTGAGCGAGAGGATATCATTTAGAGTCTTATTTTGTCGAACAGCCTCTCTTGGCGGGGGAAGGAGATCACTCGCTGCAGGTGCCACTCAGTGGTTGGGCAGGGCATGTAAGGTTCTTTTTTTTTCCCGGCTCCCTCTGTTGACAGCTGCTCCAGTCCCATGGTGGTCTGCCTCTTCTGTGACTCAGCCCTCTAGCCAGTCACATATTAATGTCCATCCCTTCTGGGCTATACAAAGAATCCAGCAGTTGGTAAGTCCTCTAGGTAAAGTGAGGGGCTCCTGGGTCTCTATCTTTTTAGACTGATAGATAATGCAGTGTTTTCATTTTAAAAAATGGAGCTTAGGAAATGAGGTCCAGCTGTAATATTTACTATCTTGCAAACAAAATAAAGGGAGGGTGGGACTTTCAAGTGGTAGATAAGATAAAATGATACAGTCATTCTAAGTCAGAACTGAATCTAATTCAAGTTATAGCTTTCCCTAAAATCATTGTAAATATGAATATTCTAGAGTATAATACAAAGATCAAGTGTGAAATACATTTGCTGAAAACAGTAATTTTTTTCATTAAAAATGCGAGTATGCTGTCAGTTCAACATTTAGAACGAGAAGTAAGAAGTCTATTGACTGCTTAAAGATGCATATTGCCCAAAAAGAAAGAGAAGAATATAGAGGGTAGTGTCCATTTGCAAATGTTGTCAATAAAATAAAGCAAAAGCTTTGTATTATGTACTGTTGCCCTGTAGAATGGCAAAGTATTATCGACGAAGAATAATGTGATTCACTGTCAGAAAAAGAGCTGGCTGAAGATTTCAAAAGCCATGCATGCCAACATTTGTCCAAATGGCTAGTCCTTCCAAGCAGGCTTACACATCTTGGTACTGTAGAATATGCAAGAACATTTGGTTTGCATGACTCCTTGGGGAATAGCTTCTCTGAGTATGAATATCCACCAACACATGCATTAGCAAGAGTATTCACTAGTTAGCCATCATTCATCCTTCTCTTGTTTCAAATGTTTCAGTCATGCAATCGGTAAGAAGAAACAATAGTAGGTGACTTGGTGATTGATCCCACTTCACAAAAAGTCAAAGTGAACAGCAACTCAGTGGGCCGGAGTAACCTCATATTTATGCCACCTTAAGGCATAAATCCTTTAGCTCGCAGGTAGCAGGTACAGAATGAGGGACCAGGGTGCCGGGATACACAGCAGATGCAACCTCAATGATAGTGGAGGAGTGGGCAATAATAAGTCAGCACAGTTGACAATGTAGGGGACACTTGTTGGAAGTATGTAGTGGCTAGCCAGGGTGCCCTGGTGGTGAATTTCCAGAGTACAAGAAACTTAACTTTGCTGGACTTGGCCCAGTGTCATATATCTGCATTGATTTTCTTTACAGATGAATCCTTTAACTATATAGTATAATATAACAAAACATAACACCTATCTTTAAAAAGGGGAACAAAGAGGACCCAGGGAATAATAGACCAGTCAGCTTAATTTTGATACCTGGACAGATACTGGAACAAATGATTATACAAGGAATTTGTAAGCTCCTGAAAGATAACAGGGTTATAAGGAATAGCCAGCATGAATTTGTCAAAAACAGATCATGCCAAACCAACCTAATTTCCTTATTTTGACAGGGTTACTGGCTTAGTAGATGCTGGGGGGAGGGGAACTAGAAGTGATGTATCTTTTGATATACTCCCACATGACATTCTCATAAGTAAACTAGGGAAATGTGCTCTAGATGAAATTACCATATGGTGGGTGCACAACTGGTTGAAAAACTGCACTCATAGAGTAGTTATCAATTGTTGGTTGTCAAACGGGGAGGGTCTATCTAGCAGGGCCCTGCAAGAGTCAGTCCTGGGTCTGGTACTATTCAATATTTTCATCAATAACTTGGATAATGGAGTGGAGTGTGTGACGGGTTGGATCACAGAAACCCCCTTGGGAGCTGCCACCCGATGTGCAAAGACTACCCCTGCTTCTGTTTTTCCTGCCAGCTCAGGACTCCAGCACCCTGTCTTGCTGAGCCAGACACTTCCGTCTGGCTCCAGACACAGATTCAGGGTCTGAATCACTTGTCCCAAAGCTGCAAGTGTACCTGAAAACAGCTCACAGTAGTGTGCTTGTCTTTAGCACTCAGATGCCCAACTCCCAATGGGGTCTAAACCCAGATAAATCCGTTTTACCCTGCATAAAGCTTATGCAGGGCAAACTCATAAATTGTTCGCCCTCTATAACACTGATAGAGAGATATGCAATTAAGTACAGCAGTTCCTAGCAGGAACGAAAAGCAAATTATTTATTCATCAAACCATATTAGGAGTAGAGTGAACAGCATTTTACATGGATAGAGGTAGCATTAGTTTCTATATACCCCTCAAGTCACACAAGAACTGATATTTTCCTCCACAACGCTGATTCTGTAACACTTGCAAAAGAGCACAGTGGGTAATGGATAAAAATGATTAGTGTTTTATCAAAGAGGTTTATTCTATGACAGTACAGCTGCCTTTTCTAGTATTCACATAAGAAGCATTATTTCTTGCTCACTGCAGGCAAGTGTCACTTTGAAATGGATTTTTTGTCCCCTAAAATACAAAACTTCAGGCCATTTACACAACATCGGATTTTTACTTTTTTTTGGTAGGTGAAATTCTGCTATGTTCTATTTTGGGTCATTTAGACCGCACACTTTGGTACAGGGCATCTTTCTGCTCTGAATCTATGAATCAAAATGTATTCTCCAGTGGATGTTTGGAGGTATAATTTGCCCCCTTATGCTCTTCAATCTTCATCTCTGACACACTCAAGGATGCTCAAATCCCACAAGAAAAAAAATGAACATAAATCTTCAAAAATATGTCCTTACATGCCTTCTTAAAATGAAAATGGATGTTCTTCCATAAATTATTAGAGAGTTTGCTGCAAACTCTGAGGAACATACACTTTTGGAAACAATTTGGAAACTGAAAAATACATAAATAAAATAAACGTTGATAGATTTGGGGCATAATCATTTTTGAAATCGTTGAACACTTCCTCTGAGGTGCTAAGCACCTTCAACTCCCATCCCAGAAGTGAAAATACTCAGCAGGTTGCTGGATTGGGCCTTTCAGCTTACTGTATATGCCATATTTTTCCTGTAAACTGAAGAAAATAACTTTTTCTATCATTATATTTTGCATGTGGCCGTATGTTATAGAAACAGGTCCAAACTGAAACCTTGGGTCTAGACCAGTGGTTCTCAAACGAGGGCCACCGCTTGTGCAGGGAAAGCCCCTGGCGGGCCGGGCCGCTTTGTTTACCTGCCACGTCGCAGGTTCAGCTGATTGTGGCTCCCACTGACCGTGGTTCGCCGCCCCAGGACAATGGGGGCTGCGGGAAGGGCGGCCAGCATGTCCCTCAGCCCGCGCTGCTTCCTGCAGCCCCCATTGGCCTGGAGCAGCGAACCACGGCCAGTGGGAGCCGCAATCGGCCGAACCTGCGGATGCGGCAGGTAAACAAACCGGCCCGGCCCGCCAGGGGCTTTCCCTGAATAAGCCGTGGTGCTAGTTTGAGAACCACTGGTTTAGACACCCCTAATTTGCTTTGAACTTTGCAGTTAAAATTACACTGAAGTTCATATCAAGTGAGTGAATAGCTTTTTTTTTTTCAGCTCAGAGGTCAAGCCAAAAAATCTGAAAATATTTTTTTATTGTCATCCAGAAATGGAAAATTATTTTTTTCGCGCCATAAAAAAAAATGCATTGAACTCATCATTTTTTTCAACCTGAAGCAAAATGTTTTGTTTAGTTTTTGAGAGCTTATCTTTGTTTTTTAATAAATCTAATTACATTTCTAACCGAAACATCATTTACAAATGAAAAGTTAAAATGTTTAATTTAAAAAATGTCAGAATGAAACATTTTGACTTTTTAAAAAATCCTTTGCGGGAGAGGTTGCGGACATGAATCTATTGGCGTGAATTTGACGTGAATTCACAAACAGATTTGGCTGATCTGAAACTGCGGTTTTTGGCAAATAAATTATTTATCAAAAAAAATTGCCCAGCTCTAGTACATATCCAGGCCTGAACTTAGTGGCTGGGGTGTTATATTGCTATATTCTAACCCCCCCTCCAATGCAAAATAGAAAAAAAAATATCTGACAAACAGTATTTAGGCAAACTAGGCAGAAGCCCAGTCCAACTCCCACTGAAGTCAATGGGAAAAACTCCCACCAAGTACTAGAGGAGTTTGATCTGGCCCTAAATACTGGCATATGATACTGTTTAATACAGGGGTTCTCAAACTGGGGGTCAGGACCCCTCAGGGGGTTGTGAGGTTATTACCTGGGGGGGGGGGTCGCGAAACCCCGCTTTGCCTCCAGCATTTATAATGGTGTTAAATATATTTAAAAGTGTTTTTAAATTATAAGGAGGGGTTGCACTCAGGCACTTGCTATGTGAAAGGGATCACCAGTACAAAAGTTTGAGAATCACTGGTTTAATACTACAATATTTAGTTACTACTATGTCATATTTTCAATCTTTTCTGAAGATTGAGACTGAGATCATAGATGTAGACTTCCTCTCTATCCGGGGGAAGGGATGCTCAAACCCCCTCCGCCCCAGACCCACCTCCATTCCATCCCTTCCTCCAAGCCCCCACCCTGCCTCCTCCCCACCCTATTCTATCCCTTCCCCCAAGCCTCATCCGCCTTGCCTCCTCCTGCCCCTGCTCCACCTCTTCTCACCCCATCCCCCGAGCCCACCCCATCCCCACCCACCCACCCCCTGCCTCCCAGTGCATCCTGCATGACATGGAACAGCTGTGGGGAGGCATTGGGAGGAGGAAGAGCTTGGCTGCTGGCAGGTGCTAAGCACCCGCTAATTTTTGTTTCATGGGTGCTCAGCCCTGGAGCCCTCACAGAGTCGGCACCTTTGTAGCCAGCCTGCTGTTCTAAAAGCAGACAGGTAATGCAGGAAACCTAGGCTCGCAGTGGCTTCAGATCTCCTTTCCCTTCAGGTAGCAGAGTAAGGGAACACTTGACAACCATAATCTGAATGCCCAAATTCTTCCTGATAACTGATCCCAGAACTGCTCATCTTCAGAAGAGAACACTTAATGTTCCTTCTGACCTTTCTTTGTTCACAGTCTCATATAAGGGCAGGTTTTCCAGTTGTAAGATATTTAAAGGCAGTCCAAGGAATCAAGATTCTGAAGGGTCTTAGGAATTTATCTTAACTGGTCTTCATTTAGAGGCAAGTGTGATTGGACACAGAAAAACTGCTCAGTTGAGTGGGAGGAGCAGATGGTAGGCTGAGGCTCACAAAAAGCAAGTTACATATATTTTTTCCATCAAATAAATGTCCCTTTAAAGATTTCTTTTACTTCCTAGAGAGTTACCAGATATAACCCCAACATTTGTCTTGGCATTAGGAACAACCAATCCTTCACCCAGGTTTGTTTACTCATGTATAAAGTCTGAGCTACCTAGCTCTGATGATTTTGGTTGGTTGGGGGTTAGTACCTAGATCTTGAATTTCTGCATAGAAATGACTCCCAGAGCTGTCTCACAGCAGCTCCTCTTAAAATATAAAAGCATGAAAAAATAATATGGGTTGCTGCTTATGTTCAAAAGGGAAATCAAAAACTGCCAGATGCCTTGTACCTCTCCATCTCAATATCTCCCCTTGGGCAATATTTGCAGCTTCCCTATGATACACAAACATGAAAGAAACTAAACTCGAAATAAAAAAAATAGTAATTTACATTCTGTCAATTTAGCTCAAGTCCAGAGAAAGGCTTCATATAAGCATCTGTATCTACTCAATGACTAAAATTAATAAAAGAGCTAGAAAACATGGACTAACTTTGATCATCACTTTAACACAGTTGCTTTAAAAGCATTTATATCAACTTCCAGTGCATTCACAGTTGAATAGTGAGAGCCAGAATTTTTTGTCCTTCCATGTTTAGCCTACCTGATATGTTTAACCTTAAACTCAGCCACAGTTTCCTCAGTTGCTTTCATTGTTATTCAGTGAACGTACACAGAACAACTAAGGATAATACCAGTTTGATTGGCAATTGTTTTTGTGTTTCAAGAGAAAATATACAGTAATAAAAAAGGACTAGTACATGAGACAGACTGGGCTAACTGCAACTAAGGCTCAGGTGAAGCTGCTGGAATTTTGGTGATCAGAAACAGCTGGATCA
The DNA here is from genome assembly GCF_011386835.1 of Chrysemys picta bellii. NCBI lineage: Eukaryota > Metazoa > Chordata > Testudines > Emydidae > Chrysemys > Chrysemys picta. Next base: position 35,960,071 of record NC_088804.1, on the reverse strand, counting down.
ATTTGTATGGTTTCATGGCTCACCTGAAGCTTGGAGGAGGTTGTGCCAACAAGAAGCTTCCCCACAGGACTTCCTTCTGTAAATTCTGGAGGTATCTTCTGAGACTACATCATATAGTCACTTGAAAACCCTGCCCCTCAGCACCCATAATCTTTGGAGAGGGGCTGGCTCAATTTCCTCTCCCTCATATCATCAATTCAGGGGATCTTTGACCCATTCTTCACGACTAGAATGACCAAATGTCCCGATTTTATAGGGACAGTCCCGATATTCACATTCACTATTTGGTCACCCTATTCACAACTGGCATCCACATAAGGGCAGCAAATAGGACTGCTTCCTGCCATCCCTCTCCAGCATCCTGGAAGACTTCCTGGGAGCAAGATGCATGTGCATGCCTCATCATTAAGCAGCAGTGGGACTGAGATATGCTACTCCAGTCTCACCCTGCCGCTGCTAATACCCCAGTCTGGAGCCTGAGACACCCCAAGACAGTATTGTGATGAGAGATAGGAATTCCTTTTACTGTGACTTGACATTATAGAAGGGGAAGCATTGGCATAACCGTGGCCACTTATAATTATTTGTATTATGATAGTGCCTAAAGGCCACCAGCACTCAGGATGGGGTCTCCACTGTGTTAGGAGCTGTATAAACACACAGGAAAATAGTACCTCTCTCGAAGCTAATTTTCCAGGGCTATCGCAAGCCTCTGCCTCTGAATGAGATTGCAGACAGACTCCCGAGTTCCTCTGATGAAGTGAATCCAGGCTATGGGGAGGCAGCAGGCCTGCTTGTTGGTCCCTAGAAGATGCTGGATATGAGCAGCAGAACTGCTGGCTGACTACAAAAGTGCCAGGTGGCATGATGGGTAAGTGGGATAGTTAACTGCCAGGAAGACTCTGGAAGGAAAGGCGAGATTGCAGGCCATTGTGTCGCCCCAAAAGACACATGAAGGCAAGTCAGTGGGGGTCAGAACCTACGAGAGAGGGAGAGCCTGGTATGGTAGAAATGGAAGGGACCCAGGCTAGCCCATATTCTCAGCTAAAAGTTAATTATAAACACACGTGAGCCCAGGTAACACTGGGTTTCAGTGCTAAAGGTCTGCATAGTTCCAATTATAGCATTATAATGCTTTCAACACACGCAGCAGCAACAAAAATCACTTTTGCAATTTTGGCGAGATTGGATGATGCCACCCTACTTTCCACACAAAGGTATCAAATCAGCAGTTAATAGGAAATCCTGGGGAGCTCAAGTCTTGCTTTCAGCATACACTGTGCAATAGCAATAACAGTTCAATCTTAGACAGATTTCTTGTATGTAAATAGCATCATTATTTCATGTATTACCACTGACCTTTGGCGCATACTAGGCAAGGTAGGGTTGTTCATCACCTTCCATTGATTTTTCAATTTCCAGTAAATTGGTTTTATCTTGAGGTTGTTTACGTATTAGGAATAAAAAATGCAGAAGCCTGACTTCAGAAAACAATAACAAGGTTTTGAACTGGAGACCCTGTGGTTAAAAAGGAACCTTTTGCAGATATTAACATTTGGTTCTGCGGACAAAGGATTCTGCTCTCAGCTATACCAGTATAAATGGATTGTCAGTGGAGATACTCCAGATCCACACTGATGTATCTGTCAGAAGAATTTGGGCTTTCACAATATTAAATGTCAGTTACACATTCCAAAATAAATATAGATTGCTGAATTGCTCTCCTTTACCAACAAATGTACAGACAGTCTGGCTCTTTAACATTCATTCTGGCTTGCAGGAAGGGACTGATTTTTGTTTTTTGATTATAAGAACTAAGTATTACTCAATGAAATTTGTCTCACAGGCTAGGAAATTCTCTTTAAGACCAGAGGGTATTTAAAGAGCCAGACTAACACCCAGCACAATTTCATAAAAGGTCAGACAGGAAATCACGTCTGCCTTTTGTTCCAAATCAGCAGACAGCTACTGTTTCAAGTTCTAAAAGTTTATTCATTTCTGTGATTTTATGTCCAGTGTTATGCAGTGAAACTTTCTACTGCATCCAATGCCAAATGCATTGTCTATCAACTCTGGTACCAGATTCACAAATGATGAGCATGGTATACAAACTCTGATACAGACATCAAATAGAAAGCTCTACAATATAGAGCTTTGTTGAGCAAATTTCAACATCTGAATATTTCTGAGCCTCTGTTCATATAACACAAAAATACTATCAAGAAGTATGCTCAGATGCTATGTTGAAGAGGCCCACATGGATGGAAGGACAGTACATATATTTAGATAGATAAATTATTCACTTACCTCACGGTCCAACAATGCAGGTGATACCACTGTGACAATGTCTCCTTTCTCTGGATCAATGAAGAACATATTTGGAGATGGTTTGTCAGGAGTCTGCTTAAGGATATTATACCTCAAAAGAGCATTGTCTGTAGCAGGGTCATCAGCGTCAAAGGCCATCATGCGCATCACAGTGCTTCCTAAAGAGAAGGTAGACAAACAATATAACATGGTTACCAATATAGACTATTATCAGAGGGGTAGCCATGTTAGTCTGGATCTGTAAAAAGCAACAAAGAGCCCTGTGGCACCTTTAAGACTAACAGATGTATTGGAGCATAAGCTTTCGTGGGTGAATATAGACTATGAGACAAGAATGCATAAAGCTCCTCTGGTTCCATGTATGAACATCACTAGGCTGCAATCCAACATCAGCTCAGGAAAACCAATAAAGAATTTCACCTGCTATTTAGTCTGTCAGTTTACTTTTCCTCAGGCTACCAATTTCTAGGTTGGTAACAACAGGCACATGTGTCTACCCTGCAGCAGACAAATGTATCTAAACCAAACATGGCATCTTCCCCATGTGGCTTTCATGGGTGATCACACCCACATGCTTGCATATAACTACTATTTCATTTTCACACCATGAAAATAAATAAATTAAAGAGTCTAAGATGTCTTCCAGCTAATAACAGATGAAAGAAAAATAGGAAAATGAAAAATGCAACACTTAAAATGAGAGAAGTGTTTCAAAACTCTTTAGTACTCAGGCTTCTGAGCGTATCAGAACTATTTGTGAATTTGACATTAAATTGCTGAATAATCCAACCCCACCACTCAATTTTTTACATTGCAGTGATTAGGGCACTATCCTGAACTATTCTGGGGTGAGGTTTTCTCAATCTCTCCTTTTGAAGCTGTTCTGCTGCTGTTCACAACAATTCCAAGTACAAATCCCTACTCCAAACCAGGCAGATTGGTGGCTTGAACCCAGGTGTCTTAGATCCCTAGTGAGTGTTCTGCCTACAAGGGGCCACCACCTCCTCCTGGTGTTCTGGGAATGGTCTTTCCTTTGGTTTTAATAAATACAAGCAGTTCAAAATACCTAAAATAGAACAAAACATTTTATTTCGGGTCAAACTAAATGTCTGACCCAAAACTTTTTTTGTTTCAATTTTTGGGTTTTACCAAGTAAACTGGAAAGTTTTCATTTCGGGGCAATCCAAAATGACATATTTTCTTTCAATATTTTGATTGAGCCAACAAATGGAAAAAAATCAATTATTTGCACTGTAGGCACATATAGTGATGTTCTGCAAATCGTGTTCTTGCTTTTGGACCAACAACTGGAGAAGCCTAATCTCAGAACTCTTTCTCAGTCCCATTGCTCCTTAATGATGAGATATGCACATATATCTCGCTCCCAAGAAGAGTCTTCCAGGATGCTGGAGAGCAATGGGCAGGAAGCTGTCTTGTTTCCTGCTCTGGTGTGGATGCCAGTTGTAAAGAATGGGCCAGTGGATTCCCACTGATGATTTGAAGGAGGGGAAATTATGTCAGCCTCTCTCCAAAGATTATAGGTGCTAAGGGGCAGGCTTTGCAAGTGACTATATGATGTAGCCTCAGAAGATACCTTCAGAATTTACAGAACAGGGTAATCCTTTCCCAAAAGATTCCCCAGTTCCTAATAAACCGAAATCCCTCCTCCCATCACCATTGTCTCATCCATGCATTGAGACTCTGCAGTTCTGCCTGTCTAACTGGTCCTGTACATGGAAGGAGAAGCATTATGGAGAATGCTACCATTGAGGTCCTGGATTTAATCTCTTACCTAGCAGCGTTAATTTGGCCCCCAGGACCTCTCTCCTGCCTTTCTCTATGTCACTGGTACCCACAGGTACCGCCAACACTGGTTCCTTCCCACTACTGCAACCTTTGCATGCAGCAGGCAATTTACCCTGTGGTTCTCCCGGGCATCGCAAACCCAACCACTAATAATCAAATCCCCCTATTGCATTTTGCAATACTGGGAAACATAGCAAGGCATCAAGGGATAAGTTTCTTCTCTCAGAGCTGTCTGACCTTTAATCACTGGTGAACAAAACCAACACGCTGTCAGATCTCTGTTATATTTCTCAAGGGGGGTAACTGCCTGAAGTGGCAATGAAGCAAAACCTTGGAGAGCTCATTTTCAAGGTCACTACAACAAAAGGCTCCGCTTTGTGCTCTGAGAAATACAACAAAAGAAAAGGGGGAGAAAAATGCACATTTGACCAAGAGAGTTGTAGTGCTTGTTTCACAGTGTGCTATAATGTTGTTACATCCACCCATAAATGCAGTAGCCTTTGTACTTTCTGTTTGATTTCTAAGGGCTTGTCTACATGGGGAGCTATTCTGGAATAGCTATTCCTGATTAACTCAATGTGTGGCACCGTTAGAATGGAATACAATTGCCTGATTTAGGTTAATCCACTTGGGATGTCGATTAAGGTAGGTTAGAATAACAGCATCCACAGAAGGGGTTAATCAGGAATAGTTAATCTGCTTTGAATTTACACCCTAGTCTGGATTCATTTTCATGGGTAGAATCAAGGCTTGTTCACATGGAGGTTTAGTGTGCAGCAAGCCAGGGTGTACATCTCAAGCTCACAAGCCTGCTGCATGCTTACAGGCCACATGGACCCTGCTACTGCACACTAAAAGTTTGTAGTGTGCTTTGATCTACTGCTATTTCAAACAGCAGCACATCAAAGCAAACTGAGCAACTTTTGGGATGCGATAGCAGAATCCAAATGGTTACTTAGTGTGTGGCAGACTAGTGAGCTGTACATTCACACCCTAGCTTGAAGTGCATTAAGTCTCCAGGTAGTCAAGCCCTCATCAAATCATAGAAATACAAGGCTGGAAGGGACCTCAATATTTTCAGTCAGAGTGGCATGAAACTTGTGTGATACTAAGGGTATGTCTACATTACCCACTGGATTAATTCATCGCGTCTAATCTAGACATGATAAATCAACCGCCGAGCGCTCTCCCATCGACTGGTACTCCACCAGGGCGAAAGGTGCAGGCAGAGTCGACAGGAGAACTCAGCCGTCGACTTACCACAGTGAAGACACCGCGGTAAGTAAATCTAAGTATGTCGACTTCAGCTATGTTATTCACATGGCTGAAGTTGTGTAATTTAGATTGATTTCCCTCCCCCCCCCCCCGTGTAGACCAGGCCCTAAGGAGTGATGGTACTCTAACCCTTTTTGTGAATACTGCTGTTTGCTACGCATGATCTTGAAAGGCATGGATAGAAACAATATATTGTGAAGTAATTTCCACTGTGCAAATGTTACTAATTCCAAATGGTAGCATTTTGCAGTCACTTTGTATAGGTGTGGATGCTTAATATAGGTGGAGAAGCAGGTCCATTTTTTTCTGTCTTAGTTATTTCTAAGGTGTCCATGCCTCACAAGTTACTTCACCTCTATGAGTCTCTGTAACCAAAGAGAAAATAAACGTAAACAGATGAGGTTTTCTGAGGTACAGTAATACACTGCTATCCCTATATAACGCCACCCGATATAACACGCATTCGGATATAATGCGGTAAAGCAGTGCTCCGGAGGGGCGGGGCTGTGCACTCCGGTGGATCAAAGCAAGTTTGATATAACGTGGTTTCACCTATAACTCGGTAAGATTTTTGGGCTCCTGAGGACAGCGTTATATCGAGGTAGAGGTGTATCTCATACTGCTTATATGTCATTACAAATCATCAGTGCCTGTACATTGTTGTGATACCTGTCACTTGTTCATACACATACACACACGCAGAATAGCAACTCTTTAGATCCAAGATCACCTGATACCCTCTGTCAGAGGAGCTGTGGAATCCCACTGCACAAAGGGAAGAGTAGCTCTTTCAATGGGACCAATCTGAGTGTTACAAAGGCTTGTCTATCAAATTAAAAATGGCCTGTGTTCAAATATATACCCAAACTAACATGAAAGCTCACTGCTGCACATTTCACACGTGCACACTAACAGCACAGTAGTAGCTAGTATATATTCAAGGCCATTTTTAAAAATGAAATCTAAACGTTTTACAAAAATAGCGGGCAAGTGGTTGCATTTCCTTCCTCCAACAACACTGCTGCTTTAAATTAAGAGTTAAACACAGTCACTGTTCTATATTAGTACTTTATAATAAATTAAAGATTGGACCCAAGTCAAAAAGATCAAATTCAGATCTGCATTTCCTAAAGATGCAAAGATGTGAAGATCAATGGTTCTGGTTTGGGCACACGTACTGCTGCTAGTATTTCAAAAGGATCTATAGCGTAGACTTCAGTGCCAACAAATTTAATTTAAGATGCATACATCTTTGGCATTACTCCTTCATCATAAAGTTTTATTCTTCATAAAAGATTCATTTCCCCAGACTCATAAACTGACTACTTCTAATTCAGTGTCATTTTATAAATACTTCCATTGCTGGCATCAATCAAATGCAGCTGGCTTCCAAACCACAAAACAACAGCTTGCAACATTATCATGTTAAACAATATATATTAACTTATCAAGCTGAGGAACAAATGTCTGCAAAATCAGCAACTTTATAGTTCTGCCAGTGATTTGGAGATATTCCCGTTAGGTTCTCTTCCTCAGCAAAGGTATAGGAGTTGCCATGCTATAGTTCAATGTTTGTTCCACCTTCTGGACAGTTTTGTTATTGTTATAATCACTGGAAACCTCTACTTGCACCTCCCAGAGTTGCTCATTGATTAGATACATATTTCACCAGCCAATTTATTGCTCCAAAGACTGTAGCTATCAATCTGCTGATTGTTGATTTGGCCTACAATTTGCTTTAGAAATATTAGTGAATAACTTCCCTGAGACACCAGAAAGCAAAACACAATGCTTGCACAATCTTGTGGCAAGAGGAACAGATGGTTTCTTGGGAAAAGCTCCTTGGCATTTTGTAATTTACCTTTCAATAACCTTTCTTTCTTTCTTTGTCAGATGCCAAGAGAGTATCTGATACATTTGAGCTGACAGAGAAAACGCCTATTAACACAGAATTATTTTAGGTTCAGCTATCAGATGGGTTGAGGGCCTTTTGCTTCATTACCTGTCATCTCCATTCGCAGTTACCTTGGGGGTCATTACTATACATCTTGCCCTAACTTAGATGTGCAGTTACTGTATTTTATCATGTATTAGTTAAGGTTACCACTAAGTAGTGCAGTCAAGTGAATAATGAAATTTAAAAGGCTTCCTGAGTGATATAGGCTTCAAAACATGAATTGTGCAATATCTGATTAAGGTGTTATTTACAAGTTCTTATTGCAAAATGTATGGAGATCGGTTAAAGTGTAAAGCATTACTTTTCAGGAATTATGGTTTTACTGTGAAGGCACAGGACCGGAAGGCTGTAGAAATGAAACCTCTTCCCAGCTCTGTCACAGACTTCTTGTAAAACCAAATCACTTCGGGCCACAGTTTCAAAAATAGCTTCTAACTTTGGATACCCAGTTTTAGAAATCTAGGACCTGATTTCAGAGGAACTGAGGTCAAAGGGAGTTGCAGTGCCTATCAAAAATAAATAAATAAATAAATAAATAAATCAGGCACAAGATATCTCAAGTAGGGCATCAGAAATGTTGAGACACCCAAAATCAAAGCTCGCTTTTGCAAATCTGGTCCTTACCCCCCTGATTCCCAGGTTTCCCCAGCCTGTAAAATAGGAATTGTATCAGTAATACATGCCATTAGGTTAATTCATAATGGAAAGAGTGTTATAATATTATTAACGTATCACAAAAATCTATATTTAAAAAATCCCATTTAAGGCCCCTTTACGCTACCAGAGTAGCATAAAGGGGCCTTAATGTAAATGAGAACCTAACCCACAATCCTTTGCTGATTTTGAGCCTGATCCTGCAAACACTTAAACATGTAAGCAGCTAACGAGATTACCTATGCAAGTGTCACCCACACACCTCCTGGGTATGGTGTTCTGTCCCATCTAGTGGCATCGAGACCACTTAGAGAGAGAGCTACAGCCTTAGCTAACAGCGAGTTGGCTTTTAACTCATGCAGTAGAGATTTATGCCCTAAGCTCCAGAGGGTCCCAGGTTTGATCCCGCCCGCCGACGATCAGGGTCTGGCAGCATTACACAAGCACAGTTGCATATGTGCTGCCTGTGCAGCATCTTTATTTGATACTGCTTAAAATAGTCTGAATTTTCATGTTCCTTGGCATATGTTGCCCTGTAGGTTATGGTATGGGGTAGTGAAGAGAAGTATATTTTAGTAATTAAAGAGTGGATAAGTGTTGAACTGCTTGCTGACAGTGAAAAAGGCTTCTTTTCACACTCTTTATCCTGCTCCTTGTAAATTAAGATAGGTGTCTCTATGTACCAACAACGACAGAAAACTGCCAAGAATTAGGGCTATTTCAAGAGAAAACTAGAACAAAGAAGAGAAGGAGATAGGACAATAAAGGAGAAAATCCAAAGAGTGACAAACATCTCCACTGTACGTCACATTTATCGCTATAGAAATAAAGCAACTCTTGGAAAACAGAACAGAGAAGGGTACTCTGCTGCCTGCTAAACTCATCATAACCAATTACATGTTTGACTGTCAATTTGTACTTTAAAGAAAACAAGCCCCAGGGAAGCAAAACAAATGTAAGAAGAAAGGTTTATTACGTCTCCAATCAAGTACATTTGAATTGCAACTGCAAATATTAACTTATGACTGTGATTAAACTTGGAGGCCTTACTCAATAGAGGAGAGGTTTAGTAAGAATTAATGAGTTCAGTCTTTTAGCATATTTTATATTTTTGTAGGTCAATCATTTCTAGCCCTTGCTTTACGTTGTCTATTTAAATGGCGGGCAAACACAGGACATTTTAAAATTCAGAGCATCTTGTCTCCACACTGCTAATCATCAGATTGGATCTGACAACAAAACAAAGCCAGTCAAAAAGGCTAGATGAATTGGTGAAGGTTCATTAGTGGGGTATGCTATAAAACAACTGCTCTTGCTCTGTGCGGGATCAGTGACAAAAGTAGATGATAGACATGAAGTGAACTCCTGGCTGCACTGAAGTCAATGGGAGTTTTGCCATTGCCATGGAACAAAATCAAGGATGGATGCTTTCGCATCACAGGATATTCAAGCAACTCTACTTTTGTTCACAGAAATAAATGACAGGTTTCGGAGAAATAAATGAGTGGCTGTTTTGTGCATTCAGAGTGAAATTCTCCGTTCAGAGGACCAGCACAGGTCCTATGCACCACTGAAATCTCACTTAAGCCCTGGACATCAGGTATGGCAACCAGCAAATCCACTCCCCGAACCAAGCACTGAAATTGACATATGCCCATCTGTAAGATTGATGCCATAGAGCAGGGGTCGGCAAAGTTCAGCACGCAGCTCGCCAGGGTAAGCACCCTGGCGAGCTGGGCCAGTTTATTTACCTGCTGACGCGACAGGTTTAGCCAATCGCGGCCCCCACTGGCCGCTGTTCACCATCCCGGGCCAATGGGGGCGGCGGGAAGCCGCGGCCAGCACATCCCTCGCCCGCACCGCTTCTCGCCGCCCCCATTGGCCCGGGACGGTGAACCGCGGCCAGTGGAGGCCGCGATCGGTCGAACCTGAGGCGTCAGCAGGTAAATAAACTGGCCCGGCCCGCTAGGGTGCTTACCGAACGCTGCCGACCCCTGCCATAGAGTATCACTTAGCCAAATAATCAAAGTCTGATTGCTCATGCCAATTGTTTCATAAACACAAGAAATGAGTGAGTTTTAAAATACATATGAAGCCCTGTTAAGAACAACTGGAACCTATGGAATGAGAACAATCAGTCAGAAATCTTTCATCAATGGAAGAGGAAATAACAGGACATTATTTTTGAATTGAAAGCTGTGATAAACTATGCACACAGTGAAGATTTACAATTGCAGACTTTAGTCATTCTGCTACTTAACCGTTTTTTTCTGGAAAGCATTATGGATGTTTGATTAGAAGATTATTTGTGCATTAGTTTACTTAAGAATGTGTTATGTACAGTATTGTCCATAGCAATATTGCAGGTGAGAGTGCTGTGAGGCTGAATATTAGAACACGTTAAATGCTTCCAAGTAATTGATGCTCCAGGCAAGGCAGTGGAATATGAAATGCCTAAGAGTTAGGATGTGAACTTGCATTGTTTGAAGGCATATGTCCCGGACACTACTCTGGTATATTGTTTTGTGTGCCTCTACTGGGATGAAGGCTTCTTCCTCTGGAAATGTTGATTGAACACTGGCTAAAAATGATGGGTTCAAACCACTTAGCGCGTGTATGCATGACCCAGATATGAGATACAGACCTGAGTCACACATATATGATGACTGCCTTGAAATCACACTGCTTATCAAAACAATACATTAGATTAATCAGTATTGCAGCAACGTTTTCATGTAAACAACTTGCATTCCATCTGATGCACGTACATGGCATTGTGAAACCAGTAAAGTGAAGATAAACACCATCATTATACCTAGTATACTATTCCTCTCTGACTCACATTACATACATGGATGAGTATAAGCTATTGGTCCAAACACCCAGAGAGTGCAGATTGTAAATATATATATATATAGTGTCCCAGATGTCTAGATTTAGACTTTAAATGAGCTTTATTGAAAAGTTAGCCAATTCTCTATTGCCACATACTTATGCAGGCTGAAAAGTAAAATCTATTTTTCAGCTAAGGGTGAGCAAAAATACTAGCACACTAATAGTCTGGGCTTTCACTAGCTAAAAAAATACTTATTATAGTTTTCAAGGAATCCATACACAAATGGACACAGAAACACACCCACATCTCTATGTAAGTGGAAATAATGATGGGGTCCAAATCCGAGGCTGTGCTTACATGGCTATTAAGGGCTCATGACCATCAAGAGAAGAGCTGGTTAAATGTTGACGATATTTTGAAATTTAAAAAAAGGAACATTTTTGGTGTTATTCTCCCTCCGTTTTACAGACAGCTGCAGAGCTGCTCCACATCTTTTGAATTTCAAAATAAAAACCTTGTGAATTTCAAAAATAAATGGGTGGAAACAAAGTTTATACATTTTCTTTCTCTTTCCCCAAGCAGCTTAGCTCCATAGTTTGCATAAATATGGTGCCTCCAGCCAGGGCTGCAGTACACCTCCCTCTATGGAGTTGCAGTAGGGAGGAGGACGAGACCACAACATAGTCCTGAACCATTTTTTATCTGCTTTTTAATCGGGGGAAGAGAGGACTGAGGGTTCGTGGGAAGGTAGAGTGGTGACTGCTGCTTTCCCTCATTGCCTTTGGAGATTTCATTGATCAAACGAAATCCCCACCATAGCCAGTCTAGAATTCTCTCTTCAAACTGAATGGTCCCTTTAAGTTGGCATTTGCTAGGCCAAGGATTTTGTCCTTAACTAAGAGTCTGCCTAAATTGTGGAACCACAGTGCAATATGCTTTACTGGAGTTCCACGTCTTTCCCTTTCTACCGGGAAAGTCTATTAAAAAAGTTATGAATTACTTCTTGAATCATGACCACAAGCTAAAAGATCCCACTGTTCTAGTATGTCAACTGAAAATTCATAACATAATGTGTCAGATAACATAATTTACAATATAATATAGCATGTTTCCTTGAAATAAATGTTTTAAAGTAAATGATTGAAGAGCTTGCAGTAGGTAAATATGATATAATATCAATCACCCTGCCTACTATACTTTAGGGAGTAGTCAACCAACACATATAGGGTGTGTCTACACTGCACAGTTGGCCTGGGTGATTGGCACTTGGTTTAGCCTCATTCTAGTATGAGTGTTCCCACAATAAATCCCACCCCGTGTCACCTGTGTCCTCACTATTTCTGCATTTGATCATGTGCATATCCCCTGGGTCTTTGTGCTGAGATGCTTTAGGAATCTTTCCCAGTCAACTGCTGGAGAACTTGTCTGTTACTCAGAGTGAATTGTGGGAAGGGCATTGGAGGACTCGCATGAGCTTACCTGCATCCTCACTGCATAGTGGGTGGATCCCAGTCTTAACTAAAGCACAGTTTGGTCTTTAACCCAGACCTCTAGCTGTGCAAACAAGTATGCGTTCAAAACACAAACAAGCATGTGCTTGAGTTTTGTATGGGTGGATAGTAGTTGGGGTTGGGGAAGGATGTATAGGAACATGGCTGGAGGTATAGTGTAGCATACCTTGCCCTGGGCACCCTCAGTTGGGTTACAGAGGGGCCACAGCCGATTCTCCCTACAGTAGTTCTGCCTGACTTGGCAAGAACTGATGCTGGGAGCTCTTGAGAAATTTGTGCTGCAGTGGTAGGTCCTCCCCTGCAAGAAGATAGCGCATGCTGCATCCAGCCAGCTATGGTGTCAGTGCAGAGGGTGAGATGTAGCAATGGCCCTGTTCCAGTTCAGGCAGGTAGTGAAAGTAAAAGTGTTGGTCAGTAGAAAATACTACACTCCCTAAGCAGATTCTGGCCAACAACTGACCGGGGGTGGGGGGGGGAGGGAGGGATCCGCATTGTGAGCCCTCCCCACATCACACACAATCCATATGGCAGGACAGAATCTGGCCTATGCCTTGATAAAATATATTCCCAGCTCTGCCTAGACTGAACAGTTCTCTCAATGTCTTTGAAGCTGAACTATTTTACAGCTAACACATTCTATCATAGGTGCTTCCACCTCCCAGGATTTGCCATGTTGTTTTCTCAGTTCTTGTGGCAAACTGGAATTACCCGCAGTAATTCAAATTTGATTACAGACCTTTCCAAGAGGGTTAAGTGCAGATGCAAACTTTATAGTCTAGAACCGCTAAGTGCACAGCTTGCTCAAAAAATACATGTTCTGCTAGGTTTTCACCTTAACACTGTTTAGCAATCCAAATGTTTTCTCCAGTTCTCCTTGGACTTTTGTTTAATATTTTCCCATTCTTTTTCTCTTTGCTTATTAACCAGGCATCACAGTTCCTGACCGCTGCAATCCAAATTACTAAGAGGAAGCAAATTTAAAATAATACCAAGATATAAGCCCTACTGTACGTTTCATATTCACAAATACCTGTGAGAAATTATCTTGTAAGTGTGGTGAGAAGAAAGATTCCCCCAAGCCTCAAGATAGAAAATAACAGGACAAAATTAGATTAATTTGTTAACTTGCTTTAAAAAAACAATCACCACCCAGAACGACAACAGCATTCCTCCGTTTCACTTGGTTTCTAAGCTGGGAAAAATCTTAAAGCAAATGGAGAAAAGAAAAATATTTTAAAGAGTTTAGGGCTCACAAAGCATGAGAGACAACAATTATGTCTCATAAAACTTGAGACACAATAATTAGGGCTCACAAAACATAAGAGTTGATAATTCTGTGCTTTTTTTTATAATTGCCTCACTCAATCATCTTTCATCCTCTTCCCACTCTAGTTCTATGATGAAGAGTTACCATTTTGCATATTTAGTGGATGAACAATAGGAACAGTGATGGGTTCTTTTTGTTTTTCCCCATTAAGCAAGCAAGTCGCCACATTTTCTCTGCGCTGAGTGACCCAGATGAGGGAAGACTAAGGCTGACTGGAAAACAAAAAATTCAGTTTCACATGAAAAGCTGAAGTTTTGACATTGGTTTCCTTTCTGTAACGTTAGACAAGCGTGACCACCTGGATTTTTTTTCTGAGGAGAGAGAATTACCCAGTGCCATCCAGTGGTTAGTGCACTCACCTAAGATGTAGACCCAGGTTTAAACCCTTGCTCTGAATCAGGCAAAGCAGGGATTTGAACTTGGGTGTCCCACATGAGTGCCCTAACCACTGGGACATTGGTGGCTTTATTCTCTAAGGCCCAGATCCTCAAAAGTATTTAGGCACCTCATTCCCATTGATACTTCTGAGGATCTGGACCTGAGAGTCTCAGAAGATCTGACCCTAATTTTCAATGCTGTGCACTACAAATCTGGCTCCCCACCCACCTGCCTATGACCCCCTACAGCCATTAAGACTGCCTGGGATCACAGCAGTGCTCTGGACACACTCTTTTACCCCAGGCTGGGGATTGGGAAAGGTCTGGCAGAGCGATGCTTTGCCAGGTCTTTGTCAGTCGGGTTTTTTCCTTACACAAGAGAAATCCCTAAGGAGGCTGACAAGCCAGCTTTGTGGCTGCGTTTCCAGAGACAGCCAAACTGGAAGTGAGGACCAGGACGTAATGAAATTCATGACAGTCATGGGCAAAAGGGGGGGGAGGGGGAGGATGTCAAATGTGCTTTTCATTTTTTTTTGTAGTTCTTTTATTTTCTTTAAAATATTTGAAAAGCAAAGAACAATGGAAAGAATAGTTCCTTTGAGCCCATCAACTCCTTGCTTGTAAAAAATAAAAATAAAAATCTAGGAAATGAATCTGTCGACTCTAACACTCAGATTATTGTATAAAACATGGTAAAATCCAATTTCTTGATGTTTTCAATATTGCTGTAGCCGTGTTGTTCCCAGGATATGAGAGAGACAAGGTGGGTGAGATAGTATCTTTTATAAGATGACTTTTGTTCATGAAAGAGAGAAACTTTTGAGCTCCACAGAGCTCCTCTTCAGGTCTGGGTTTTTTCACTTTCTTGGTAGTCTATTTTAGTAAGAATCCCAAGTTACACTATCCTGTATGTGCATACTTTGCACTAGAGCTGGGCATTTTTCAGGGCACCAAAACTACTTATTAATTCAGCAAATAGTTTTAGCAAAAAAAAAAAAAACATGTAAAGCAAATTTCAGAAATGTCACAATGGTTCAACATTTCATTTTGAGATGATTTTTTTTTTCATTTTCATGAGAGAGAAAAAAGAAAAAAGATCAGTTTGGGGTTAAACCTTTTTGTCTGGATTTTTCATTTCAGTAACTGAACTGAAAAATCAGTTATTTACTCAGCTCTACTCTGCACTCCAGATTTCTTTAGTATTTAGGACTAAACCTTGACATTTCTCCCTCTCCCCCCCACAAAAAAAACCCATTCTTTTTGGCAAAAAATGCAGATTGAAAAATGCAACACTGAAATGTTTTGTGATGGTTTGCACCAGCTACGAATCTGGCTGCCTGGAGCATAAGATGTTTTTTTGCCGATTTTAGCAGAGAGAGCATTACATTCTCATTGTTCTCCTCTTACCTTCCTGATCATTTGTTTGACCTCATCACTCATCTTATTTTCTTATGATTCTCTGGTTTGATACTTTTTTTCCACTTAGAGGTGCTAATCAGAAAAAAAATCCACAGAAGTCAATGGTGTAACTTGGTTTAAAATTAGTGTACTTCAAAGGGCAATCTGACCTCTTCATTTAGAGGTGAATCCTCTCCTCATATCTTCCAGTCCTGTTTCCTGAAATCTGGACTCTAATTTATCATTTCATCTTCCTATTGATTTCATAGTCAAGTCCTGTTAATCTGATCTGCAAAAGAACATCTAAAGTCCATGTGCTTGATAAGTGACAGCCACAATCCTTGAGGATGTCCTGGCTCTTTTCCAGTTGAACTATTTATTAGTCTTTTTGCTGTCTCCCAGCACCTGCCCTACTAAAATTGTTATAATTATTCAAAAAGCTAGTTAACCAGTTAATTTTCCATAGTTTTATTTTTTCTCATGTGCCTGTATTGTTTCAGTGACTTCACTGTCTTCCAGTGCTTTTGCATTTTACAAAGCCAGTTTAAGGTTCTTACTCTAGCATTTAAGCTCGGTTATGACATTTGGGCTGATAAATTTATCCTAATTGTGAGCTCAGTTGTAAAAGTATGTAAAAGATTATATGGTATAATAACCTGTAATAACAAATGTTGATAGAAAATAGGTCAAGTTGCTTTCAGTAATGAATGTTATGAACAGGTGCAAGAGAACCAGACAGACTATGATAGTCCAAGCAACAAAAAAAGGCCACATTGATATAATTCAAGGATCAGAGGGGTAGCCGTGTTAGTCTGGATCTGTAAAAAACGACTAAGAGTCCTGTGGCACCTTATAGACCAGGGGTCGGCAACGTTTGGCACGTGGCTCGCCAGGGTAAGCACCCTGGCGGGCTGGGCCAGTTTATTTACCTGTTGACGCGGCAGGTTCGCCTATTGCAGCCCCCACTGGCTGTGGTTCGCTGTTATGGGTGAATGGGGGTGGCGGGAAGCCGTGGCCAGCTCATCCCTCGCCCGCGCTGCTTCTCGCTGCCCCCATTGGCCCAGGACGGCGAACCGCGGCCAGTGGGGGCCGCGATCAGCCGAACCTGCCGCATCAGCAGGTAAATAAACTGGCCCGGCCTGCTAGGGTGCTTACCCTGGCGAGCCGCGTGCCAAACATTGCTGACCCCTGTTATAGACTAACAGACGTATTGGAGCGTAAGCTTTCGTGGGTGAATACCCACTTCATCAGATGAATGTAGTGGAAATTTCCAGAGGCAGATATAAATAGACTGATTCTTGCCTGCATATTTAAACCTGCCTCTGAAAATTTCCACTACATTCATCTGACGAAGTGGGTATTCACCCACGAAAGCTTATGCTTCAATACGTCTGTTAGTCTATAAGGTGCCACAGGACTCTCTGTCATAATGCAAAGAAATCATGCTTCGTTTCTCTATTTTTTATAAAAAATTTAAATTATTTTTAATCTTGTGTTTGCCATGGTGCTGAGCAGGCTGAGGTCTGTATGCCAAACCCTGAATCTTGCTAACAATGTTTAATGTTGGACTGTTAACACGTTTGACTCATTTGTTCCATCTAAATTAATATAAAGGCTCTTTCACTATAGTTTGCCATTTTACCTGAGGAACTTGGTGCCTATGAGAGTTACTTAGTTATATTTGCAATAAACTAAACCAATGGCTGGGCGAGAACCTAGTTATGCCTTTGTAAATTACCATGGGACAGATGGCTGCATCTGTTTCATTTAAAAAGAGTGAAGCTGGATGCAGGTTAAATTGAACAGGTGGAACTTTATTAGATCCTGTGCACTCAGCTATCCCCGTGGCTTTCACGCTAACTCCCTCCCCTCCCTCTTTTACTGGTGTTTCATCAATAACCCTCCTTCCAAGGAGCATGTGCCCTCTGACTCCTGTTCCACTGATCACGATACAGCAGGGGTCGGCAACGTTTGGCACGCGGCTCGCCAGGGTAAGCACCCTGGCGGGCCGGGCCAGTTTATTTACCTGCTGACATGGCAGGTTCGACAAATCGCAGCCCCCACTCACCGCAGTTCGCCGTCCCGAGCCAATGGGGGCGGCGTGAAGCCGCGGCCAGCACATCCCTCGCCTGCGCGGCTTCCCGTCGCCCCCATTGGCCCGGGACGGCGAACCGCGGCCAGTGGGGGCCGCGATTGGCCGAACCTGCCACATCAGCAGGTAAATAAACTGGTGCTTATCCTGGCGAGCCGCGTGCCAAACGTTGCCGACCCCCGCGATACAGCATCGGGACACAAACCAGCAGAGGGAAGGAGCAGACAATGTTGCCTGTTCCCTGCGCGGTCTAGAAATTCCACAGGTTGGTGGGGTAGGGGGCATAAGTCAGGCATGTCCACTGCACTTGCCCAGGTAAATCTGTCCAAAGAAGGCAGTAGTTCTTGCAACCGTTACTATATATTTACACCCAAAGGGTCCATTTTCATTTTGATGCATTAAGCTTAGTGAGAGAGACATGGTTACATTCTCACACATACTATTAGGGCAATTTATATGGAAATAGGACAAAATATTCACATGGCAGCTAGCCTAAAACCATCCCCAGATTCTTATGAATAAGGCTTAATAATTTCCCAGTTCAGAAGAGTTCATGGCAACAAGGAGAAACACAACCAGCCATTCTGAACATCTCTGGTTTGAACTGGTCTGCCTCTATATCAAAATCACAGCCCCAGCTCAATCCCTTAGAGTACTTTGGAGCAGCAGATGATAAAATGTTTTTCAAGCTATTTCTCAGTTGCATGACTGAGGTTCGTTTGGAGGAAATCTGCATGATGAAGTCTCGACAGCCCTGCTCAAGCTCCCTCGGCATTTTGGTGGATTTTTATTTTAAAACCGTTGACAGTTCAATCTCAGTAAATACTTCGGCTGTTTAAAAAAGATGCTGTATGATTTTTAAAATGAGTGTTTTTAAACTACTGTATGAAATGCAGGATTCAAATACACAAATGTATATATAAAATGGATGTAGTCTGGGAAGTGATATGAACGTCCATGAGAAGAGCCCTGATGTTCTATAGTGTATGTAATCACCCTACATAAAAACCCTCTGAACCCAGGTGACAATCCCCTGCAAAGATGTGCAACAGGGTCACAACAAGAACAGGAGTACTTGTGGCACCTTAGAGACTAACAAATTTATTTGAGCATAAGCTTTCGTGGGCTACAGCCCACTTCATCGGATGCATAGAATGAAACATATATTGAGGAGATATATACAGATACAGAGAGCATGAAAAGGTGGGAGTTGTCTTACCAACTCTGAGAGGCCAATTAAGTAAGAGAAAAAACTTTTGAAGTGATAATCAGGATAGCCCAGTACAGACAGTTTGATAAGAAGTGTGAGAATACTTACATGGGGAGATAGATTCAATGTTTGTAATGGCTCAGCCATTCCCAGTCTCTATTCAAGCCTAAGTTGATTGTATCTAGTTTGCATATCAATTGAAGTTCAGCAGTTTCTCCTTGGAGTCTGTTTTTGAAGCTTTTCTGTTGCAAAATTGCCACCCTCAGGTCTTTTACTGAGTGACCAGACAGGTTAAAGTGTTCTCCTACTGGTTTTTGAATGTTATGATTCCTGATGTCAGATTTGTGTCCATTTATTCTTTTGCGTAGAGACTGTCCGGTTTGGCCAATGTACATGGCAGAGGGACATTGCTGGCACATGATGGCATATATCACATTGGTAGGGTCACAATGAAATGCATCACCAACTGTGTTTCTTTCCCATGACCTGGTGTCAGAAGCAGTTCTTAGACTCAGATGATGGCAAGAATAGAGCTAACACGGTGCTATCTACCCTAAAGGAGTGGAGAGGAGGAGGGGCCATGGCCCACCCAATTCCTCACGCTTGCCATACTGCAGAGGGGAGCATAGACTGTATCCTGGTAAGAAGGGTTGCAGAGGCCACTGTGCTCTGCACTGATACTTGTCCCCATAGAGACACAATACAGCCCCTATGTGACACTGAGTAATGGCAGAACACAACAGCGGCGTTCTTACATCCTTGGAAGTGATGCATCTTGTGAGTTAGGGACCTTAAATAACAAATCAAGCTCCTTTAACTTAGCGGGGAATTGATTTACTCTTTATGTCCATGCAGAGAAAATATAGGCATTGGAAAGACTCTGCATGTCATAAAATATCTATGCTATTGACTGAGCAACTCCTTAAAATAAAATTAATAATTAAACACGGAACTGCACTCTCTCGCTCTCTCTGTATACGTTATCACTGAATGTTAGGATGCAGTAAGAGATCAAAGAGTTGTGTACAATTAACAATCATTAAAACATTGTCTGGTTTAAATACACACACACACACACACACACACACACACACACACACACACACAGTAACAGATTTTTGTCACAAATTTGCCTGAAGGTGTTAGTTGATTAGGCTGATGCCTTAGGATTTTTTTTTAGGGAGGAGATGACGAAGCACACCAACGGGTTTAAGATTTAAAGCTTTATTAATAAAATAATAAAACACAGCAGAGAGTGCTGGGAACGCTTCCACGTTACTCAGGGGAAGAAAGAAAGCATGAGAGCCCCAAGTCCTAACCCACTTTCATACTTATACATGCACTACCCAAGACTGGCCAGGCTTGGGTGTAACATAAGAAGATGGGGAGGGGTGGATGGGAGTTTTTGCCCTGGGCCCAGGTTGTTCGGGGAATTTGCTGTAATTTTTGAATTGCTTTAGATTTTGTTTTTTTGGGGGTGGGGAGGGTGTTGTTCTTTAGGGCTTTTTTTTTTTTTTTTTAACCAGTTTTAACTGGCTTGCTGTGGCTTTTTTGGCTGCCCAAAACACACCGGCTTTGGAGATTTTTTGTTTTGTTTTGATTGTTGTTTTATTTGCTTTGTTTTTGCTGCTATTTTTACAGCTTTGCTTTACTTAGGCTTTTTTTTTAAAAACATGACTAGGCAGCTGCAAATTTTTTGTTTATAGACTTTTTGTTGAGCCCATGACCTTGGGCCGGGGCCAGTGTTTTATTTTTACATGGAGCTAGCTAAAGTGCCGAGTTAACCCGTTTTTCCCGCCCCAACACCCTTTTTTTGGCCTTTTGTACTCCTGCAAAGGAATTTTTTATTTCCCACTTTGGCCCTCCCCAAAATGCTTTGCGATGCTTGCAACAGCACTACCCACATACAATGCTGATTTGCCTTCCCTGGGGACTCCCTGTTGCCTGCCTGCTTGTTTGGGCCCGATCCTGTTTTTTTTGTTGAACCGTTTTTTTCCATGGGCATAGGCTTTGTTCCACTACCAATTTAGCAAGGAGGGTGAGCTCCTTAACTACCCCCCTCCCTCCCCTCCTGGTCCCTTTCTTTTTCATAATTACCCCACGGGGTGGTTTTTTTGTAGCTGGGGATGCCGTACATACGACCTTCTTCCACTTCACCCGCTGGACCTCTCCTCAGTCTTAATGAGGGCCGCTATAGGGGTGCAACAAGGTTCTGCCCAAAATTGAGGATTCTCACAAAGGGAGAGACTAAAGCCTTTACAAGGGTCACCCGAATCATCCCCTGTGAGGCTCGCCACCTGGACCGAACGCACGGCCAAAGTGCTAAACTCGGCACTTTAGCTAGCTCCGTGTAAAAATAAAACACTGGCCCCGGCCCAAGGTCATGGGCTCAAACAAACTGTTTTTGTTTGTTTGTTTGTATGGCAAGCACACTGCCGTTGCGGTGTATGCTGAGCACGGATAGTTAAGTTTTTGACGAGTTCCTGAAGGACCAGTACCTGCTTAGCCAGTGCTTCCAGGCGGTTGCGTTCTGCCTTTTCTGCCTGGAAGTTCTGTTTTAAGACTTGCAACTTGTCCTGGGCATAGGCCTGGGTTGCCACCTGGTTAGTGATCTGCGCTTTCAGTTGCTCAATTTCTGCCCCCACCTCTTCCCTTTTTCCCAACTTTTTTTTTTGTCCTGACATTTGATACCACATGGCTGCTGCAGTCCAAATTAATTCCACAGCTGCCCCTAGGTTTTTGCCCTTTTGCTTTTTATACTCAGCATATAGATTTAACAAATTTTGCCAAGAATGCACACTGCTTGGAAGCTCCGTCACAGAAACCCAGGGATTGTATCCCACCTTGGGGAGAGCCCTTTTCAGCTGGGAGAGGTTTTTACTCCCCACTTTGAAAGAGGCGGCAGGGTCCCGACCCTCTTTGCTGCCTCTCCCGGGGCTCAGGGATCAGGTCCACCTGCTTCCCGTGACGCCAGCTGACCAAGCAGCCGGACTACCGCGTCCGTGCTTCCGAATGCCTGTACATCTAGGCTTGAACCCATTGCTGATGCCATCGCCCACGACTGTGGGACTTCCAAGTCCGCAGCTGTACCCCTCTGTTTCCCGAACATGATGTCACAATTCATTAATACAACTTTTTAAAGTCTGTTAATTACTTGAGATTTTACATTGCTTACACCAGCACCGGGGCTTCCAATGTTATCCCACTGAGCCAGAGGGAGAGACTGTAAGCCTCCTTCCGTACTGCTCGGCCTTCTACCACTGAGGGCCCATACACCAAATGCAAAAACCCTCCCGGGGCAGAGCGAGAAACCCTAAGTTCTCCTCTTTCACTCAGCCCTTCTACGACGGAGGGTGTACAGACCGAGGATTCTCTTCTGGAGTGAGGATCTTTAAGTCCTCCTCCTAGTACCCGGCACTTCTATGACTGCGGGTTGATCCACCAGCACCCTTCCACTGCCGACCGTGGTGGAGAGTGGAATGCTAAACCCCTCTCCAGTTCTCAGCTATGCTACAACTGAGGGTGGGGCACACCTGTAATTATAAATCCTCAACATGAAATACCAACAGTGCTGGGTGGAGCAAACATGAAATATCAAGGGCAGCACAGTTGGTGCGCTCCGCAGGGCTCCCCGCCTCTGCAATTCTCCACCAAAACTGTGACAGATTGTTAGCAATTTGCCTGAAGGTGTCAGTTGATCAGGCTGATGCCTTAGGATTTTTTTTTAGGGAGGAGATGGTGAAGCACACCAAAGGGTCTAAGTTTTAAAGCTTTATTAATAAAATAATAAAACACAGCAGAGAGTGCTGGGAACGCTTCCACATTACTCAGGGGAAGAAAGAAAGCATGAGAGCCCCAAGCCCTAACCCACTTTCATACTTACACACGCACTACCCAAGACTGGCCAGGCTTGGGTGTAAAGTAAGAAGAGGAGGAGGAGGGATGGACGGGAGTTCTTGCCCTGGGCCCAGGTTGTCCGGGGAATCCGCTGTAATCTCCAACCTGCTCCAGCTCTCGGGAGGGTTTTTAACTTCTGGGAGTTTTGGGGGGGTATCATTGTTTAGGGCCCTCTGTGCCTGGTGCTTTTTGTACCAGTCCCAATTGGCTTGCTGTGGCCTTTTCAGCTGCCCAAAACACACCGGCTCCGGAGAATTTGTTTTCCCTTTTGTTCGTTTTTACTGTTGCTGCCTTATTTGCTTTGTTTTTGCTGCTATTATTGCAGCTTTGCTTTACTTTTTTTTTTAAACAACTGGGCAGCTGTAAATTTTTTGTTTGTAAATTTTTTATTAAGCCCATAACCTTGGGCTGGGACCAGCATTTTATTTTTACACAAAACTAGCTAAAGTGCCCAGTTAATCCCTTTTTTGTTTCTCTTTCCCCAAGGAATCAATTTTGAAGCACTTAGGGATGGTCCACACTAACCCCCCACTTCGAACTAAGATACGCAACTTCAGCTATGGTATTCACGTAGCTGAAGTCAAACTATCTTAGTTCGAACTTACCGCGGGTCCACTTCCGGGATCAATCCCAGAAGATCGATTGCTTACCGCTGGACCCGGAGGTAAGTATAGACGTACCTTTAGAGGAGAAGAAAGTGATCAGGAACAGTCAGCATGGATTCACCAAGGTCAAGTCATACATGACTAATCTAATTGCCTTCTATGATGAGATAACTGGCTCTGTGGATGAGGGGAAAGCAGTGGACGTGCTATTCCTTCACTTTAGCAAAGCTTTTGATATGGTCTCCCACAGTATTCTTGCCAACAAGTTAAAGAAGTTTGGGCTCGATGAATGGGCTATAAGGTGAATAGAAAGCTGGCTAAATCATCAGGCTCAATGGGTAGTGATCAATGGCTCCATATCGAGTTGGCAGCTGGTATCAAGTGGAGTGCCCCAAGGGTCGGTCCTGGGGCTGGTTTTGTTCAATATCTTCATTAATGATCTGGAGGATGGCATGGATTGCACCCTCAGCAAGTTTGCAGATGACACTAAACTGGGAGGAGTGGTAGATATGCTGGAGGGTAGGAATAGGATACACAGGGACCTAGACAAATTGGAGGATTGGGCCAAAATAAATCTGATGAGGTTCAACAAGGACAAGTGCAGAGTCCTGCATTTAGGACGGAAGAATCCCATGCACTGCTACAGACTAGGGACTGAGTGGCTGGGCAGCAGTTCTGTAGAAAAGGACCTAGGGGTTACAGTGGATGAAAAGCTGGATATGAGTCAACAGTGTGCCCTTGTTGCCAAGAAGGCTAACAGCAATTTGGGCTGTATAAGTAGGAGCACTGCCAGCAAATCGAGGGATGTGATCGTTCCCCTCTATTTGGCATTGGTGAGGCCTCATCTGGAGTACTGTGTCCAGTTTTGGGCCCCACACTACAAGAAGGATGTGGAAAAATTGGAAAGAGTCCAGCGGATGGCAACAAAAATGATTAGGGGGCTGCAGCACAGGACTTATGAGGAGAGGCTGAGGGAACTGGGATTATTTAGTCTGCAGAAGAGAAGAATGAGAGGGGATTTGATAGCCGCTTTCAACTACCTGAAAGGGGGTTCCAAAGAAGATGGATCTAGACTGTTCTCAGTGGTACCAGTTTGTACCAGTTCTTGAGAACAAAGAATAATGGTCTCAAGTTGCAGTGGGGAGATTTAGATATTGGCGGGGGGGGGGGTGGAATCACTAGAATGGGTTACCTAGGGAGGTTGTGGAATCATAAAATCATAGAATATGAGGGTTGGAAGGGACCTCAGGAGGTCATCTAGTCCAACCCCCTGCTCTAAGGAATCTCCATCCTTAGAGGTTTTTAAGGTCAGGCTTAACAAAGCCCTGGCTGGGATGATTTAGTTGGGGATTGGTCCTGCTTTGAGCGGGGGGTTGGACTGGATGACCTCCTAAGGTCCCTTCCAACCCTCATATTCTATGATTCTATAAATTCAACTGTGTATGAGAAATCCCTATGTGCTATTCTCCTTTTCGTAGCCTCTGTCCACCAGCCAATCTGTCTTTAAACTGTACGTTCCTAATGGCAGGGACCATCTCTTCTTGAATGTCGAGAAAGCATCTAGGACATCATGGGGCAGATCCCCAACTGACGTTAACTGTCCTAGTTTCATTGACGGGGGTCCAGGAAGGATCTGACACACCGAAATTATGCCAGCTCTATCCGAGAATCAAGCCCCCAAACAAAAAACTGACTTCAATATAACTTACACCACCTGAGGATCTGTCCTGTGAAGCACAAAATAAATAGGCCTTAATCCTGCTTCCATTGAAGAGAAGGGAAAAATGGAGCAGAATCAGATCCATAATGAATAATAAACATTTTCATTTCCTCTTTCTCCTTTCAGACTTAAGGCAATGTGACATTCTTAGTAATATATGCAATAATTTTAAAGACAATATTTCGTACAATTTAAGTATTAAAATGTGCTAAAGCATTTCCTTTTAGGCTATATTTGCGCTCAACTATAGATCTGATGGCAGTCATATGAAACCTTGTATTCAAGCTTTAAAAGGTATCAAATTGCAGGATCAAATCCATAACCATTTGAAAAAGGATTTTTCCATGCAAGACCCTCAGCTAGAAAAAGCAAGGACGCTACATGGTCTTGTGATTTATTTGTTTCTTTCCCCACTGGCTTATTTGAAATCTTGCAGCTTGTGAATTTGAACTGTAAGCCTTCAAACTAATCATTCATGTAACTCAAGGTCAGTACTCAAGTATCTCTCTTTGCCTCTTAGATACTTGCTAGTAGCATCTTTCCTTGACACTGTCATGCAATTAGATGAGATTGTCTTTATACTTTTTGACATGAGATTTATATAATTCATGAGAAGAGGAAAGGAAGGTTTCCATCAGAACAATATTCTTTTGGTGTCTGACTTTTCTCACCATAACCTCCTTCAGAAAAATTGAACCCAGTAATTTTTAAAAGTTACTGACTTTGATAGACTTTTAAACACAATTATTTTATGTCTGTTTATCCACAAAGAAGAACCACTGACAGTTATGGTATAATAGTGAGTCACAATGATTTATATCTATGGATTAAAGTGTCACATTTGAAAAATAGTAGTTTAAATCATGTATTTATGTCAGACTTTGAAAACCAAGGTGGAGATATGCCAACTAAATGTACGAAAGTCAAATGAAGCTATCCATACATTTTTGCTATGTTACAAAAAAGCATGCACTAAATTGCTCTGTTCAGAAACTTTTCTGAATTTTATAATATTTTATTCAAATATACAGCTCTGACAAAGAGATGTAATAGGCCTAATTTTGATTTCCTTTGCACTGTGTATATCCACTGACATAAACTGAGTTACTTCTGATTTTTCAGCCATGTGAGATCAACATTAAGTCACACAGTTAATTTGCATTAGGAAGTACAGTAACTCCTCACTTAACATTGTAGTTATGTTCCTGAAAAATGCTACTTTAAGCAAAACGATATTAAGCAAATCCAATTTCCCCATAAGAATTAATGTAAATAGGGGGGCGTTAAGTTCCAGGGAAATTTTTTCGCCAGACAACATCTCTCTCTCTCTCTATATATATATATATATATATACACACACATACACATATATATACACACACACACACACACAAAATAAGTTTTAAACAAACTATTTAATACTGTACACAGCAATGATGAGTGTGAAGCTTGGTTGAGGTGGTGGAGTCAGAGGGTGGGATATTTCCCAGGGGCTGCCTTGCTGCTAAATGATGAACTAACACTCGGCTAAGCCCTCAAGGGTTAACACACTGTTGTTTATGTAGCCACACCCTCTAGAAGGCAGCACGAATGGAGGGAGGAGACACAACAGACACATGGCAGTGGCTGCAAACATTCCCTGCAGAAACTGAACGTGATGATGAACCCACATTATCCCACTGGAGTGCACCACTCCCTCCACTTTCCAAAGTGCCGTGTGTGCGTGTGTGTGTGTGTTTGTGTGTGAGAGAGAGACACACACGAGAGAGAGAGAGACACACACACACGTGCATTGCCCCTTTAAGTATGCTGACCCCGCTCTAAGTACACTATCTTTTAAAGTAGATCAGCAGTTTTAGACAGCAGCTGCTGCCAGCAAGCTCCCTCCGTCCTGAGCCCTGTCGTGTCCCCCCCCATGCTCTGTGGAGATGGGGTACAGGAGCCGGGGGCTGGAGTGGGGGTAGCAGGACACCCTGACATCAGCACCCCTCTACCTCCCACTGCCCCCTCACAGCAAGCAGGAGGCTCCCAGGAGCAGCTCCAAGGCAGAGGGCAGGAGCAACAGATAGCATTTGGGGGAGGGACACCTGAACTGCCTGGCAATTCATAGCCCGCTTGGCAGCTGCTGCACAGGGAACTTAGGGGAGCTAATAGGGGAACTGCCGGCCAACCCTGCTTCCAAGCCCCCACCAGCTGGCTCCAATGGGCTGCTTTTTCTGCAAGCAGTGGACAAAGCAGGTGGTTGCCAAACAACGTTATTAGGGAGCATTGCAAAACTTTAAATGAGCATGTTCCCTAATTGATCAGCAGTGTAACAACGAAACAACGTTAACCAGGACGACGTTAAGTGAGGAGTTACTGTAGAGGGCAGTAAATTTTAAAAGAATTTCTCAATGATTTTGAGCACGCTTTCCTGGCAGAAAAGCTCCCAATTAAGAAAGAGTAAAAACAAATGAAGGAAAATAAACCCAAGAAAGTGTCAGCAAGATGTGTTTATTCATAGTAGGAAGAGGTTTTTTTTTCCCAGTAGCCAATCAATGACGACGTGGTAATGTTGCCAAAAGGCAGAAAAAAGCAGCTGTCAACAATCCAGCTTGGTGTGACATATTACTGTGTGGTGTCATCGCCTAAAGTAAGCACTAAAGAAGATGCTGACCTCCTGATTTTCTGCTATGTGCATGATGCCAAACAAACACATTCCTCAATTCTAGTTTTCTGGCATGAGAATTTTAGTTAATAAAGCTCCACCCAACTTCCCTCAGGCCCCTGCAAACCTTATGGCTCTGTGGAGACTATCATATCTTGCTATGTTGAAGACTCAAGGACTAGGAACGGCTTAATTCCTTGAGAGGATTTCATTTGAGAGTGGGAAATGTCAGCTTCCACGGAAAAGTAATAGACGCACTATAATTTTACTAAGATATTTCAGTATGGAAAAGCAACTCGTGTGTTTCAGCTTGCATTTGCATTAAACAAATTAGGTTTAGGTTGGACGTTAGGAAAAAGTTCCTAACTGTCAGGGTGGTTAAACACTGGAATAAATTGCCTAGGGAGGTTGCGGAATCTCCATCTCTGGAGATATTTAAGAGTAGGTTAGATAAATATCTATCCGGGATGGTCTAGACAGTATTTGGTCCTGCCATGCGGGCAGGGGACTAGACTCGATGACCTCTCGAGGTCCCTTCCAGTCCTAGAATCTATGAATCTATGAAATAAGCAGCTTTTGCCAATAAGCAACATTAGCATTACATTACTGACCTCCATACAACACTAAGGTTATTCCCTCGGTCTCATGTACCATGAAATATCCCCATCTCCTAAGTCCATTCAGCTACGCTATTGAATCACTAACAGGAAATAAAATGGCTGCTCATAAATGATCTTAACTGGAAATTGAGATTGTGCAGCACCTCTCAGTTTCAGGCCCCAAACAAATAATAGCTTATTTTATTCCACTCACTGCCAAAGATTTTACTGTGCTTTAAAACGTTAAGCATCCTTCAGTCTTTCAGATCATGATGGAGCTTGTTTTTACTCATGATAAGTGATGATTACAAAATGATTACTGTTAAGATGGTGAACTATGATGCTAAAGCACTTGCATCTTTTGCATTGAACTTGTGCAAAGAAATATAACATGGCATGAGAGTTGCTAACAGAATATGTAAGTTGCCTATGTCAGCCTGAGTGGAATACATGCATCATGATGCCTACAGTACCGTGTCTGCCAAAATTCTCTTTTTCCACCACTTGGATAATGATTCTGCTGATGGCACTGAAGCCTGAAACAGAAATTAATGCTGGAAGCAACATTCACACCTAGCTTCTAAGCTAAACAAAATGAAAGTGCTGACATTCTTCTCTTAGTCACAGTCTATAAATTGGGACTTTCTTTTGTAAAATTAGCAGACAGTGGATGATACACATAGTGCTGCTAGACTTTCCCGTCTAATTTATCACTCCTAATGTCAGTTTGTAATATCACTTATTTGCAGCCCATTTATGAAACAACCCTGCTATGCTAATCCCAGCAGGGTGCTTAAAAGAATTAGAAGAAAAAATTCCAAATATTCTACCTGCATTTTACTTTATGGAATCTAGTGTATGAATCTGCATATTGTGCTTCCTCTACATAGAACCACACTTTTCTAGTTTTAACAACAATCCCCAAGAGAGCAGAAAAAAAGGTTGGACCATGAATAATTTAATAGGATTTGAAATATTATTATAGCTTCTTTTGAAAATACTGTTTTTATACAAGGTATTGTGCATTGGGCAAAACACGCCTCCGCACAATATCCTGTAGTAGGCACATGACATTCCATTGTGCCTTGATGGAAGTACAGTGAAACGGTATTGGTGCACAATGTGCTAGAATCTCAGTGAAAACAAACATGAAAACAAATATGTTCACAATTTGATCATATTTTACATAAAGGTTACATTTATACATAGTTTATAAAGGGTTAATGAGTGATTAATAGATGCTATAAACAGTAGTAGCATGTATTATAGCTGGCAATTAGCAAATTAGTTGAACATGTTATAGATGCTTATAACCTGGTGACCTCTTGTAGTCTATAATAAATAATAATTTATTTATTACTTATTTATTAACCATTTATAAGCTATTTATATATGGAACATTAATATAACCTTAATATAAAGTGTGACCCACAATTCTCTTCTCCTGCCCTAATTGTTCAGCCAACTCTGCTAAATTGATACTCAGATAAAAAACAAATATAGAGTGATCACCATTAGAAAGTCAGCATTTACTTGTTGTCTTTTGTTTTAAGTTCAACATAGAGAAACACCTGTCAGTATGTGAGATTATAAATGTTGATTTTAATGGGGACCACTGCAATGTGAATTGTGCTGTAATAACATTAAGTAATCACACCGGCAAATTAATAATTTATGGGTTACCATAGATGTGCAATTAAAGCAAAGATTTACTTGAATGTACCGTACTGAAGCAAAGATAAGCATATTTGAATAAGCTGTCCATGTATTATTCTGTGGCATGATTGCACTTTGTATAATGCAATGTCAAAGTGCATTGTAGGTAATTTCCAATTACAGGGATATGAATGATTGTATCTGATATATGTTTATCTTGGACCAGATTCTGATCTCACTTCCATAGATTGTCCAGTATCAGAGGGGTAGCCGTGTTAGTCTGGATCTGTAAAAAGCGACAAAGAGTGCTGTGGCACCTTATAGACTGCATCTGATGAAGTGGGCATTCACCCATGAAAGCTTATGCTCCAATACTTCTGTTGCCACAGGACTCTTTGTCGCTTTTTCCATAAATTGGTTTCACATAACTGTCAATCCATACACTACAGTGAAGTTAATTCTGATTTATACCAGCATAAATGAGATCAACATTAGGTCTTTTGTTCACACTGATATTTATACCTGCTTCAATTCCATGCTAGCAGTGCTTCCCCCATTTGTAATATGCTAACTAAAAACAACAATGGGAATAAAAAGGCGGTACATGGAATACAAAGCCTACATTGACCTCTTTCTGTTATAACCCATGTCAATACAGCTGCCCCTTCTTGCCTGTGCATCCTTTATACAACTTCCAGAGATGTGGTTTTATCATTGCATCCTCTACAAATTGCCATATAAATTTATGATTCTATAAAAATAAAAAAAAACCCTGCCCAAATGCTGGTATTTTCTGATAAGTCCAGTGGTTTTTTTTTTTTTTTTTTTTTTTTGCATTTAGTACTTTACAAATTTACTTTATTCTCAGTACTAAAAATGTAATTGTCTAGTGATGCAAAGAACAGTTACAGAAATAGACACTACCAATGTAAGTTGCTCTGTACTGGACAGTTAATTGTTCATTACTTACAACATATTTAACACCTGACCCCCTGCTACGGCTGCTAATTATGATAGTATGGTTGTTTTTTCTGAGGGGGATTCTGGGAACATATTTGAGACCACAAATTTATTTCACACAGGCTATCATCAATTCTCTGTGCCACTCAATCACCCTATAGTTTTGCTTCTAACTGTAAAGTGTACAACTTCGTCCCAACTGAAACACCACAAAATTTTTCATGGATCTACAGTACAGCATAGTAAGCATAAAACATTCAAAGAAATATTAAATACAGATACAGCACTCGTCCTATTCCTTTTATGCTGCACTAAAAGCAATTAGAACAACAACAAAAATGGTTCTGCTGAAAGATATCCCATAATTATTACACAAAAAGAGGAACAAAACATCATTTTCTCTGCAACTCTGAAAATAGAAAACAACTAAATTGTAAATACTGGATGCTGATACGTTATTGAAACATACAAACAAAACCGTTATGCTAAAATGGTGCAATATCACAACCATATTGTATAAAAGTAACTGCGTGGTTTCTTCACACCCTATTGAAGAGAGAGAGAGAGAGAGAGAGAATGGCAACAAGTAACTATAAAACATTAGATATCCAGGGTCCAAGCCATTACAACTAGTGTAACTAATATCTCCATTCTAAAATTTAACATGGAAATGTTTACAGAAAACTAACAGATACTGGAATTCAAAAAGGATTAGTTCATCTGATTTCACCAATTTATGTCAAGCAGGCAAACAAAGAAGATTTAAAGTCCTCTGCCCCCATGGAAAACTGCTTTATTCTTTATTTTGCATAATCCTGTACTGTTCTAGCATTGCCTTATGTTATCAAGGAATGTTTTCCTGATCAGTCAATTTCCTGTAGCTACATAGCATGTTATATCATTTTCAGTAATGAAACACTTTTTAAACCAGAAAATGAGAACTTCCAGCATAAGTATCTCTGCCACCCAGCAAAATGTGTTTTATTTGCTTTAAATGTTGTCTGCTACGTAAGTAATAAATTTATGTTTTTGTAATAGAACAAGTGAGACCTCCCAAAACAGATGGAGACACTTATTTATGTCCTTAAATTCCGCTTAGACTGTCCGGCTGAAACTGTAAAATAAATAGCCAGGGTGACTTATTTCCAATTTGCATGCTATATCGTCAAGACCCTCAAAGGTATTTAGGCTCCTAATTTCCACTGATTTCCATACCATGAGAATCTGGCCCAATGTCAGTATGAAAGAAACATATAGCCTCCAAAATGGGAGTTAAAGAAAAGAAGAAGGTAACTAACTGCATGCTTGTCCCATGCTAAACAACCCTGTCTATCACACGTGTAAAGTGTGTTTTGCACTGTACTTTACTGGCTGGTCCACATAGAAAATAACATTCTACTACTACTGCCAGCAAATGAAAGTATTCCTTTAGCTCAAGAGGGAGAGACCTGTGCTGTGGTGGTGAATATGTAACCCACACCTCCTGGGTGTGGTGTTCTGTCCCATCTAGTGGCGACGAGAGAGAGAGAGAGAGAGAGAGAGAGAGACATTCACTCTCTGCTCTATGGCCTAAGCCAGGGGTCGGCAACGTTCAGCACGCGGCTCGCCAGGGTAAACAGCCTAGCGGGCCGGGCCAGTTTATTTACCTGCTGACGCGGCAGGTTCGGCCGATCGCGGCCCCCACTGGCTATGGTTCGCTGTCCCGGGCCAATGGGGGCGGCGGGAAGCCGTGGCCAGCACATCCCTCGGCCCGCGCCACTTCCCGCCGCCCCCATTGGACCGGGACGGCGAACCGCGGCCAGTGGGGGCTGCGATCGGCCGAACCTGCCATGTCAGCAGGTAAATAAACTGGTCCCGCCCACTAGGGTGCTTACCCTGGCGAGCCGTGTGCCGAACGTTGCCGACCCCTGGCCTAAGCTAACAGCCAGTTGCGGTAGAGGCTCATGCACTAAGCTCCAGAGGTCCCCGGTTTGATCCTGCCCGCCGGTGACTGGGGTCTGTCAGTGTTACAAATACATATGGTGCTAATCTCCAGATGACTGACTAAACTTGCTGCTAGCAGCACACAGCTCTGCACTTATATAGAACTTGATTCTGCATGCTGAGTGGACCTTATTGCTTTGATGTCAATGGGAGTGTTCCTGTGAGTAAGGGCTACTCCATGGGAGAAATCCTAACTCCTTTGAAGCTAATAGGAATTGACTTCAATAGGGCCATGATTTCACCCAATGGCAGTAAGGATTGTAGAATTATGTCCACTAGAGGGGCCAACAAAGCAGGATTGCACTTGCTGGGTGGGTGTGGCAATGGTATTTCCTCCATCTGTAAATTATTTAGCAGTGGGGGAAAAAGAACAACCAGCATTGTGGCCCTGGGTGTTGGAGCATGCCCCATAACTCTGCATTTGGGGCAGAGTTATGTATCTGTGAGATACAGTCCTCAATAATCATGCAAACATGGTATTAATAAAACTACAGATGTGTTTTTGTTCGGTTATTACAAACCTGAGTCTTTAATGAATATTAAAATGTTGTAGCCAGGCTGCTTGAAAATGTATGGATACCTCTTAGCTAGTTATGTTACAAAAAGATAATCAAAGAAATTGCAGGAGGTTTTTGTTCTGTCACCATGGACAAGCAAATGTCAGGAACATAAATCTGCTTAGCAATAAAACTGTGTTTATGACCCCTAAGAGTATTCTACAAACTCAGAAAAGCTGCATTTACAACTTTACCTTGCTTTAACGTGTGGGCTATTTCCTTTGTGCTGTATTTAAAAGATATGTTGCTTATTGCAATTTGTACTTTGTACAAAATATTTAATAGAAGTTCAATTTCTGAAATAGACAGATTGTAGCTCTAAGGGTCTTGGGTCAAGAGACAAACCCCTAGGAGTGTCTTCTCTAGACTAGGACTTTTCTCTTTGTAGTCGAGGCAAGTCTAATTCAATTGTAATCCTTATATCAAGAAAACAAGCTATGTACACATTCTTGTTTTAGGAAAAGAGCTAATTGTGTAAAGGCGTATAGGGTGTGTTATCAAAAAGATAAACCTACATCAAAAAAATCTAGAAATATCCTTCCTGACATAACTTTTCCAATTACTCTGAAAACTTTGTTCAGAAAACCCGCTAGGAAATGTGTATAGTTGGAAATATTTAAACACTTTGTTTTTTTCTTAAAATCACTGATTCTCAAACTTTTTGTATTGGTGACCCTTTCACACAGCAAACCTCTGAGTGCGATCATCCCCCCTTATAAATTAAAAACAAGAGCTTTTAATTTAATGGGAGCTTGGGGCTTACAGCCCCCATTCATGGCAGGGTTCGCGACCCCCACATAACCACCTCAGGGTTGCAGCCCTCCAGTTTGAAACCCCTGCTTAAAATCTTGAAATGGCAAATGCCTTAGTAGAATGCATACTTGAAAATATGTTAGCTAAATGCAAACTTCCTAATAATATTGCTATGTAAATTGTAAAATGCATTAAATACCAACATGAAATCTAATGATCTTGCTAAACTAATTACTAATTTAAGAAGATATTTAAGTATAGAATATTTACATTAGTGGGTGGAATAAACTAATGATGGGCAGTGCTCAATAATGCCTCATCCAACTCAGGAAGACACACAGAATCATTCCTCCAAAAATTGTTATAGAGAATTCCCAACTTCTTTAATAAATATATAAGCTAAAGATTTTGTAAGAGTTATTTAATTTCAAGAGACTATTTTGAGAATTAAATGTATATATATATATATAATTTATATATATTTATATATATATAAAGAATAGGAATGTTTGGACTTTTTGAAAACATAATTTAATTTCCGGTTGAACTCTAATAAAATTGAAGGAATACCAAGGAAAATGAACTCAATAAATAAGGAGTAAAAACACAAAATGTAAAGATGTTCTAAGAATCTCCCACTACAAAGACAAAGGAACTATAACCATCAAGAAAGAATTACAACCCTAATGCACATATGTATTAACAAATTACATATTCATAACACAGAGATGGCTCCTAAGGACAACCCCAAAGTCATGGAGCCAATGAAAGGGCAACAACAACAAACTTTGAACCTAAACAAGCTGAAGAGGTGTTTTCTCCTATAATTTCATAGAAATAGGAAGGAGCAGACTAAAAATAAAACAACCCAACACCTCTGAAGTGAGCACCTCAGCACACACATTCTCTGCTACTCTACTTAAACCGTAAGCACTCATCAACTTTTCCTGTCCACCTCTACAAGCAAGCTGCCACAACAGTTAAGAAGAACAGAGAAGCTTCAAGAAACCAATCCAAGGAAATTTCCCCAAGACTTCAACATGGACTGGGGGGAGAAAGTTAACTAAAACACTGCCAAGGGATTAGATTTAAAACTCTAGTCAAGATTTTATTGGAAAATGAAAATGTTTTTGTAACTTGAAATATTAACAGCTTCTCTAGTTAATCATCAAGTGATTAGACTATGTATTCGTGGAGAAGAGGTAGAGCTAAACACTGGTAAACAGAGAAACAGTGGGATTTAATTGGATTTAAGATTCTTAATATCGGTTAATTGGTTTGTCTCAAGATAGAAGAAGCCATTGAAGAATTCAGTAACTGATTTAATGTTTTTTTCCAATTTCATTGGATACAGTTAAGATTGCTTACTTTGCCCAGTTATAAACTGGATGGCTATTAATAATAACCGACTGGATCCACCAGTCCTTAAAATTCTCTCGCCCATTTACAAACCTTCTTAGTTATCTAAAGATAGATTAGAACCGACTTTATGATAATTTGGGAAACAAGACCTTGATTGCAATTTAACCAGAGAAAAGTACCCCACCAAAAGTGGGCCTACTCTCAAAGGTGTAATCTCTGATAAAAGCTCTTTATTGAGAGATATAGAGAAGAAGCTATAACAGAAGTAATCAGTTTATCATTTGTGTACTGTTATTTGTTTCTATTTTTAATGTTTTCTTTCTCTTCCTTTAATAAGGAAGCAGCCATGGTTAATAACATCTTCTAAGGTAGGTAAAAAACACGTGTCTAAAATAGTTGGAGTCACATTCCTGCATTGATAGTAAGAGAAACAATTAGTAAGAAATGGCTTACTATAGCTTGTGTCTCTTTAAAATAAATTACTTAGCATTTAACCATCTAAAATTACTCTCTTTCTACCTTACAGAGTTCTCAATTTTTATATCTAAATTCCCCCATACAACCTCCAAGAAAACTGAAAATGGGAGTGTTCTCCTCATACCTTTAGAGTTAGGGTGAAGGATGAGATCTCCAAGTCTGGAGGGAATTCTTCTGGAGGTAGGGGTCTTTTCCCAAGCCCATAGAGAAAGTTGATGAGAAGGGGCTGTGCATGCACAGACTGAAAGTGTACTTATGGCAGAGAGAGTTGTTGAGAGTGAGGAATGCGAGCTGACTTACTAACAGAAAGCCACAGAGCATGCTCAAAGATGCTGATCCAGCAAATCACTTACTCATATGCCGTCAAAATCAACAGTGTCCGTATTCTGAGCAGAAAGGGCTATACGGTCCTGAGCCAAAGTCCCCTGGAGTCGAAGGGAGTGAGAAATACTGTGAAGACTGATGCAAGCGAAGTTACAAGCAGGGACACTGAAACTGACCCCCTTAAAAGAGCCAATGATTTTATTGTTGTTGGGTTGGTTTTTTTGACAGCCCAAACTATTTATCCTTGCTTAGGTTTTATAGGCTACTTCATCACATTAAAAAAGGAGTGAATGAAACATTGTTGATGTGATCAATTCAAGAGGCGTGCAAAGTCATACCGTACCATGAATCACTGCATTCTAATGTATCTTGTGATTGGGTATTGGTCTCTTAATCTAGAATGGCTGGAGCTGCACAAAATGAAAAATGTTCACTTCATTCTGTGCACCAGGCAGGGGGAGACAAGGTCAGAGGTTTTAGAAGGAAACAGAATCCTCTTCAAATCCATCAGCATAAAACCAACAGACAAATGAAACAGTTATGGTCTCTCTTACCTTTGAGCATATGGAGAAGGTTGTTGCTTAGGCAGGTTTCAACCTTTTCCTAATAAAGTAACTACAAAAACTATCTCACTTCCCTAAAATGCTCATAAGTATTGTTTTGTATTGGTGCCACCTCTCCTGACAAAGTAAATTTCTTTCATTGAAGGAAGGATGGAATGACAGATGGAGAGACTGAGGTTTCAGTTCTTTAAGGCAAGGGATGAAATGTTGTATATGTTCATACAATGCCTAGCATCATGAGGCCCAACCTGATTATAGTGTTTAAGGTGCTACTGGAATATAATTGGTAAATAAATACTGGTTTCAGAGTAGCAGCCGTGTTAGTCTGTATCCGCAAAAAACAGGAGTACTTGTGGCACCTTAGAGACTAACAAATTTATTAGAGCATAAGCTTTCGTGGACTACAGCCCACTTCTTCGGATGCATATAGAGTGGAATAAATATTGAGGAGATATATATACACATTGAGTGTATTATTGAGTGTATATATATCTCCTCAATATTTATTCCACTCTATATGCATCCGAAGAAGTGGGCTGTAGTCCACGAAAGCTTATGCTCTAATAAATTTGTTAGTCTCTAAGGTGCCACAAGTACTCCTGTTCTTTAAATAAATACTATCGCTATTAATAATAATGCCATACCCGTATAATTATTCTGATTAGTTTTTGATGAGGATATATAATATGATTTCATCAATTACTTTGTTCTTTTCTAATTTCCCTTTTATTCCACTGTTCATTAGAACTATGCACTCTTTAAAATGGTACTTAAAGATTGATAAGACTGATTAGATTATCAAGTTCAAGCCTGTGTTGTTACTAAATTATTCTCTTATTCTGTCCAGTATCAAATGATGGGAACTTGCAGTATTTCCTTTAATAGACATTTCCATCAGGACATTGCTGTTGCTATTCAGCCTACATTTTTTTTTTGCTTATTCTCACTTAAGTAATCAGTGTAAGGATCTGTGGGACTAGATCCCAGGTTTGCAGTGCCTGGGGCAACTGGCATTGCCACTGGGAGGCTCCAAGGAGCACTCGGGAGATTAGGCACTGCAGCAAGAGCTGTGTCCAGAGCCAAAGCATCCTGTGGTCTTCTGATTGGCCAATGATCACTATTTAGCCCTGGAGGATGCCCCAGGAAGTTGTCTAGGCAACCATGCAAACATCTGGCTTACTGCAATTCCAGCCCTCACCTTGCTTTCTGATCTCCACTCTCTGACTCCAGCCTGACTCTGACCCTTGCTCCTGATTCCAGCCTGGTAACTATCTCTGATCTCCCACCCTAACCTGACACTACTGATCCCAGCTCTAGCAATTACTCTGATCCCTGCTTGCAGACTACTACCATGTGGCCATCCTGATGTGTGGCTACCAGCCCAGCCATGACTGCTAAGCCAGATCGCCTACTTCCAGGTCCCTTACAGTGAGGAAGGTATTTCCGAGTAGCTAGTGACTGCCCCTGAAAGCTGAGGTCCCAAGGCACAACACAGGTTGCCATGTGAAACCACACTGTCTGCTTCTTTTTCCCCGCAGTTTTCTTTTTCAGGAAAATTGTAGTCACATGCACTTCAAGTATGCCATAAATACTTTATCTTTCTTCCACACATGAGGATTGTAATAACCGATCCCATTGAACCACACTCATTAGGTGCTTTAATTCTTTAACATTTGTTTACTGGGTTGGCCTTTGGGTATGTGTAGTTCTGTGCTGGAGGGGATGGCAAACAGCTCCATGGATCATATTTTCAATACTTAGAATATTGAGAACCAGGGGTCAACTCAGAACTTCGTCCAAACAATATAGATGCATTGGCCTCAATCCTCAGCTGCACCAAGCTGATGCTCAGGGCTGCAGAAGAGAGCGGGCATATGGATGGAGATAGAATGGAACTACAGCACCCACTCCAGCTCCCCCCGTGTAAGTTGCTGCAGTCACAGGGCTGCTCTAAAGCAACCCCACCTGCAGCCAGATGATGCATCAGAGGGTGTTCTGGAGCTCCACCTCACCCCACTACCACCTTTGACACATACCCTAGGCTGAGCAAAATGTAGGGGCAGGGAGCTGGCTACATCGACCTTGCACCACACAAGGATCCGCCTGCCCCAGAACAGAATCTTCAGCTTTCAGTCCAGGGGAGCATTGTGATTGCTTTGTGTTACTTCAGCCTCTGAGAGATTTTAATAGCCAACGTCCTCTCCAGCCTGTTTGGGAATGAAAGAACTTTTCAAAAACAGAAGACATTTGCGCCAAGGTGGTATTTAGCTAAATATGTCCCATCTCTTCATTTTGATGAAGTGTCTTGTCTGTTGCCTGTACACCTGGCCACTGCCCTCCATCCTAGAGGTTGCAACAGTATGGTAATTTCTGCATTTATCTAATTTGTAAATTGCTGTGATGTACTATAGTAAATAAACATAGGTTATTCTGCAGAGTTCCCTAAATATCTTTCAATAAATATCTTTCTGCCATAAGAAATACCTTATCTTCTGTTTCAGAGTAGCAGCCGTGTTAGTCTGTATCCGCAAAAAGAACAGGAGAACTTGTGGCACCAATTTGTTAGTCTCTAAGGTGCCACAAGTACTCCTGTTCTTTTTGCTTATCTTCTGTGGATCACAGGAAAACTTCAGAGTAACAGCAAATAAAATAGGCAATATAGAAGGACACAAATTGGTCAGCAGAGAAAATTGTACTCTCATGTCCCAGAAGAGGGACACACAGGACTAAATCCAGACACAGGGAAGAAAATTTGGACTTCAAGATTTTTGTCACCCAGCTCTCGATATATCCCTGTTAGCTATATATGCACAACACTGTTCTCTCTAAGCATGTCACCTACCATGTAATGGCATACCAAGAGGTGTTTGTTCTGGGCCAGCCAGAAGATACTGTCAAACTCTGGAGTTTCATTTCCTAGGAGCCATGGTGAAGAACATATCAGCACTGATATAAATATTATGCTTCCTATGCAGAGCCAGGGAAATCCTATGAAGGCTCTGTGGCTAAAACCACATAAATTACATTTTGATTTGAATATATAACCCAAATAGAGTAGAACACTTTGATTGACTGCTGGCTCTCTGTGCTCCTTGTGGCTAGCTGGCTATGAGATTTAATTTAGGGCACATCTACACTGCATCTAGGAGGGAGCCCGTGTTCACAGACTTGTGGTAGCAGGGCTTGCACTACCATGCTAAAAATAGCTTTGTAGGTGGTGCTTTGATATTGCAGATCAGGCTGGAGCTCGGGCTGTGACGCTCCCCCCAGCCAGGTTTCAGAGCCCAAGCTCTAACATCTACACAGCTATTTGTAGTGCACTCATGTGAGCCTCACCACCAGAAGCGGGTGGACCTTGGATCCAAGGCTCACTCCCAGATACAGTGCAGACATACCCTTAAAGATCAGGGGAGAAATAATTAATATTGTGCTCATCCAAGCCCTGGTTTCTTTGTTCCCATACAGAGAGAAGTCTGATGTTGGATGCTTGGGCGTGGCAGAACATCTAATGCCATATGCGATGAATTTCTGAAGATCCAAACAGGTGGATGCTTTTGTTACACTTCCTGCATTGTCTTGGGAAAAACTGTTTGCCTAAAAGAACTATATATATTTTTTCTAAGGTTGATTAACTAGCTTGTTTTCAGTAAAATGACTTCCCCTTGGGAGAAGATTTAACATTTCTTTAAGGCAATCTTCATCCATTATCATTGATTATGGCTTCATTAAATACGAAAACGAGCGTTTACTCTTTGCAACAGATATCACTTTTTTGCAGAAGTAACTAAACATTTGCCTCTGTGTGCTTTGCTCTGAGGGAGAAGCATGAATTAATAGATACTTTTATACAGTAGTTTGAAAGAAAAAAAATCGCATGTGGCAAAGGAACTATAGACACAAGTCACAGGAAAAATACACTCCAGTGACATGGCGAAGAAGCAGCAGGAACAAAAATTCTGACAGAAATCACTATGGCAATTTTCTTGCACCACGAGGTTAAATGCAATGAAGTATTCATTAACAAAATAAACTGATCAATCAGATGCAACCCTTACCTGTGCATGAATCAATAAGCTAAGAAAGGTGTGGTGGAAGACAAAAACACAATTCAGTATTAGAATACAGCTAACTAGCTAATAAGCCTTATGATGAAAATTGGTCCGTGGCTGATACAATGGTCTCATTTAGCGTGAAATAGCCATAATTGAGGGGGAAACAGCAAACAAAGTACATAAGAATGTATTAAGAGCACTTGAGCTGCAAGAAAGATTTTAAAAAATATGATTATTTTAGTGAGCTGTCTAAAACTGAGAAAACGTTAGAAAAAAAGATATTAGTTACCCTAATGAATATACGGGCCACTATCAATACTTAGCACATGAAGCTTTGAAATGTTAAGTTCCAGCTAACAATGGTAATAGCTCTACCTTGCTGGCTGGGTTGCCAGTTACCTGGTGAGCAGGTCTTGTACTGGCTTCTTCAAATAACTTCAAACCTTTCCTCACAGTGTAATGGGATATTTCAAAGATTACATTCAAGTTTTCACACGACAGCTTTTGCTCACACGGTAAATTGACAAACATACAGAAAACTTGCTGAAAGTGGCATTCCCAGCTTCCCCATTTATCAAGCAGATTTTTGTTAAAGGGCCATTCTATAACCTGAGGGATTGATTTGGGCAAAGCACATCAGATCAATAAGGTAAAGAAGAGAAAAGAGGGGGGAGGAAAGGCAGAGAGAGTGAAAAAGAGATAGTACATTTAACGGACTCTGCATATATTCCCCTTGAAAGCAAAAGCACTTCTTATGATTAGGAGATCTCACACTTGGCTTCACTACAAAACAATAAGCAGTTTTATTGTTGTTTATATATATATATATATGTAATACAAATGCAGCTTGTTATCTTTCCATCAAGGAGTCACACCCTGACTTGACCCATACGACTAAAAACAATTTCATTGGTACAAATTCGGATGCTGCTTGCAATTGATCAAAAGGGATGGGCCAAAAACGATCAGAAAATGTGTGTATGTCTAAGTAGGGCAGCAGTGTACATAAATACCTGAAAGAACTGTATAGCAATAATAAATGACTCTTACCACTAATGTGGTTTAAATAACTGTACTGCAGGCAATACAGTCATGGCATCACACAGGAGATTTCAGACTTGCATAATAGCACAGCAATTCATTTAGGGCAGAGGTGGGCAAACAATGGCCCGCAGGACTGCTTAAGGGACTGTCCTGCCCTGGCCTGGAGCTCCCGGCCGGGGAGGCTAGCCCCCCAGCCCCTCCCCTGCTGTTCCCCCTCCCAACGCAGCCTCAGCTCGCCGTGCCGCCAGCACTCTGGGCAGTGGGGCTGCAGCTGGGCAGTGTGGCAGCGTGGCTGGCTCCAGCCAGACGGTGCGGCTGCCAGTCCTGCTGCTCTGAGCAGCATGGTAAGGGGGTGGGGGGGTTGAATAAGGGTAGGGGATCCCGTGGGGCATTCAGGGTCCAGGGAGTGGTTGAATAGGCGTGGGAGTCCCGGGGGGGGGGGCTGTCAGGGGGCGGAGGTGTGGATAGTGGTCGGGGCAGTCAGGGGACTAGGAGCAGGGGGGATTGGATGGGTCAGAGGTTCTGAGGGGGGCAGTCAGGAGGCTGGAAGTGGGAGGGGGTGGATAGGGGTTGGGGCACTCAGGGGACAAGGAGCAGGGGGTTGGATGGGTCAGGGGTTCTGAGGAGGGAAGTCAGGGGGCAGGGGCCAGGCTGTTTGGGGAGGCACAGCCTTCCCTACCCGGCCCGCCATACAGTTTTGGAACCCCAATGTGGCTCTCAGGCCAAAAAGTTTGCCCACCCGATTTAGGGTCTGATCCAATTCTGACTGAAAACAATGGGAGTCTTTCCTTTGAACTCAAAAGAAGTTGGCTGAGGTCCTTAAGCAGCAGTAGAGGTATAAAGCATATTGTGCCCTCAAAGTACCGTGGACACATTCATCAACTAATCTGCACAAGTTCTAAGTAAGGCAGATAAGAAAGTGTATATTACCTTGCATTCTACCTATGATAACTACTGATGATTCAGTTAGCTGACTGCCCATTCAAAGAAGCATCAGTGGGGCTTAGAGAGTAAATAAAGGTTTTGCCTCTTGTCAAAAGTCACTCACATTGTCATGGGATCGCTCTTTGACTTTCTAGCACAGTCAGAAGACATTTCAGGCTCCCTCTAATGTGAGATAGGTGACATTTTGCCCTTGGTATGAGATGGGGGAAGAACAATTTGCAAATCTGGAAGCCTACAGCAAAAAAAGCTTTATTTCTTTTTTAAAAAGTCATTTCAATGTATCAGAATACTTCTTGCTTGCAAGGGAGGGAAGTCTCTCTTAAAAGAATCCAACTAGTTGATCCAAAGAGTAGCTCTTCTGAAAACATAATAGCATAACACTGCAGTAGAGAAATGCAGCAGAGAATCAGGCCCACAGCAGTTTTAATGACAAAGATAACTGAAAAGATTTAAAGGGTGACCACTGTAAGTACATCAGTAACCGGGCATGGCAGACATTTCTTCGGTTGAATGACCAGTAATCATTCTAATTCTTGAACTAATAGCCAACATAGATGGCTGACTATTAAATTTTGATTAAAGTACAATATTTTGATTAAAAAACTAAAACAATGTAAAATTAACATAGTGCGCATTAAATGGATTAATATCTGGCTAACTGATAGGCCTCAGAATGTAACTATGCATGGGGAATCATTATTGAGTTGTGTATTTCTAGTGGGTTCCTATAGGGATGAGTTCTTGGCCCTACACTATTTGCAATTTAATATTTTTATCAGTGACCCGGAAGAAAATATAAAATGACTGATAAAGTCTTCAGAAGACATAAAAATTGAGGGAGTGATAAACAGTGAAGAGCACTGATCAATGATACAGAGCAATTTGGATTGCTTGATAAGCTGGGTGCAAGCAAGCAATATGCATTATAATATGGCTAACTGCAAATGCATTCACTAGGAACAAAGAATGTAGGCCATACTTACATGATGGGGGACTCTCTCCTGGGAAGCAGTGACTCTGAAAAAGATTTGGGGCTCGTGGTAGATAATCAGATGAATATGAGTGCCTAATGTGGCACTGTGGCGAAAGGACTGGTGAGATCCCTGGATGTATAAAACAGGGGAATCTTGAGTAGGACTAGGAAGGTTATTTTACCTCTGTATTTGGCACTGGTGCAAACAGATCTGGTGTCCACAATCCAAGAAGGATGTTGATTAATTGGAGAGGGGTCAGAAAAGAGCCAGGAGAATGATTAAAGGATTAGAAAGCATGTTTTATAGTGATTGACTTGAGGAGCTCAATCTATTTAGCTTAGCAAAGAGAAAGTTAAGGAGTGACTTGATTGCAATCTATAAGTACCTACATGGGAACAAATATTTGGCAATGAACTCTTTAATCTAGCAGAGCAAGGTGTAACCCAATCCAATGGCTGGAAATTGAATCTAGACAAATTCAATTTGGACATAAAGTACAAATAAATGAGAGCAATTAGTTATTGGAACAATTTACCAAGGATTGTGGTGGATTCTCCATCACTTGAAAGTTCTAAAATCAAGGTTAGATGTTTTTCTAAAAGATCTGTTCTAGGAAGTTTTTGGGGGAAGTCCTACGGCCCATTTTATACAGGAGGTCAGTCTAGATTATCACAATGGTCTCTTCTGGCCTTGAAGTCCATGAATCTACAATGTTCTAGCTCCTTTTTATGCATTTTTTGTTTTGAGAGCTTTTAATACTCTCTGCATAAGTGTTGTTTTCAGCTGGTGTAAATCAACAGAGCATTCAATGGGAATACTCTGATTTACAATAAGTGAGGATTTGGCCCTGACATGGTAGATACGATACAAATACCTGTGATAAAATATACTGGATAAAATGCACAAAACAGACATCTCATTTCAGGAGAAATATCAATCGTATCATTGATGTACATCTCTAGGTAAAAGATTATTCTCATAAAGGAGCAATTCATTATGTCCCAACTTGTTTCATTATATCTGAT
Organism: Chrysemys picta bellii; assembly: GCF_011386835.1. Lineage (NCBI taxonomy): Eukaryota > Metazoa > Chordata > Testudines > Emydidae > Chrysemys > Chrysemys picta. Next base: position 35,915,157 of record NC_088804.1, on the reverse strand, counting down.
CTTAGAATCAACATAATCTGAAATATTTGAATAAGGCCCAATTCAGCGACAAACACTTAAACACGTGCTTAATTTGTAATTGCTTTAGCAAGGTGTTGAAAGGAGGCCTCTTTAACTATTTAGTTGTTTATGAAGCATTTTAATACATTTGGTTTATTGCTATTGGGGATATCCTTTTCCAACTTCTCTACAGTGAATCAACAATGACTCATAATACAGTGTATCCAATATTTGTCACAACATGCACCAATTGCCTGAGGGAAGGTGTTAAGCGGGGGGGGGGGGGGGGGGGAGGGGAGACTTCATACTTCAAAATAGAAAACTTTGTTTTCTCTTTTAACAAAAATGGTGAGTAAAATGGATGCTTCTGAACTAGAGGAAATAACTGCATTGGATTGTGGTTAGACAGGGTGTAGGCAGATGCTGCACAAGATTTGGACCCTCAGCAATAAAGTATTCATAATGCCTCTCCAAACAGCTTTGCCAATGCATTTGAAACCTAACTTCAACCACAACACCCAATCTATTCCAGTTCCAGGCCTTTCCTGAGCAAAGAATGTTTATTGTGCAGTATAAAGAAATGGCTTTCACCTGAGATTGAATTTGAACTCAGACCCCTGTAGGAGAAAGGAGAGTACCCTATCCTACCATATAGGCCTCATAGTTTTTCCTTGTACACTCATACTGTATTGGATTTTCTTGTCTCTTCATATGTACGCACAGCAAGCAGCACAGCATATTAACTGCATAACTCTCTCCTTATTCAATCTCAGCAATGGTCAAGGGCTTTCTCATGTCCTTCATTTTTCACAAAGTGGTGCAGTGATTCCATAAAGTCTGGACATGGCCTTAACAGAAAGAAAAGAAAAAAGATAAATTCTTTATTCTTGCTATATCGCCCTGTGCCAATCTGGACTCTAGGGCCATCATTTCCTTCTGCCAGGGCAAGTGAGAAAAAAAAATACTCTCAGAGCTTTGATAGTGTCACTTATCCAGTACTTGAGGTAGTGTCTTGTCCTACCTCAATTCAGGTTTTTTTTTTTGGCTCACAGCAGGCAAGATCAGAACACACATTCTAGAACTACCTTTTCAATTAATTACTTTTGAGAAAGATAGCAATTTCCACTCTATTGCACAGTGCTGATAGGTCGTTATTGAAATGGGACAACTAACAACAGGAAATTTAAACACATACGCCCAAATAGCTTTTCCCACATTGTGCGTCTCTACGAGTGTCTCTGAAGTTCTTGGTAAAGAATAATGAGAAAAGTAAATGTAACCCCTTGTGATGGGGTTTACAGGCCCCACACTAAACCATGGAGCAATGCTATACCAGGGATGCTCCACCCCTATACAGCTACAGGGCATGCTCCAGGAGAAGGAACTGGTAGCCCACGGAAAGAGGAGAAAGAATTGCAGGCTGACCCAGGATGATGCCTGGCGCTGTGGGCAAAGTGACTGCAGCCTTGGCAAGACCACTCTGGGAGCAGTGATACATATTTCCCCATCTCCATCCCTCACTATTTTGGAGCTGAAAACCCACAAGAGGCACTGAAGAACAAGCCACTGTCCCACTGCGGTTGTAGCAGATTCTACTGAATGGAGGAGTCACAGCCCAGTAGGAAGTGTCTCACGGTGAATGTAACTTGGGGCAGACCAACAAGTGAAAAAGAAAACACTTTACAATCTGATTGGGTTTTCTATACTGAAGACTGAAACTGTTTTCAACAATGAGGTCTGAGAGGTAGACAAGGTTAACACAAATCAAAATGCAAGTAGAAAGGAGTACAGTATAAACCACATAACCTCTTGAATTAAAAGTAAAAAAATCAGTGCCTAACCAAGATAAAAACAAAACCAAAAATACCTACAGTAGACCATAGCATCTCATGTAGTACATACATTGAAATTGTTGTATGTACTTTATTATAGTAATAAGAGAGTACTCTTTTACTATCCTATATTACAGTAAATTATAAACACTTATATTTTTAAAGATCAAGGTCTAAGAGTGTTTGCTTTTTTCCTTTCTCTTTCAAATAAATCCAGAGGAAAAAAGGAAATTGTGATCAAACACACTGCAAGAATGTCATTATTCATCATCAGCACAAAAGCAGTACAAAGGTTTCAGTAAACATCACCTAAAAGATGGAGACATAAGAGATCAAGGTAATGAAGAATTTTGTAAGGAAAATTTGAAATCTCATTTGAGCCCTTCATTCTTACTGGAGTGTCAAAAGAAATATACATTTACATTAAATGATTCTTTTCCTTGGCAAACAACATACCCAGTTATTAATCCAGACAGATGTTGAGCAACCTTAATTCCCACTGAAATCAGGGTCTTCACAGGATTGGGCCTTAAAGCAACAAATAACTAAGGATTTGAAATGGTTCTAATGGCAAATGAAGAAGAATAAAGCATTTGGAGCATGGAGTATTTACCAGTGTTCTCAGGGCACACAGCTGTTAAAAATATGGAGGGTTCTAAAGGAAGATGAAAGTTCTGGTTTGGCTGCAACAATTGACAGACTATGGGACTGATCTTGCATGTAATGCTCACCCAAAGCTGTCAGACAAAGGAAGGGATAGCACTGGCTAAGTGTCTTATGAGCCTAAATCCCTTTTTCAAAGTTCCATTTTCTGACAGTGCACCTACAGAGATAACCAGAAAGATCATGAAAGTCAGTGTCTCTTAGGCCCCTAAATCACTGAGGCACTTGAACATTTTACCCAACGTCTCAGTCTTCCCCATAAAAAAAGTTTAAGTCCGACTCTCCTACTCCTATGTTTTTCCTTCTCCCTGTCCAACAAACAATGGGTACAGGTAAGGAAACGTGTGACTTTTCTGATTACCTCAAATAACCATTTTGACCTATCTATAGTCATAAGCCTTCATTAGATTATTTCTTGCATTTGGTGTAATTTTCCTGAGCACAAAACCCATAAATTAGCACATCTATCACAAAATGCAGCCATAGAAAGAGGAACTGAAAATGCCAGAGTATTTAAACACCTTGAATAAAGGAAGGGGAGAAAATGAGAAGAAAGTTAATGGAATGACTAAAAGCACGGTAGGTGTTATATTAAAAAAAAAAGTGCACTATAAAATGAGAAAAAAAAACAAACTAGTAGAAATGTATCCCTGGTGAATCATAAATTTTAAAACATTTGCAGAAACAAACAATGGAATTACAATCTAAAATACCCAATTATTTAGACCTGAGATAAGTATCCTCCTGCTGTATCTATTTAGAAAAAAAGTTATAGAGATGCCGAAAAAGCAGTTTAAAATATAGAGTAATAAGAAAAAATGTCTCTCTTGTCATAAAATCCTTGATGAACAAATTACCATTGCATGAAAAAAAAATATCACCCATTAAAGCTTCGTAAATGCCGAAAATTTCATACAAATCTCATGAAAGAGATGCTTTGGCTAACCTTGTATAGCACACACTTGTTATAGTTTGAGGCAGAAAGAAAGCACAGAAAAAAAGTCAAAATATCTAGATAGCCACAAGTTTTCTATCTAAAGCCCAATGTGATGCACATTAAATTCAATTGAGATTCTCCCACTGACTCCAATGGGAGCTAGATGAGGCCTTTAGAAAGAAGAGATATATTCTTGCAAAATAGAATTCTGAATTGCTAACATGCTGCCTGCATTATTTTATTTCACAAATGTTATTAAGAGAGGAGTGTTGGCCATCTCTGGCTGTGCCATACTGTTGGGCCAGAAGGACACCACAAGCCCAGAATAGTATTACAGCACCTGTAAACCAGCGGCAGTCCTATTGGCCAGTCTCAGTGCTTTTAAAAGACACTAAGATTGGCCACTAAGCTGTACATAAAAGGTGGTGCTAGGCACAAGTGGACTCCTTCATACTCTGTCCCCACCACCCCAAATGTTGTATATTGCCTCACTTATAGGTTGGCTAATTGGTGCATGGGTAGCATCAAGGTTCCATTGTTGTTTTTGTTTGTATGGGGTTATGTACTTTGCAGCAGGTTGTTGTGGTATTTGCTATGATCATCAGTTTGCAGCGAGCACCTCTGGATTTGCAGGATTTGTGTCAGCAGGCACAGTCTACATGCTGAATGAGTGCAGGTATCGTAATCCACTTGATTTTACTATTTGCTTCACAGTATCACAGCTTTAGGATGTATGTCCTGGTTGAAGGATTTACATTCTCTTTGGTGGGGTTACAATCATTTGAAAGTTGGGGTGTTGGCTCACCCAATGCTACATATGATGGGAAAATGAGAAAAATGGTCTTCCCTACAAAAAAGGGACTGACCATCCATTTTTGCTGAAGGAGGTCAAATGCACAAAGGTACCAAAGTTCTTGTGATGAGGTTCATGGCGCTGCAGGCCTTGGAACTGCCCAGGACATCATGGTTTAGGCGGGTTGGTTAAGACTTAGAGGGTTAGGTTCCTCAGGATCAGAGCATTGAAAGGAGAATGAGACAGTAACAACTCAGAGTGACTTTAGCATCCCTTCTTTTCATGGATGCCGGATGAGGCTGTCTTGTTTGTTTTTTAAAGTAATAATCAAGTTGCAGCTACTTGGCCAAAATTCTCATGTTTGCCTCTGTCCTCCATGGCCACTAGCAATCTGCCCATCAGTTTGCAAAACAATACTGCCCTATTGCACCATGTATGGTTATCAGCCATTAAGCGTTACTCTTGAATATACAACACTGGGATGTTCATTTGCCTTGTGGCTAACTGTCATTAGAAAGGAGGTTTAGTAATTGGCAGGTGTGAATGGCTGTAATTTATTCATTCCATATTTTATCTCTTAACTAATGTCAATCAAAAATAGATTCAACCTCAAATTTAAACTGTTAAAAATAACAAATATGTTCCACTAACTGAGGAGAAAACATTCCCCCCGCCCCAGGATTGGAGTCAGTAAAGACATTAAATCTTAAACAGCTTTATCCGGCTTTGCTGTTGATGTGATACTGAGAAATGGTTAGGAAAAATCTGAAGTGAAGCATCAATTGTCAAAGCAATGATGCCATCCACTGAACTTCATACATCACTAAAGGCCTGATTCTGCATTCCATGGAAACCCGAAACTGCCACTGACTTCAGAAGAATACAGGGATCCAAAGAATACAGTATCATTCCCTGAATAGCCAAAAGGAAGATTTTGTTATTTCAATGCTATGCAGCACGATACTTATGAAAACGAATTCTTTAAAATATCGGGAAACGCTGGACAGGAAAGTCTCTTGGCTGAACAATGCTGTTCACTTTATATTTAATCTTGATACCATCTTCTTCTTTGATTACTATGGGCCTGATTCTGTCTGGACCTTAGGGAAAGCACAATGAGGAGATACAAGGAGTTCTCCCTATACCCCTGCTGGCAGTTTGGGTGTGGTGGAGGGGGCAAGGAATCATCATTGCTACACTAAATACATATAAGAACACAAGAATGGCCGTTCTGGGTCAGACCAATAGTCCATCTGGTCCAGTGTGCGGTCTGCTAACAGCAGCCAGTGCCAGATACTTCAGAGGGAATGAACAGAACAGCGCAATTTCAAGTGACCATCCCCTGTCATCCAGTCCCAGCTTCTGACAGTCAGAGGTTTAGGAACACCCAGAGCGTGGCATTGCATCCCTGACCATCTTGGCTAATAGCCATATGATGAACCTATCCTCCATGAAATTATCTAATTCTTTTTTGAACCCACTTATACTTTTGGCCTTCACCACAGCCAATGGCAACAAGTTCCACAGATTTACTGTGTTTTGTGTGAAGAAATACTTCCTGATGTTTGTTTTAAACTTGCTGCCGTTTAATTGTATTGGGTGACCCCTAGTTCTTGTGTTATTTGACAGGGTAAATAACATTTCCCTATTCACTTTCTCCACATAATTCATGATTTTATACACCTCTATCATATTCCCCTCTTAGTCATCTATTTTCTAAACTCAGCAGTCTGTTAGTTTATTAATCTCTCCACATATGGAAGCTGTTCTATACCGCTAATCATTTTTGTTCCCCTTCTCTGCATCTTTTGCGATTTTAATATATCTTTTTTTAGATGGGGTGACCAGAACTGCATACAGTATTCAATGAGTGGGTGTACCATGGATTTATCAAGTACCATTATGATATTTTCTGTCTTATTATCTATCCCTTCCTAATGGATCCTATAATTTTTGAGGGTGTTTTTTTTTTGTTTGTTTGTTTTTTTACTGTCGCTGCACATTGAGTGGATATTTTCACAGAACTATCCATGATGATGCCAAGATCTCTTTCCTGAGTGGTAACAGCTAATTTAGACCCCATCATTTTGTATGTATAGTTACGATTATTTTTTACATTGTGCATTACTTTGCACATATCAGCGCTGAATTTCATCTGCTATTTTGTGGCCCAGTTTAGTGAGTTTCCTTTGTAACTCTTTGCAGTCAGCTTTGGACTTAACTATCTTGAGTAATTTTGTATCATCTGTAAATTTTGCCACGTCGCTGTTCATCACCTTTTCAAAATAATGTATGAATATGTTGAACAGCACCAGTCCCAACACAGGTCCTTGGGAGGGGAGACCCCACTATTTACCTCTCTTCATTGTGAAGACTGACCATATACCTCAACCCTTTGTTTCCCATCTTTTAACCAGTTACCAATCCACGAAAGGATCATCCCTCTTATCCCATGACTACTTAGTTTGCTTAAGAGTCTTTGGAGAGGGATCTTGTCAAAGGCTTTCTGAAGTCCGAGTACACTATATTGACTGGATCACCTTTGTGCATGTGGTTGCTGACACCCTCAAAGAATTCTAACAGATTGGTCAGGCATGATTTCTCTTTACAAAAGCCACGTTGACTCTTCCCCAACATATTGTGTTTATCTGTATCAGAGAAAGGATTGGATATGAAGCCCTGAATCTGTTCCCACAGCTCCAGTTTTGTTTAACGGTTGTGTTCTGGTTTCAGTTCAGGGGTGTCCAACATTCTCATGAGGTTTCAACCCTAACTAGTGCAAAAATCACCAGATTCCTTTATATTTCCACCATTCAAAAAGCAGATAGCAAGTGTCAGTGTCATCAAACCTAAACCCTTACCGTTATTTCACCTGGACTCCACAACTTAGACTAACCCACATTTAAATCATGCCAGCACTTCATTGACCCATTTCTGTTTTTCTCACGTTTAGCTGATTTCCTAACTCTGGGCTCAATACTGAGAGGAGCAAGGCACCTCCAGCCACGTGCAGGATATGACTCACATGTAGATGGCAGGAGAAAAGTGCAGTAAAATAAATTATTGGGATTTGAGCGCATAAAGCTTCCTCCACAGCAAAAGCAATGAATACATGACTTTAGACTGTCCTGATCATTTGGATACTGGTGAACTTTGTCTCTTTACAAATCCATGAAAGATACAGATACTAAAGTCCACTAACAGTTTGGCAGTTGGAGGTTTAGTTTCAGCTAGAAAAAGTGACGTGACAAGCAGAAGTTAAGCTCTTCAGTCATGCTACTTGCTAACAAGATTTGTATATGGGACCTTAAGGCACTCTCATGTCCTGTACTAGGTGTGGCCTGAAAACAGCTCTTCCAAACAGCATATAAAAGGGTCTCTCTACCCTTAAATATCTTTCAGCAGCATCGGTGTCTTATTCTGATGCATCAGAGCAACTTACAAAGGTAACCATACGTGTGTCAAAGCAAACATACTGTCTGCACAGCAGGACATACTTAAGTATATGCTAAGAGCCACATATCCCATCAGCACATGTGGAGAGAAAGCTGAGCTCAAGCCAGGCAACATCGTGTTATGCAGGAATGCTGAATGAAGGAAGGAAATAAATATCTTGTCTCTATATAAATAACAAAGGTAAGGCTCAAACTGTTTGGCAAATGATGCTCTGAGGTAAAAAACCCAGCAGAAGCCAGTTAAATCTTAATAAAATAGAGGGAAAGACCAATCTTCATTCTGTCCTTGAGAGGCTTTGATTTTTTGTTTGTTTGCTTACCCTCAAAAATGTCTTCATCTTTGTGCAACTGCTGTGTGTGCTTCACATTCATTCTTAAGAACTGGGAGAGGATAGAGTCACTATTTGACGCATGCAGCCACTAAAAATGATAGAAGATACATGTAGAGCTGAGCAAATAACTGATTTTTCAGTTTGCTGGCAGCTCCAAAAGAACATAAGAAAAAAAATTGGTTCAGATCAAACTGAATCTGATTTTTTTTCAGAATTTTCAATGAATCCAAAAAGCCTGGTTTCTATTCTAGAGCAAGGATTTGAACCTGGATCTCCCACATTTCCAGTGAGTGCCTTGACCATTAGGATAATGGTTATTGGGGGTGGGAGGTGGAGTGACAGCATCACCACCATGTTCCCTTCCTCGGGACATTTTGTGAATGGAGGAAACTATTCATGCCAAATTGGTGAATAGTTTTGTGTTGGCTAAAACTGCATTTTTTGGACAAAAACAATTTATCAAAAAAGTTTGCCCAGCTCTATTTACATATGGATCCATAAATAAAAAGCCCAATCTTGCATTTTCTCCAGGTGCAGCACTCCTGCTAAAATCCATGGGAGTACCATGCCGGAAGGATTTACCAGACTGGACTCTGAGAAAATAAGATAGATCCTATTGCTTTTTAACCACGGATTATAATCTTACCCAATGGGATAAATTTTATCCTGAGATACAGGCATAAAACTCACTAAAATCAATCAGGGATTCACCTCAGAACACAATTTAGCCAGTTGTACATTTTCAACATTTTATTATTAATTATGCCTTTGTCATTTTAATTAACTGTTAATTAATGTACTCAATATTTACTAATCTAGTGGCAGATGTAATAGTAAAAATGGTGGCACAGAGAATGGCAGCTGTTTCTGAATAAGAGCTTCAGTACAGTGATTCATAGCAGGGCAATTGAGGTCCACCTGTATATCGGGAATAATGGGCTGCCTAATGGATTGCAATGAGTATCATGTTTGCTGCAGCTGCTACAGGCAAATTTGGAGTAGTTTTCACTTCCAGTGCCATTAAGAATTTCATTAAAATGTGACTCTAATGAGTATGGTCTACTACCTCTTTTCAATGTTTTCCAAGTTGTTGTATTGTGCAACCAGTTTAAGGACTGGGTTTAAGCAAGTGCCATTTAAAAATATAATAATAAAGTAAATGGGAGATGCACATGCCTGGGAATTTAAGCCCAACAGGTTTAGGACAGTGGTAAAGTAATGCCAAAGTGTTATTAGGACTAAAGTCAACCACTACACTCATTTGACTTGCAAGGTTAATGAAATCTGGGGCCAAATGTAGCCCTAGAATAACCAGAGAAAATGCCCATTAAATTCAGTGGGGCCAATATTTGGACCACTGATTTCAATGAGAGTTAAAGCATTAGAGTTATTCTCCTCAGTCAAAGCTAACATAGAATGAAATTAGGGAAAGATCTATTACAGTGATGTTTGTTGTTTGACCACACTTATGTAAGGAACATTAAATGCACAACTCAGGAAGAGTGTGGTTACTGTAAAACACTATTTCACTGTAATCTCACTATTTCAGACTATCATTTCTAAGCAGTAGGTGGAAAATCACCATTGTGATATTAAAAATAAAACATTTCCCAAAGTGACTTGAGTGTGATGGATAGCAACGCCACTTTCAAAACAAAGATATATACTGAAAACTCAGCCTTACATTTTACAGGCTTTGACAAATAGCTTACTATTCAAACTAATTCTCACGAGTCTATAGGATGTCTTGATTTTTTCTAGTCTAGCTCTACCCCATGCCCAATTTCATGCCAAAACATTAACTAATGAAGAAACAATTACATCCCCACTCCTTCTGAGTTTCTCTTTCCTCCAAGAAATCTCTAAACATTAATCCAGTGCATAAACTCTCTGCTTGGCACACTGAGGCACTGGACCTGGCAGCTGTGCTTTTATTTTGTTATGAAACGCCTCAGAAGGAAGGTACAGTCTGTTCCACTCACAGCAGAGCTGAACGTGCTGACCTTCTGCTAACACTGAGGGCTGGTCTACACTACTGACCTATATCGGTATAAGTACGTCGCTGAGGGGGGTGAACAATCTGCACCCCTGAGCGACTTAGTTATACCTACCTAAAACCCCATAGACTGCGATATGTCAGCGGGACAGCTTCTCCCACTGACATAGCTACCACCTCTTGGGGAGGTGGATTAACTCTGCCGACAGGAGAGCTCTCTCTCATCAGCGTAGAGCGCCTTCATTAAAGTGCTATAGCAACACAAGGGCATCAGTGCAGCTGTGCAATGCAGCGTTCTAAGCGTAGATGTGCCCTCACTTGCTGTGTGACCTTTGGACATGCAGTGTAGTTGTCACCATGGTGGTCCCAGGATATTAGAGAGAGACAAGGTGGGTGAGGTAGTTTCTTTTATGGGACCAACTTTTGTCAGTAAGAGCTGGTCTACACTGGGGGGTGGGGGGTGATCGATCTAAGATACGCAACTTCAGCTATGAGAATAGCATAGCTGAAGTCGACGTATCTTAGATCGATTTACCTCGCATCCTCGATTGACAGCCACGGCTCCCCCATCGACTCCGCTTCCGCCTCTCGCTCTGGTGGAGGTCCAGAGTCGACGGGGAGCGCGTTTGGGGATCGATTTATCATGTCAAGACGACACGCGATAAATCGATCCCCAATAGATCAATTACTACCCGCCGATCCAGTGGGTAGTGAAGACGTACCATAAGAGAGACAAGCTTTTGAGCCAGGCGGAGCCACTCCTGTCTGTAACCCACTAACCCCCCTTTTTTTGTCCTGTGACTGCAGAGGTGTTAATGGGCCTACCTTGAATGGCCCTTACAAAATGCGCTAACTACTTACGCTAAACTCTCTGTTCCATCTTGCATTTTGCTGTGCAGTTGGGAGTCCCTTTCACAGAGCTGAAGAAAAGCTCTGTGTTGCTCAAAAGCTTGTCTCTCTCAACAGCAGAAGTTGGTCCAGTAAAAGATATGACCTCACCCCACCTTGACCTTTGGACAGTTATTAATTCTGGCCAGAAGAAGCACATCCAGGGTAACCATAAATGAGGAACAACATCTAGCAGCCAAAAAACAAAGGAAAGAGGGACAAAGATGTTTTTATGACATTTTTTTTCCATTTTTGTTTCCATAGGGCCCAGTTGTGTGTTTTATGGGTCACTTCATGACTCTCCAACCAACTGCGTTCTTAACATTGAATGGGGGAAAAGTTCTTTATTTCTTTTATTAAATGAAGTGGACCAGAGAATCCATCACGAGATATTTAACCCTTCCTGTCCCTCAGCTGATCCTTTACAAAAATGGGTATAGTAATATTGAGAAGGCTCAAACTTGACACCTTATTCAAACCCACTTTCTCCGCAACCCACCAAACCTTGTGGAAATTCAGATTTGGATATGAGTCCAGATCCCAACTTTCCACTCCTACCATCTCTAAACAATACCTGCCTATATGACAGGGCAATAGCAAAGACTGGCTAATTTTTTTACACCATCTTAGCAACGCTTGTTTGAAAAAAAGCTATGTGGGAGCAAATCATTATTACCAAGTTTTATTAATTTTTATTCTTCTGCAACTTGATAACATCAAATATAACACTCAGCAATTATCTGAATTTGTCTTCTCAGTAACGATCCCAAGGTCACCACTGACCACATGGAGAGCCAATACTTTTCCATAGCTTACATGTATCTCCTCTTAATTCATCTCACTCTTTTTTTTTTGAACACCACCACACTAAAATAGTCATCTCTTTCATGCATTTTACTTGATATCTTCTTAACTTTTACTTAATCACTTTCTAACTGACTTTTCAGTTACCATAGTGCCCTTTTTCATGTAATCAGAGACAGCAAGGGATGACAGGAAAGCTGCTCATTTCAAAAGGCTTACTGCAATTTGTTCTCCTGCAGACCTATTCCTTATGATAAAAGGAGCTGTATACATCTGCTCTGCAATAGAGAACTCATTATCTTTTTGAGCTTCTATTAACTACAAGCTGTGCAGCATATTTAAAAAATGGCTGGCCATTTGTAAGTGAAGTAGGAGACCTGTCATATATGTTTAGCTAGACATTTCAATTTTCAATTTTGTATTTGGGTACCCACCCCAATAGGTTAAAAACAAGAAGGGGTGGGGCAACAAAAAATAATATCCCTCTTGGACTTGTCTGAGATGAAATTGTTGTAACAGTACTGATCAATGACAGATTTTCCCCCCCCCCCTTTTTTTTAAGTGTAATTGTTCTGTGACAAAATAGCAGGACTGGGTCAATTATCATGATCATGGAAAATCATGCAACAGCATTCCCTTGAACTTTGTGGCCAGTGGATTGTGCTGTGTCAGCATATTTGAGAAAGAGAAACAGTCCTGTTGCATTATGCATTATGTCCCAAGTCCACATTATATTAACCAATGTATTCCAGCATCCAGAAGGCTCCTCTGCTAAACAAACACAGAATGTGCTGGATCCATAAAACAGAACAATTACAAAGCTTATAGAGAGCTTTCATTATCTGCAATTCACTGGCAGCCTTTAAAAAAGAATGTTAATGAGACATAGGAATTCAGAAAGGGATATGTGTACATATTCGGGAACCCCAAAATCATAAATGTATACATCTCCATCTGGTTTGCTGTTTTTCCACTTAAAGAGACACAACGTGCAAAGGTCATAGTAGCACTTGCTTATTTAATGCACTGAAATGATGCCAGTCCTTGACTATCACTACTAGGTTCCCCTTCCCCCCCCCCCCATTCTGGAGGACTATTTCACAAGATAATTAAATTTATTCCTAAACTATTCCTAAAAGTTATGAGCACATCAAAGCAATGAGAAGCCAATGAAGGGAAAAATCCTTTTTGTAGAAATCCTCAAATTCGTGTACTGTGCCTGTGTGATTATAATAAGGTACCATCTGTATAACAAAATTGTGAAAAGGAGGACACAAAGAAACAGTGATAGAGGCAGACCTCTTTCCCTGGCTCCTAAAATTCAATTACAATCAAAGTAAAGGTGTATTCAAAATCTCAGTGTTTTATAGATTGGCAATTGCAATCTAAGTTTTTCAAAGTGTGTGTTCATTCAAAACCAACATCAAACTGACTTGTTAGCTACAGGCTCAATCCTGATCCCATACAAATCAGTGGGTGGGGGAAAAAAGCTGGCATTGCAGAGTGAAGTTCTAAGAGAGAGAATGACATTGGTCTCTCTTCCTCCTCAATGCTCATTAAAGTTAATGGGCTAAATTCATGCCTGGTGCGATTCCACTGTCGTCAATGTAGAATTTAGCCCAACGAGAGTTCTGCACATGCCTTGGTGGGGGAATGTGGACCCTAATATTTTGGTTTTAAAAAGAGTCCTAGGATGAATAAGAATAACAACAATCAAGAAATGATACATGGACAATCCAGTGATAAAATGATTCCACTCCATGAAATACAGATCCCAATAACTTCACTCTCCCAGTGCCACAGCTGCAAGTCTTGTTAACAGATCTCAAGGAAAAAGAGTTCCAGATCATTGGGCCTTTTATGTCACTTTAATGTTTAGGGAGGCAGCTGGGGAAATATATTAGCTTATGCTCCAGTATTCATAGTGGATAGTTTATGGGCTAAATGAAGGACCAGGTTTCTTTTTTTAAATGGCTACCTGCAAAACTATTTCCGGAACTAGGGTATAATTAAATTAATTAAACTAAAATATTCATTAAATTATACATTGTAACACTAACTTGGCAGCAACCAATGAGGCACATTCGCAGACCTGTCTCTCCACGCTAACTGTCTGCAGGAAAGAACATTCACAAGGGAGACAGGCAGTGAAATAGATTCATTCCAGGACTTGTGGATTTTAAGATTAGACTGGTTGTTTCTTTTCATGAAAAATATAAACATATCTGCAATTGCTTCTAAGAGAAAACTAAGTGCTCATAAACTATGATCAATATGGCCCACTACAGTAGTAAGTAATTTCGTTATTTTTTCCTTTTAACCGACACTCAAATTACTCCACATCAAAGATTGTCACTGTTCATTTAATCTGAATGAACAGAGATAAGAAGGATTGGCAATTGCTTATTTTTACCATTATTCTTTTAAAGTAAAATAGAGAAGCTGACAAACTACAGTGTTTTTATCTTGCAACAAGAAAAGGGAGTTTGATGACTGATTTCTATTTTGCAGTCAAAGTTTTCAGTCTGATACACACTTTAATGAAATAATTTTGAGAGTTTAGGGTTTTTTTTATTCCAGAGTTGTTGATTGATAAGAATCTACAACAGCATCAACAAAATAATTACATCTTATAATATGCTTGTGAGACATACCAAGAGGTAATACTATCTGCATTAATAATAAAAAGACTCTGTACATCAACAGTTCATTTTACAGAGAGGATCTCAAAATGCCTTAAACATTAGTTAACTTCAATGAATTACTGTACTTCATAATACATAGATGGCTAAAACGAGGGACAGGGAAGTTAAGTAATTTACCAAGATGTCACAATAATGGGCCAGCTTCTCAGCTGGTGCAAACGTTCACAGTGAGCGTATACCTACACTGCAACTGGGAGGTGTGATTGCATCCCGTGTAGATTTAGCATAGGTGGCAACACTTGAGAATGTACCTAGGGTCCTGGGCAGCCGGGGCTAGGTCATGCAGCCATTCATACTGCTGAGGCTTCACTGCTATTGTTACTCCAGTGAGCTTTGGAAGACAGGATTAGAACTGAAAACAACCATGACAAATTGGAGAAATAGTCTAAATCTAACAAGATGAAACTCAGTAAAGACAAGTGCAAAGTACTTCACTAAGAAAGGAAAAATGAAGCACACAACTACAAAATGGAGAATAACTGTCTATATGGTAGTACTGTTAAAGGGATCTGGAGGTTATAGTAGATCATACATTGAATGAAAGTCAACAATGTAATGCATTTGTGAAAAAGGCTAATATCATTCTGGGCATATTAACAGGAGTGTTGTATGAAAGACACGGGAGATAATTGTCCCGGTCTTCTCGGCCCTGGTGATGTCTCAGCTGGGGTACTGTGTCCAGTCCTGGGTGCCACACTTGAGGAAAGATGGGGATAAATTAGAAAGAATCCATACGAGAGCAACAAAAACAATAAACTGTTTTGAAATCCTGACCTATGAAGAAAGGTTAAAAAAATGAATGTCTTTAGTCTTGAGAAAAGACGACTGGCTGGGATGTGGGGGGAAGGAACCCGGTAACGATCGTCAAATATGTAAGGGCTGTTATAAAGAGGACAGTGATCTATTGTTCTCCATGTCTACTGAGGTAGGACAAGACGTAATGGGCTTAATTTGCAGCAAGAGTTATTTAAATTAGATATTAGGAACATCTTTCTAACTATATGATAGTTAAGCTCTGGAATAGGCTTCTAAGTAAGGGAGGTTATAGAATCCCCGCCACTGAATGTTTTTAAAAACAGTTTGAACAAACACCCGTCAGAGAAGAACTAGGTAAGTTCATGGAAGATAAGGCCATCAATGCCTATTAGCCAGGATGGGCAGGGGTGGTGTCCCTAGCCTCTGTTTGTCAGAAGCTGGTAATGAGCAATAGGGAAAGGACCACTTGATCTGTTTTGTTCATTTCCTCTGGGGCACATGGCATTGGCCACTATTGTAATACAGGACACTGGGCTAGATGAACCTTTGGACTGACCCAGTATGGCTGTTCTTATGTTCAGAGATGATCTAGATTTGCTTGGTCCTGCTACAGTGCAGGGAACTGAACTTCTCAAGGTCCTTTCCATCCCTTCATGTCTATGATTCCAAACCTAGCAAATCTGCAGAGATCTGCGGTTAATCATATAGAGGCCCTCTCTCTCCACACCATCTCTCATCCCAGCCAGTCCTACCACCCCAGCTTCTTGGCAGTGGAACTTCACTACAGTTGTGCTATATAAGGGAATTCCTCTGTCCATGGTAGCCTCTAGGACTCCAATAGGATGCTGTTCTGTAGAAAAGATATTACACATTGTGACTACATTATCTTTTTTCATCTAATGTCTACAAGTCCAGAAGAGGAACAGCATGCACATCTTCTAGCTTGACCACTCTTACTAATAGCTTGCCCAATCCCCACCAGTCTGCCCCATTGAAGATATTCAGACTTGCAGTGAGATCTCTGTGGGATCTGAAACAGCAGAGCAGAAACACTATGTGTAGATTTAAGGAGGACAGGATCTGGATTATGTAATGTGCTACATACAGAGCCTGATCCTGGACTTCTAACTCATGCAAAAACACTATTGAACCTTATAACTGAATTGGGAGAGTAGGATCAAGTCTATAATGGTTTAGAAAAGAGACCAAATTAGATACATCAAAAAATGACCTTAAGAGTAATACACTGGCTTCATGGACTTTGTCCCTCATGGAACTTCTGAGTTGAAATGGAGTTAACTGAACACTCATTCTTAGCACAATTTTTTTTTTGAAGGGTAGAGGTTTCTAGGTCATTTGGTCTAAACTTGTTTATTCAACTATGCAGATAAAGATCTCATGTGGGAAAGTTAGATCATCTACCAGCTGCTGCAGGAATTTGTTTGAATACACAAATGAAAATGTGTTACTAAACAATCAATGTATTGTGGTGTTTGTTTAATGCTGTTGGTGGAGAAGTAAGAATTACCTACAAAACTTCTAAAAGCCAGAGAATATCTTTCCACAGAAAAATGCCAGGGAAGCCACACGGTCAAGAAACTCTGTATGGTGAACCTTGAACTTCCCTCAGGGAGGCTGGGACTCCTGGGAGTGTCACAGAGGAGACCATTTTTAATTCAATGTGAGCTATGTTGAGCTTTCTGTGGGTTGTAATTTTATTTATTTGTGGACTTTTGTTTCCCTTCCCCCTGCCTCACCCAACGTAAACTGCTTCCCAATACTCCCTCTGGAGTCTTGCAGCTTCACACTCCCCCCAAAGCAGGGCTGGGCCCAGAAGGGACCATACAACCCTACAGTAGGAGACTGAGAGCTAATGAATTACACCTCAAGAGATGCCTCACTGTGGAGGGTCGAGCTATGAGGACCAGCAGCACATCTGACTAACCAAACCTGTGCTAGTGTGGATGAGGCAAAGTAGATACATTAATAAAGGAAGCACTGACACTTTTACAGTGTTGCTGCAATTTGAAGATCCACACAGTGCTTAAGCAAGAGGTTTAACTTTACTCTACCTTGCGGCAACAGAAGCTGGTATGCACCACGCTCAGCACACATGACAGCCGTTTAACTTATTCTAATTACTACATTATGACTGAGCCCTTTCTGAATATCCAGATATTTGGGGGGGGGATTGTTTCCTACCCTGATCCGGAATTCCTTCCCGAGGTCTTCTGCTTAGATTTCTCAGATCCCTAAAGTATTCATAATAGATTACAATTTTCCCTGAGAGATTGTCTAGAGTTGCTAAATATGGCATGGGGTTTGAGATGTTACTATAATATATTTTTTAAAAGATAGGATCTATTGGGTTACATCCCCAGCTGGAAATAAATAAATAAAAGTGTAATTTTGGATACCGCGTCGGTATTCTGCTGAGGTTTCTCATAAGAGGAAACAGAAAAAAGCTATTTTCATAGAGCAGTTTGCCTTATTGTCCACTGAGCTCCCAAATACGGAAATTAACAGAAAAAGCATGTTCCTCAATGTAAACTAATTAGGCTAAGAATTCTTTGTTCTTTTATAATGCCTTTACAGTCCCTTCTCTATAGAATTATTATTTATAATCTGTTGTTTTGGTTACAGCGAGCAACTTGAGTCAGCATTCATAGGTTCCATTCCCAGCCTAACTCTGTTTATACTTTTGAGTAGGTCGCTCAGGTGTTGACCTTGCAAACATTTCCATCTGTACTTAACTTGAAGCAGGTGAGTAATGTCACACTTCATTGGGTCTAATCATCTTCTTAAAGTTAAGCATGAGTGTTTGTCTAAAAGATAGTACTATCCTTTCTTTTCCTGCAGTCTCCTGCCTCATTTGCTACACACTTTCCAACTTCTGCAGCAAATGCTGGACAAACAAACAGCCTCATCCACCACTCAACTCTTGATTCATTCCCTGAATACCCTCTATGCACAGATCTGTCATGTCCCCGGCAGTGCTTTGGCTAGTGGCTGATCCGTTGGGTTCAGGAAGGAATCTTCCCCACCCTGCAGGTTAGCATGAGCCATCAGGATTATTCCACCTTCCCCAAAGGGTCAGGGGTGGGGATTCCAAGTGCTATATTGGTTAGTTTCCTGCTACTTTGTGGAAGAGGTGTCCAGTACACAGTTTTTTGTGAGCCAGTGTATCGCTATTACACCCTTATAGAAGCCTTTGGTTTAGACCAACTGTGATGCATACGGATGAGCTTGGTGTTGACTTCAAATAGTTGCATAGATTGAAGTACCCTTCATCCAGACTCTCAACTTTTGCAGGAGGAAGAGGTGGACTAGGGTCTCTGGTCCTGCACTGAGTTCCACAGCCTAGAATGGACGGGTCGCTAAGGGTAACTTTCGTTATATGATGGGACCAATGCATACTGCTCTGGGCTGGGATACTGCTTGGTATCTATGTTATGTTCTAACCTTGTACAGCTATAGATGGTTATTTAAGCAGTTAAATAAAGTGCCTACCTGCCTTTAAGCTTACCAAATGTATGCTTCATTTGACTCCTCTGTAATGTCCACATCAAGTTCACATATCTTAGAAGTGAGTAGCAGAAACCCTACTGTGACAGGGGCTGGCCCTCTGGCCAGACCACCAGTTGAGTTTGCCCCCTTATGGGGTAAGAGTCCAACTATTTATATATAAAATCCAACTTCCCCACAGAAGAAAGGGTCTTCTGCCCACCTCCAGGGCTCTTGTGGGTGGCACACTCTTGATTCAGGTCTTGTCTCTATCCCCAAGTGTGGGAGGGGAAGAGGGTTTTGCACTCCATTCATGAAAGGGTGGTTTGTAGGAGAGCCAGGGCCTATCCCTTCCATCAAGTCCCAACCCAAGATCATAAAGGAGGCAGCGATAGCAAACACATTTGCATTCTGGGAAACTTCCTACCACTTACTTTCCCAGTCCCAGGCATGGTCAAAAACCTCACAAATGATCCACCAAAGTTAGAGAGAAGGGCTCCCTAGCCCCAGGGAAAGGGGCTAGTGCCTCTTCTAGGCCTGGGATAGCGGTTGCTTACAGACCTCTCCCTGCAGCCAGGACTTCTACTGTATCCTTACTCAGGAGCTCCCAGGATCGGTCTCTCCTCCTCTCCTGATTACCCCACTTCTGGGCTGTCTGGCTCTCTTTAAAGCTCCCCTCCTCCAGCTGAAGCAGGTTCTGCAGGTGCAGCATAGCAGTTACCTAGGCCCAGAACTGCTTCTTAACCCCTGTCTGGCCCAGGGTAGGGTTTATACAAGCCCACCACACATCTTTTCAACAATCGCTATACTGAATGTGGATTTACACTCGCACCATATAATGGGCATTAAAAATGTTTTAAACTAATTGCCAATTGTTACACAAATGCCTAATGGACCCAGTCTACCTAAAAAAAACCTAACAGCACATAGAGTTTCATTTTAAAAACACGAAGCTGTTCAGCGTGAAAAAGAAAACGGTGAGAAACGGATTGTAAGGGGCAACATTCTATTCTTGGATGTTCAGGGCAGAATTTGACACTAAATAACTTACTCTCTCCATTGAGTTCTGCATATATAGGGAGAGCTGGAATTCAGAGTCAAGTGAGAGTTGTGTGCATGGAGGGCGAAATTCACCCCTGTGCAGAAGAACAGTATAAGTATCATGCACCACCTGAGACTTACTTACTGTTATTTTGGGGACCATTTTAAGGTCTCATAGGGGACTTAGGTGGTGCGTGGAACTTTTGCTGGTCCTCTGCACAGGGGTGAATTTCTCCCGTATTAAACTGATTTCTATTTGAAAATGTGATTAATACAACTTTAGAATTTTACATGTTTAACTTCTGGGATTAGATCCTGATCTCACTGCAAGCAGTGGCAAACTTCCCATTGACTTAATGAAGTATAGATTTCACTCTGGAATGGATAGAAATTTTACAGCTAAAAGATAAACTGTAACACATCCCAGGTTTAGAACAGAGCTAAAATAAAACAAACCCTTAAATCTGAATGATACCACTATAATAATAATGGATACAAACATTGCTTCACTGTTTCTTACAATTTTAAAAATAACAAGCCTTAAAATTCATTCATCGATATATATAAAATTCCACCCACCTCCAATAATTAAGGGGAATGATAAACTAACGGTCTTCTTTCATAAATTACTTTATATATTATATAATACAAATTATGGAGATTGCATTTGGCTCCATGTCATTCAGCATTTAACAATATAATTTACATAGTGTAACTATTCAGTCAGGCTTTAGAATTTTAGGACAAAGGACTTTTAAACTTTAAGAGTTTATGACTTTGAACACAAAGGGTATTTATTTATTAATGCAGGTTTTCATAGTCTTGTGTATTTCTTAAGGTGCAATACATTAATAAAGTAAAATAAAATAGAACATGAAATGGTCCTATCAATTTTTTTTTAAAGCTTGGAATATTCTTCTAAAATTATTTAAG
Source organism: Chrysemys picta bellii (assembly GCF_011386835.1). NCBI lineage: Eukaryota > Metazoa > Chordata > Testudines > Emydidae > Chrysemys > Chrysemys picta. The sequence goes on along the minus strand of NC_088804.1, from coordinate 35,894,518 downwards.
AATTCCAAGTGGGTCTATTTTATTATAGCAGTTTATAGTAGTTCCTTCTGTAGTTAAATTGAATAAACAGTCCCCTGTATAGATCCTTTTTACTCTCAAAAATGTTGAAAGAATTTTCCTCAGGGATGCAATTTTTCACACTTGTTCTGTGCTCATAAATGTATTTTGTTTTGGAAAAATTCAACCATTTATGAGTTATACTCCTAGAATAACTTGTGAAGAGAATCAACAAAATATTGCTTCCCTGAACTTAATGTCGAAATGCTCTTAGTTGACATTGTAGTGCCTTTGCTAAACATTAAACAAAAAAATCATTTGAGTTCATAAAGTTATGAATGATTAGAAATAAGATTTGGAGACAATATAGTGGAAACATTTTGTAACTCTGCAAGTCAACAGTTAGGCCTGGTCTATGCTTAAAATTTAAGTTGATATAGCTAAGACGGTCATGCATATGAAAAATGCATATCCCTTGTCCCGTAGCTCTGCCACCCTAACCTCCCATGTAGATGCAGTTAGATCGATAGAAGAATGCTTTAGTCAACCAAGCTACTGGTGCTCAGGAGGTGGTGTTCCTATAGTGACTGAAAAACTTCTGGTATTAGAATGCACATACATGCCTAGCTGTGTGAGCATACAATATACATGCATAACAATTACCTTGACATCAACCAAACTATTCAAATATTTGCAGGATTGGGATCTCTGACTATATATATAGCATGTGACTAGCAGAGCACAGTGGGATAAGGTTTTCCCATCCCGTGAAAATTTTCAACAATTTTAAAATATTTCCTATTCCAAATTGGGACAAAAAGTCAACATCTGGAAAAATGATCATGAACCAAACATGTAAAAAAATTCAGCTTGGCTCAGACAAAACATTTCATTGATATAATTTTGAAACATTAAGTTTGATTTGACCATTTTTTATTCTTAACATTATTTTATTATGATTAACTTGAATTAAACTGAAAGGCATTTGTAACGGAAAACCCAGAATTTTTCATTTCAACAATTTTGAAACTTTTAAAAATCATTTTCAAGTCAAAAATTCGCTGAAACTGACCATTTTCCATGAAAAGTTTCAGTTTTGACAATCTGGCATTTTCTGATGAAAAATTCTCAAACAGCATTAGAAAGTAGTATTTTAAGTCACATGTTATTGTTCCTGTTCTTGTATTGCCAGCCACAAACTTTCAAAAATTATTAGTTAGGCCCCCAAAATTATGAAAACCCGGACGTATTTTTTTTGGAAAAAAATAATACATTTGAATTTTTTTTGTAAATATCTTCTGATTTTTCAGTCCTCACAGTGCACTGAGGTCACATTTGCAAACCTTCCTCTGCAATCATAAGGGCTAGAAAATTTTTTTTTAATACATGAAAGGTGCGATTTTCACACAATCGTTTGCCTCCAGGAGGTGGAACTTTAAGTAAAACATCAAATATCTTGAGATTTGCAATAAAACATAACAGTTGACAGCACTAATATTCTCTCACCGGATAACAAACTTCTAAAATGAGAAAATAGCCAATTATTTCTGATGAGTAGCATCTAACAAATAGAGTCTTCTTGTTCAAATATAAATGTGCAGAATAGGTAAAAATCACCCTTGTGCAGAAAGTCAGCACAAGGACTGTGCACCACTTATGTCTCACTTAAGCCCCAGCACAGGATGTTCAGTGGTACATAGCCCCTTGTGCTAGTCCTCTGGATGAGGCACACATCCATGAAGAACACCTGTTTCCCAGACATTTATGCCAATCAAAACCAAAGCATTCATACTAATGTTTGTGAATAAAAGGGGGCATGAACATGATCAAACCAAACATCTGTTCAGAATTCAATAAATGATCATGGCATTTGACCAAATAGTCAAACTTCTCTAGGAAGGCTGCAAATTGTTTTATGAAAATGAAATATTAACGAGTTTTATTCTCTATAGTAGCAGTGAGGCCATACATTATGGACTTCTCAAGGGGAACCTGAGAGATAATCTGAAAGGTAATCTTTAATGAGGGATCAGTAGTGGATTGTTTCCATGTTCCAAAGACCTTATAAAACTTTTCCTTGTCATGCTTCAAATGGATTAATTCATTCTTTTACAGCGTATTATCTTAGTTAATGTCTCCAAGCTGCAAGCTTCTGCTTGACCTTCCTTATAACTCCTCCCCATGCACCTTCCCAAATCTATAATGGCAAGTAATGGTCTAAAAGACTATATATGACACTTCACTGAATAATGCATCTTTTATAAAATGGCCATGCTTCTTGCAGATTAATATGCATATCAAAAGTAACTCTATACTTTCTAAAAGCCATATTAGACTACAAGAGATATGCAGCCATGAATTATGGCTTTTTTCTAACATTCTGTTTTTAAATGATAGTATCTTAACTTCAGCTTACCTCAAGATACAAGTAATAATAATAAAAACTCTGATAAGGAACCACAAAACATATAGGTGGGAATCAGAAGATTCTTCATATCATATAACATGAAATACTCTCTAATTTATGATGAAGGCTGAATTTTCTTGACAGTTTCCTATTTAACTTATACACAGCTATTTCTCTTACTCAGTCATCTCTGTTATTATCCCAAATAGTAAATGCTTAGCAGCAACCTTCAAAATCTCCAGCAACGTAGAGCAATAACTTTTATAGTGTATAATATTATTAAAATCATGACAATAAACAGAGTACAACCCCAAATGGAAGCTTTATTCGGAAGACCACTTGCATATCTAACTTTTGTTTAAAAAAATGACCGCTATCTACAAATCAACCGTGTAACATAATTTTATCAATGTAAGGCAAGTAAATAAATATACATACTGCATGTGCAATATGAGTATGTATGAACATCCTCACTCTCCTTATGGCAGAGATCTTGGAAGTTGCCAGGGCATTTTGGAGTGTCCAGCAACAGCAGCCATTTCTGCGCAAACTCAGATCCAATACAAAATAAAAAGCAAGAACTGGTGGTATGCTAGGTATGCTTAGAAATACTCATGTTAAAAATTAAAGAGAATAATTGGCTCATAAATATGATTTATTATAAAACACAGCTATCAGAGGCACCCATCATAACTGCTGTGTAGAGGAGTTGCATATACAAATATGTAACGTTGTTCATCAGTATGTAGTAGCAATAAAGTTATTGTTGTTGAATCTTGCAAATGGCTTCCTAGTCAGACAGCTCCTAACAGGCCACTGAGAAGGCTAAAGACAGGTTTCAGAGAAGCAGCCGTGTTAGTCTGTATCCGCAAAAAGAACAGGAGTACTTGTGGCACCTTAGAGACTAACAAATTTATTAGAGCATAAGCTTTCGTGGACTACAGCCCACTTCTTCGGATGCATACAGAGTGGAATAAATCCGAAGAAGTGGGCTGTAGTCCACGAAAGCTTATGCTCTAATAAATTTGTTAGTCTCTAACGTGCCACAAGTACTCCTGTTCTTTTTGAGAAGGCTAAAGTTCACAATAATTACAGAACTCGCAGTAAAGCTGAGAATTTCAAAGTAGGTGGATGCTCAGTTTCTACAATCCCTTAGCTTAAAAAAGTTGAACCTGCTAATTATATTACCATATAAGAAATGAATGAAATAAAAACAAGCTAAAAATACATCTTCAGCCTCTTGTGATTTAGTGCATGGCAATATACACAACATTTGCAATGCAGGCAAGTTAACAGTGCTCTGAGGAATAATACTGTGGCCAAAGAGAACTAATGCGATCCTGGGATGCATAAACACAGGAATCTCAAGGAGTAGAAGAAAGGTTATTCTACTTCTATATTTGGCACTGGTGCAATCGTTGCTAGAATATTGTGTTCACTTCTGGAGCCCACAGTTCAAGAAGGATGTTGATAAATTGGAGAAGGTTCAGAGAAAAGCCATGAGAATGATTAAAGAATTAGAAGATATGCCTTCTAGTAACAGACCCAAAGAGTTCAATATATTTAGCTTAACAAAGAGGGTGGGAGTTGATTACAGTCTAAGTATCTACATGAGGAACAAATATTTAATAATGGGCTCTTCAATCTAGCAGGTCTAATACAATTTAATGGCTGGAAGCTGAAACTAGACAAATTCCGACTGAAATAAGGTGTAATTTTTTAACAGTAAGAGTAATTAGCCATTGGAACAATTTACCAATGGTTGAGGTGGATTCTCAATCACTGACAATTTTTAAATCAAGATTAAATATTTTCTAAAATATCTGTTCTAGGAATTATTTTGGGGAAGTTCTATGCCTATGTTGTAGAGGATGTCAGATTAGAGGATCACAATGGTTCCTTCTGCCTTGGAATCTATGAATATATGAATGCAAATACTTTAACTGTCAGGCTCCTACATTGGAGTTGGGGCAGAAAGGTTTTCAACCCTACTTTCCATCTATGCCTCCACAAAGGAGCCAAACACTATATCCATTAGTGTTTCTCTATAGCTGGTCAGGAAAAACTGAAAAAACAAAAGCAAAAATGTTTTTAATGGGAAAACAAAAACAAAACAATCCAACAAAAACAGAATTTATCCCTTTTGTCAGAAAGTCATTTCAATTGACAAAACATTTCAATAGAAAACTTTTGACCAAGAGTCATATGTGTTTTAAAGATACCTCTAGCTTTGTACTGAGATGCAAGTGTATCCCCTAAAGAAAGTCTTGTAGGCATTTAGCTTCTGCATTAGTTCAAAGGACTAATGAAATAAGGAAGATTGTATTAATTCTACTGGGCATGGTTCATAAAGGAATCTATAGATTGGACCCTGCTGTCTGGTTTGCAAACAGTGGAAGTGAGCAGGGGTGTCATAGCACCAGTAAAGTCTAGGTAAGCAGCATATTGGTGGTAAAGAAACCATCATGCAAATTATGCATCTACATAGAACCTAAGCCACTGAACTGAGCACTGAAAAGATGCCACTATTCGCTGCCCACAATTGATGACATCTTGCCAGAACTCTCCAAAGCCAGAATCTTTATGGTTTGTGAGGTGAAAAATGGATTTGGGCACATAAGCCTGGATAAAGAATCCAGCATGCTGACAAAGTTTGCAACACCATTTGGTCATTACGGAAGGCTATGCATGCCGATTGGCATAAGCCAAGAACCAGAGGTGTTCCAGAGAAGACTCACCAAAGCACTGGAAGGACTGCCTGGGGTGAAAATAACGGAAGATGATATCCGCATTTTAGGTGAAGGGAGCAATGAAACAGAAGGTGAATGAGACCATGAAAGAAAACGATACGTTTTCTACAGAAATACAGAGACGAGAATATAAAACTCAACCCCCCAAAAATGTGACTCAAACAGCTTGAAGTGACATACATTGGACATCTGTCCACAGCAGAGGGCCTGAAAGCAGATTCCCAACAAGATCAAGCTCTCGTGGATGTGACAGAGGCACAGTGCTTCACAGTAACGATACATTTTCTGTTCCAGTTCTGTCCACACTTGGCTGAAGTAGCATAACCCGTATGTTAGCTCACAAGGCAGAATGTTGGGTGAGATTGGGCAGGTCCTCAACAGCAAGCATTTGACATGCCGAAACAAATTATAATGGATACTCCTGTCCTGAAGTACTATGAGCCAGGAGAGCCACTGATATTCCAGTGTGATGCACTGTAGAGAGGAATAGGTGCAGCTATTTTCTGTTTTGCAAGAGCAGCTGGTCACTTATATTAGCAGAGCCCTGTCAGAGACCGACTGTGGCTGTGGTATTTGAAGAGAAGTAATTGCCTCAGTACACCTATGGCTACTCATTAATAGTGTAATCAGATTACGAACCTCTAGAGACAAGAATGGCAAAGCCCCTTTCTTATTGCTCCAAAGAGATTTCAGTGCTTGTTGATGTGCCTACAGCATTACCAGGTAGAGATCAGATATTGTCCAGGGTGGTTACTAGTGTTAGCTGACACCCTGAGCAGGGCATATATACCCAGCATGAGTGAGCTGGGGGAATCAACACTGAATCCATTAACATGCTGTGCTATCTCCCAGCTTCAACAGTGTAGAGGTTGGAAATCAAAGAGGCTACGGAAAAGGATGTCCAATCACAGGCAGCCAAGAGAGCAATAGTCGCAGGATGGCCGGAAGACAAAAGCCAAGTACCCGTAGAAGCAGAACCATATTTTCAAATTAAAGATGAGCTGAGCATGCAGGATGGAATCATATTTTGAGAAGAGAGGGCTACTGTCCCTGCCTCACTGCATGCAACAAAACACATACCCCTGGGCATTGACAGCTGTCTTAGATGGGCTCAAAAGTGTGTTTACTGACTGGGAATAGATACACAATTCCACTTCTTGATAAAAGGGTGTGACACCTGCCGGTCATGTGATAACTGCCAGCAGAAAAATACTGTTACCACAGTGGGTCTCAAACGTTTTTTTTTACTGGCGACCTCTTTCACACAGCAAGCCTCTGAGTGTGATCCCCCTAATAAATTAAACACACTTTTTAATATATTTAACATCATTATAAATGCTGGAGGCAAGCAGGGTTTGGGGTGGAGGTTGACAGCTCGTGATCCCCCATGTAATAACCTCGCAACCCCCTCAGGGGACCTGACCTCCTGTTTGAGAACCTCTGTGTTACCACATGAACTCCCCACCCAACCATGGGAAAAGGTGTACTTAACTACAGTAGAATACTAGTCACATTTTTGGGAGGCTGATGACCTGCCTGATACAAAAAGCAAGCCAGTGATTGGCACACTGCAGGCCCACTTTGTGAAATATGGTGTTCTGGACCATCTGTTCACTGACAACAGACTCCAATTTGCCTCAGAAGAATGCAAGGAATTTGCATACAAATGGGAGTTTGATCACCACACTACCTTGCCAGCATACCCTCAGAGATATGGCAAAGTGGAATCAGCTTTGAAAACAGTTAAGAGACTGTTGCACAAACCTCCTTCTTCTGGTTCAGACAACTTGTTAGCATTTCTGGAACACACGTATACCCTAAAACAGGGGTGCCAAAACAGTCCAACACAGGCATAGATGGGAAGAAGGACCAAAACCCTGCTACCAGTGAGGAGATATCTGCCTCAGCAAGAAGGATGGGGACATTGTCGAGAGAAGATGACCAACAATCAGAGAAAGCAGGCACTAGTGTGTGACAGGTCAGCCAAGGACTTACCAGCCCTGGAGACAGGCACACGTGTGAGGGTACAGCCATTAGAGAGACACCAGAGGAGTGGACTAAAGGATTCATGAGGGGTGCAGTGGTACTCAGGTCATATGAGGTGACTACTTAAGAGGAACAAGTGATCTGAAGGAACAGGCACTTACAAGCCAGCAGACGCAATCACAGAATGGAAAGACAGCAAATCATCCAGAGGCCAACCAATAGGCAGGGAGGAGTCTCCACAGACAGTTTGCTAGACTCTGAGACAGGTGACAGGGAGACAGAGATAGGTCACTCCGAGTGTGGTCACTTGCTGAGAAGATGAGACTATCATCAGTTGAATCTATGGTAAAGACAAGTTTCTCACTTGGCTATGTGCTAGCAACCTATGGCCAAAGGGGCACCAGGTGGGGCGGGGGAGTCTAGCCATAAATTATTTGTTCAAAATGTTTAAAGGTTTGTAAAATAGGAAAGGTTATCATGATTAGTGGAACTGCAGTCAGAAGACCCATGTTTCCTGGAGGGACTGTCACTGAAGGGAACACAAGTGGAACAGGTATCAGAGGGGTAGCCGTGTTAGTCTGAATCTGTAAAAAGTAACAGAGGGTCCTGTGGCACCTTTAAGACTAACAGAAGTATTGGGAGCATAAGCTTTCGTGGGTAAGAACCTCACTTCTTCAGATGCAAGTAATGGAAATCTCCAGAGGCAGGTATAAATCAGTATGGAGATAACGAGGTTAGTTCAATCAGGGAGGGTGAGGTGCTCTGCTAGCAGTTGAGGTGTGAACACCAAGGGAGGAGAAACTGCTTCTGTAGTTGGATAGCCATTCACAGTCTTTGTTTAATCCTGATCTGATGGTGTCAAATTTGCAAATGAACTGGAGCTCAGCAGTTTCTCTTTCGAGTCTGGTCCTGAAGTTTTTTTGCTGTAAGATGGCTACCTTTACATCTGCTATTGTGTGGCCAGGGAGGTTGAAGTGTTCTCCTACAGGTTTTTGTATATTGCCATTCCTGATATCTGACTTGTGTCCATTTATCCTCTTGTGTAGTGACTGTCCAGTTTGGCCAATGTACATAGCAGAGGGGCATTGCTGGCATATGATGGCATATATAACATTGGTGGACGTGCAGGTGAATGAGCCGGTGATGTTGTAGCTGAGTGGGACAGGGAATGTGACATAGTAGGCTAGAAGCATCTCAGCCACATGGACAGAGCAGCCCACAGGATTTAATAAAGTTCCACTTGTTCAACTTAACGTGCATTCATCTTCACTCTTTGCACATGAAACACTCAACACCAGGAGAACAACTTTTCAAAAAGTGTTAGATACTTTGCTTCCATTCACTAATAAAAAGAAGAAGAGAGAAGATTTGTGCAAGCTGTCAAGAAAGAAGAGACTCTAAGGCAGCGGTTCTCAAACTTAATTGCACTGTGATCCCCTTCTGACAACCAAAATTACTATACGAACCTGGGAGGGCTGGGGGGGCGGGTGGGGGCGGCAAAGCCCGAGCCTGCCCGAGCGCTGCCACCCCGGGTGGCGGGGCCAAAGCTGAAGCCCAAGAGCTTCTTCCCTGGGTTGGGGGCATATAATCTTAGCCCTGGAAAGCGGGACTCGGGCTTCAACATCAGGCCCAGGCATTGGGGCTTGGGGCCTGGACCCCAGCAAGTCTAACACCAGCTTTGATGACCCCATTAAAATGGGGTCACAACCCACTTTGGGGTCCTGACCCACAGTTTAAGAAACCTGCTCTAAGGGTATCTGCTGGCATTCACACTTCTGCAGCCAAGATCATATCAGACAGCTTTGGTCACTATCTCGTGTCATCCCAGGACTCATTAGAAAGGTTTGAGGGAGAGTATGCCTGGGCACAGACTTGGGGGGAAAACTAAACAAATCCCTGTCAGCAAATTTCTGCGAGAGATTTTATCTAGTGCCGGGCATCACTCTTCAGTATCAAGCCATTAAAACAGTTGGCAGCAGTGCATGCTACTGGCTCATTGATGACCCACTTTCGTGCAGCCTATTTTGTTTAGAAAAAGTTCAGAAAATCTTGAATATTAAGCCTCTTTTCAAGCTATAATGATCATGGAGATTAGCTCTGATCAGCAGTTTTAGGCCATATGTAAATTCTGTGTCCCAAGGCATAGTAGCTGACTATAAAACTTTTTTCTTTCTTTCTCTCTCTTGCCTTTTTTTTTTTTTGGGTTAGCTGTGATAAGGAGACTGCCTCATAGAACCTCATTACTATTGGTCCATACCATCTACTTAGCATTCAACAGGTCAGAATTCTTAGAGCATGTCAAGGACTAGCCTTCAGCTACGGTTTACTAGCTTTGAAAGAGCATATTATTTAAGCATTAAAAAAAAATCTAATTCTGGTTCCCTTAATTAATCCTTTTTTATGTGTTCCAGCTCTTTGGCTTCTGCAGCCTGAGCTAACTTAATAGCATTTAGATAGACTGTCCCCCTGTCCTTCCCCCACACTTGCTGATAAAAAAATCCAAAATGAGAACTTGAGACAGCAGGGGCTTGGAAGGGATGCCATCCCCCCCCCCTTTTTTTTTCTCATTCCCACTGCCAAGGAAATAATATTTAAGGCCCTCAAGACTGGCCTCAGCTACCTCAGATTCACCACTCATAACTCACTGAAAATAGCAATGTTCTTCTGTGGCAATACAGCTGCTATTTCTCAGAGTGAGCCTGAGTGAAGTCATTCTCTGTTGAGGGTGCTGTAATGTGGAACCTCCTACTGGATGAGGTGACACAGGTCTTTTTCAGAGCATACTGATTGACTCACCATTTTGGAAAAGCTTTCCCATAAAACCGAAGACATGAAAATTCAGTAATGAATACCACAGTAAACATAAGAACAGCAGTACTGGGTCAGACTAAAGGTCCATCTAGCCCAGTATCCTGTCTTCCAACAGTGGCCAATGCCAGGTGCTCTAGAGGGAATGAACAGAACAGGTAATTATCAAGTGATCCACCCTGTCACCCATTCCCAAACAAAAGCTCCTAACCTATTATGGGCATTTCTGCCTGAATTTTGGCACCTGTATATGGTGCTCAGATACTATGCTGAAGGGAGCTCCAGAAGTATAGTGGATAATTCCTAATATCACTGTTTTGGGAAAGGGCACCAAAATGAAACGTTTTCCCTAATGACTGTATTGACAAGTTAACAGTCAAAATGTAGGCAGAGAAATCAATTCTTAAATGTTGTGAATAAAAGGAAAAGTCACAAACTTAATTCTAAAAGTCTTCCTCACAAGAACAAACTGGAAGGAGATAGAGTTCTATTTAATAAGGATGAAGTCTGAGGTTGACCATCTCTGCCTTCACTTATTGGATGCAGCTGTGGCAATGAGAAAATAAGAGCTGAAGGGTGGATAAACTACATTATCTTAGCTACCAAGGACAAGACTTTAAAAATATAAAACGGGGGTGGAAAAGTGCTGATTCCTTGAAGATTTCTCTCTTGCTCTCTCTCTCTCTTTTTTTTTTTTTTTTTTTGCGTGCTAAGAGCATATGGTCAAATTCACAACCTGTGTAAACTGGTGTAGCTTCCATGAAGTCAACAGACCTGTGCCAGTTTACAGTAGCTGAGAATCGCTGAATGAGACTCAAACTATAAAATATGTCTGTGGTCACCTTTTATCATATCAAGGTTACAGATTTGTTAAAAAAAAAAAAGAAAGAAAGAAAAAAAAAAACCCCAGAAACCAAGATATATTTCAACTTGAAAGCAAAAAGGCAAAACTTTTTAAATTAAGAAAGCAAGAAGTTTGCAAAAAAATGTTTGCAAGCATGTCCAAATAGTAATTTATACAATTTCATGACCCATTACACTTTCTGCAAGAAATGCTGAGGGGCCAGTATTGCTTTTGCTGTCAGTAGCTGTGGTCCCACTGTTTCTCACACTTGGTAATTGAATGCTCATGGAAGACAGCTTTTCCCATCCCCCAAATCATCCCCCCTCATCACCAAGCAGGTCTTACTATAATCCCAAATGGCGTCAGACCTGTAGGGTATGTCTACACTGCCGCTGGGAGGTGTGATTCCCAACATGGGTAGAAAGACACACACTAGCGCTGCTCAAGCAAGCGCACTAAAATAGCAGCATGGATATGGTGGCATGGGTGTCAATTCAGGCTAGCCACAAGTCCAAGCTCACCTGATTCCCTAGGTCTAACCTTGCGTAGCTAGCTTGTGTTGCCACCCATTCAGTAACATCCACACTGCCATTTTTAGCACACTAGTTTGAGCACAGCTAGGGCAAGCATGGATACCTGTGCTGGAAACCACACCTCCCAGCTGCATTGCAGACATACCTATAGACTCGTTGAAGTCCACTAATGACTTTGCTTTGCCAATCGAACATGGAAGGTGCTCATGTAGAAGAGTGACGGGCAGCAATACAAACCCCTAAAACAGAGAGAGATTCTTGTTCATTCACACAAGTGGTCCAGCACAGTACTTTAGGCGCAAACTTCCCCATGACACCCCACTAATGTGCTTCAGCACTATAGCTAGTCAGGACTTTTTTACTACATATTTTTTCCATTTAAAAATGCAGATTTAGCTAAATCAAAACTTTTTGTGGGAAAGGGTCAGTTTCAAATATGTCTACTTGAAAAGTTTTTGCTTAAGTTTTGAAGTTGTCAAACCATCCCGTTTTGATATTTCTGAACATTTTGATTTTCAGTTCTCTGGTTTGGAATGATTTTTTCTGTAGAAATTTAAGCTAATTATTGTACATATTTTTAAAGCCAAAATATTTCAAATAACCTTTCACAAACTTCTTATATGGCTAAAAATTCTCTTAAAACACACACACACATAGAAGGATGAACATTTTTAAAATGTAAACTTTTCCACCTAATTCGCGACAGGAACATTTTCTAAAACCTTGAAAATTTTAGCGGGACAGTAAAACCATTTCCCACTCCGCTCAATTCAGTAATGTCCAGGAGACACAGTTATCTACAGAAGCTTGGTTTCTAAATGCTTATGTTTAGTTTGCCAACAAGAGCTCTGTTGTGGCTTTCAGATGTGGACATCTGCCTTATAGGAATTGGACAAGATCCATCAAACTAATTTCACGCAATGTACTGAGAAGTCATCAGATGGTAACACTTTTGTTCTTTCGCCAGTTTGAGATCAACAGGTGAACTAGATGGTGGTTTTTAATATGGCAACGACCATGCTGGTTTTTAGTTAAGAATTAGACTTTCAAAAGCCAGCCATTTAATTTGCTTTTTGCAAAAATGTCCTTAATGCTGAAGAAACTCTAGTGATCTAAATGTCCAATCCGGCTGGATACTGAATACTGAAAACAGGTGCTCAGTACCAGAGTTTCTAAGTATAATTAGATATAAAATAATTTAATAGGAAGTATTTTTCTCCCTTAAGGAAATGAACTGCTCTCTGTCAAGGGAGGAAACCAAAAGCAAGCACTGTTCACACAGCTCAGTTTCTCTTTTAAGGCTTATGCCAGCTTCAGTCCAATAAAAAATCCAATCCTGCCAATCCTGCAAACAATTACTACTGATTGTGGTGTTTACTACCTAACCTGAATAATCTGTACGATTATGGGCCTGATCTTACAAATGCTAACAACCACAGTGATTACGGTTGTAAGTAATCCCATAAACTACCAAACAATGCTGGACAGCAAGGACCCAATCTAATGTCCGGTGAAGCCAATGATTTTTATGGACGATGGATTTGGGAATAAGCATTTCCAGGATCAGGCACAAGTGCAATTTAGTCTTTGATTTGATACTTTACAGTATTGTACAGTGTTTTAATTGAAATACATGTCATTTCTGTGATTATATTTTAATAGCCTGCGCCGCACTTCAACAATGTTTGAGGAGGGGGAAAGTGATGTGGGAGCTTAGAGAGAGAACTGATTATGGGGGATTTGGGGGAATAAATCAATACTTTTATTCATCAAGCTCCCCAGGAAAGATGCTGTGGGCACTGCACAATTAACATTTGATTGAAGGAAAAGTATCATTAATTAAAGCTTTATGCAATACAGTATGAAAGGAAAGTACCATAAGTAAGGTAATTTCATAAGGAAAGCTCTGAACAGAAAACAGTCAAAGTCATGGAAACTTTGTGGACCCCGTGTATGACACCCTGGCACCACAATATTCACCACTGTCATGTAATTAGGATAGGTTTTGTACAAAGTATGCCTTGTGAGGTATCATTCTAAAAGTCTTGATCTAAAAGACATTAATATCTCATTGGATTGTATGTGCGATCGTCGTATGTGAAGTTATTAAAATTTGGCTATGTATGTGTTACTGAAACATTATGTGAGGTTGAAAACACTCACAAGCAGCCTTTCAGTTACAACAGTAAAAAGGCCAAAAAATGTTAATGTCTCACTGAGGAAATACACACATGCACAAGGATAACCACAGGAACTGTGTACAATAGAAACCTCTCAGAGATAGCAACTACACAATGGGAACTGTTTGACCCAGGTCACAGCAAAAGAGCTTTCCAGCAAGTGGGAAGAAGATATAAAAGGGGGAACATGATATCATGATATTACCTCTCTCTTCCTACAACACACCTGGAAACACCTGAGGGGCAAGGACTGAACTGTGGGAAGTGATGGTCCCAGGCTAGAAGGATTTTTAGCCTGTGTATGAAAACCCGGGAAAGCCAAGGCAACTTGTGTCTTAAGAATCCGCCAGCCTGTTTATCACTCAGCGTGAGAATTTGCTAATTCATATCCATCCTATCTAGTATGTTAAGCTCAGTTTGCGGTTTTGTTAATTTACTAAGGTAATCAGCTTTGATCTGTTTGTTATCACTTATAATCATTTAAATCGATCTTTTGTAGTTAATAAACTTGTTTTTGTTTTGTCTAAAACCGTGTGTGGAAATTATAACTTGGGATAGAAAGTTGTTGCATCTCTCTCTCCACATTGAGGGAGGGGGAAATTTTATGAGCTTACTCTATACAGTTCCCTGTGCAGTGCAAGACAGTATAATTTGGGTTTACACTCCAGAGGCAGATGCGTACCTTAGCAGCAGGGAGGTGCCTTAGCTGTATAGTCTAACCATGCAAGGACTGGTCAGAAAACCTGTTTGCATGTTACAACAGCTGGGTGTGTCCCCAGGGCCGGCTCTGGCTTTTTTGCCGCCCCAGGTGGGGGAGGGCGGCCGGAGCCCCGGGGGGAGGACGGTGAGCCCCGGCCGGGGCTCCGCTCTCCCCAGCGGCCAGAGCGCCGGGGGGAGGGCGGCGAGCCCCGACGGGGGCTCCGCTCTCCCCGGCCGGGGCTCCGCTCTACCCTGGCAGCCAGAGCGCCGGGGGGGGAGGGCGGCGAGCCCTGGCCGGGGCTCCGCTCTCCCCGGCGGCCGGAGCCGGAGTGCCGCACCGCGCCGCCCCCCTCCAGGTGCCGCCCCAAGCACAAGCTTGGTAGGCTGGTGCCTGGAGCCAGCCCTGTGTGTCCCTACCTGTGTGTGTATGCTGATTGTAAAAGCAAGCTTAGAGAGTTTAGCAACTTGTCACAGCAGCACAGTGTGAGAGGGAGTCCAGGCTGGTGGATCAGGCGAGCTCAGTGGTACCCTAGTTCCAAGTGGCACCCCAGGTGGAACCCAGCACACCATGCATGTTGTACAAATGGGTTTGAGGCAACTGGAGCTTTCTCCAAGACCTTCTCCATGCTAGGCCTCATCTTCAGTCTCAAAGATTACCCCTCCCTCCAACATAGATCCACTGCTACATGGAACTTCCTGGCTAGAACTCTCCTGCATGAATTTCACCAATAATTCAGCATAACTTTGTTTAATTGTACTCTACTCAGGTGGAAAAAGGACACCTGACAAGAATGCACTCCAGGATATCTGCTCTCCTGTTTATCACTAACCCTTTTAATCTGAATGTTTCAGATGCCTCCCAAACATTTTGGATACATGGATGGAGGGAAAGATATAGTTAGATAGACAAATTAAATAATACAGTAATAACATTTAAAGGATTACTTCCTCAACATTAATAGATGTTTAAAGTAAGAGAGCACAAGTGCCTTTGCTTTAATGAAAGCTAATGGAATGCTTGTTCAACAGACTTTTATAACCTACCATTATGGAATCCAGACTATAAAACTATACAGATATATTGAGCTCTGGCAACTGTTTTGAAGCCCAAGGTTTTTGTGTGGCATGATAAGATGATAGATTACTGCTTGAAGCAGCAAATCAATATATCTTTGAGTAAAGTTGAAAAATATGTAATCAAGAACGTTAGACAAACTGAATTCACCTTTTACCCCTCTCAGCAAAAATCAACCCCCAGTCTGAGGTCAAGTATAATCTGGTCTTCTAAAACCTAAAGTAGTGAAGCCAAGAAATACTGTTTGACTGTGTACTTGATAACATTATCCCCTAGAGTGCTCGCAAAGATTATCCACAATGTATGTTCAATGAAGGAGCAATCATATGACAGTATGGACAAAGTCTGTATTGTATATCAAATCATGTAATTAAATAGAACAATTTTGTTTTAAATACCTTTGATGATCCCATGCATTAGTACAATGCTGCAATGTTTGAGCTGCAAATACTGCAGGAGAATATTTACTTATTTAAAAAACAATTTCCACTGAATTACATTAAAAAAAATAAATTAAATGTTCTATTGATCTTAGGTTAGAAAAGGCAGTATTTATAAAAATCTAAATTTGGGGCCATGTCCCCTTTAAGAGTCCCATTAAGAAGCACATTCCTAGTCATGGTGGGAATCTCAAGGGGATCTTCAGGGCTAATATAACAAAATCACCACAACACCTGGCTGTTATGGCTGGTAGCACAAAGATGGTGCTTTCCATTTTCACTTTCCATTTTCGAAGTGTTTTACAAACACAGTGAGTAGGGCTGAGCAAAAATGTCCTGTTTACTTTTTTTTATTATTATTCAAAATGGAATTCTGGGATTTCCCCCCCCCCCCCAAAGTTTCTGCTTTCTGCAGAAAAAAAACCTGACCTTATCAAAAACTGAAAGGCAAAATCTTTCTAGCTGTTTCTTTATTGAACATTTTTAATGAAAACTCTTTTTTCATTTTTGTTGAAATTATCTATGAGGGAAGAAAAAAATAATATTTACCAACCAGCTTTAATAACAAGCCAGATCCTCAACTGGTGTCATATTTGCTCCACTGTAGGCAATGGAGGTTTTCCAATTTACACCAAATGAGCATTTGGCCCAAAGAATCTGACTTGGGGTGTCCCATGCACTGACCCGGCTATGGCAATGTCTGTGAGAACTGAAGTGCTTAGCACCACACGGATCATAAGCAATTAGACCTCAAAACACCCATCTGAAGTGGGTAAACAAGTGTTATCATTCCTGTTTGCATACATGAGACACTCATGCTCAGGAGCTAAATGCCTTTGCCATAAAGAAAACCCTTGTCTAAGAAAGAACTTAAGGGTTCCTGTCTACTAGTCTTGTGTTCAAGCCCACTTGTCTATAAATGACACAGACTTTTCATCTGTGATTTAATCTGAAAATCCCTTGAGAAGCAGACACCCCCGATGTAAAGCTCTAACGCCATGAATTAGTAAGATAAATTATTTTATTGCAGGTGTTCTGAAATCCCCAGAATGATATGCTACAGCTTGATTTAAGTAACTATTTGTCTACGGAGAACTGGATAGTCCATATATAATTTATTTGTCTCTTGTTTGGTAAACAGTCATTGAAATTAATCCATATAGAAACATTTGAAATTTGCATATGTTATCATAATTGCATGAGAAAAAAGGGTTGTTAGTTATGATTGTGCAATTGAATACTGATCCACCGATAAACTGTTTCAAAATCTAATGAGTGGCTGATGCTTTGAACAATACTACAATAATTCTGGGTCAAATTATCAGCTGATGTAAATAGGCATAGATCCACTGAAGTAAAGATTTACATCAGCTGAGAATCTGAGCCTTTATACATTCTCTGACTGGCTCTTATACATAAATGAGACTCGTAACGCTTTGTCTCATTATACTGACTTTGATATATACATCAAGGCTAGTAAATGTTAGACCTAAATAGACTAATATTGTCAATTCTAAACTCCCTTTAAAAGAGAGCTGCCAACCCATTAGGGAAATCCATGAGAATCAGAAATCATTAGCACTATAAAGACAACGCTGTGAAAAAAGTACATTTGTTGTTATGATTTCATGTACAATAAGGAGCCTGTTAAACAGAGTCATAGGCTGCTTCTGACCTAACTTACACTAATATAAAATCAAGAATAAATCCACTAAAGTCAATAGAGACTATAGGTGTAAATGAAATCAGAATCAAGCTAAATATCCCTGGTGGAGCTGGTTGGAGAAACTGTGATGGAACCCTAAAGTATGGGACTGTATAATTCCATTGAAAGTGAAATGCGTTGCAAAATCAGGTTGCTTCTTGCCAGAATGTTGTTTGCGAAGAAAATTGGAAAAAAAAAAGTTTCAGTGTCAAAATTCGCTGTTCCTTTTGCTTTGGAACGAAGCTTTTCATTTTTTGTTTTGACATGATTTTTCATATAGAAATTTTTAAATGTATTATATGATCATACAATACAAAATACAATAAAATAAAAATAAAATGTTTTGACAGAGTCTAAATGATTTTTTGTTCCTTCCTGGAGAATTTCCACATTTGGGGAGTTTGTTCCCATTCAGAATAAAGCCAAAATTTGAAATCATGCATACCTTTGTGAAACAGAACTACTGTCCTCTGTACAGCCCCAGTACTTAGTAAGAAAGAATTTGCTCAGAAAACTATACATAAGATAGGCTTTAAATGTTTTATTTGAGGCATCTGTTGATCTTTAATAATATATAAATTTGATGTCCAACAAAATAGTCTTTGCTCCTAACACAGAGGTAGCTGGAACAGATATATTATTTATAATATCACTACATTTGCCCTTATTTATCACTTTCCATTAAATATGTTATTGGAAGCCTACATTAAGTGGTAACATGAACAAATTGCTACGCAGGAGTACAAAAGAATGTAGGGACAAAATCAGAAAGTTTAAAGCACAAAATGAATTACTCCTAACAAGGCATTAAGAAGAGGTTCTTTAAATACATGACGAGCAAGAAAGGCAAAGGAAAGTATAGGTCCTCTACTTAATGGAGAAGGAGAGCTAATAACTGATGGCATCAAGAAGGCTGAGATGTTTAATGACTATTTTGCTTCATTCTTCACTAAAAGGGTTAATGGTGACCAATGAAAGTTTAATCAAAACTGGCACATTTCCATGAACAATTTCAGTTTTTCCAAAATGGCATTTTCTGACTAAAACACATTTAATCAAAAAACTCAGAAGCAGCTTTAATCACACCCTTATTTTACAGATGGGGAAATTGAGTCAGAGAAATTAAAGTGAGATCTCAAGGTGACACAGGTGAGTGAAAACCTAGATCTCCTGACTGTTAAGTTAAAACAAAAGGCTTTTCCTTCCGCTACAAGACATTTTAAACATAGTATAACTTGGAACTAATTAACAACTTGTAAGACTTCCTTTGGATATCAATCACAAAAGTGATCAGTGATAGAATATTTCATTGCTGTAAAGCGAATACATTGTATTAGATAACTATCAGTGTTTTATGTTGCCATAAAGCAGAATCATTGCATTAGGTAAGGTCCCTCTCTAGTCTTTCAAGTGCATCTTTAAAATGTACTTCTTACCAGCAGCTTTCAACAATTATTCACCAAAAACGGATAAAATCAAAAATTGCATCACTTTGAGATTCCACCGTCACGCCTTCTGTCCCGTGTCTTCTGAACTCTACGGCTGTGCTTGATTCAGAGCCTGATCCTGCATACTTTGCATATCCAGTACATACACGGACTTCAGTGTAAATGGTAGCTGTGCAAGGAATATAAGCTTAAGCCTTTAGTTTGTTTTGCAATATTCTTGAGGTAAGGAAGACATCTTCGTCGTGTTATGCAGTGTAAAGCTCAACTAGTGGTGCTCCCTTGGTAAGAAAGGACTTGATTTTCAAAAACACATACAAACAAGAGCATGCATATTTTATTTTCCATCTGTCTTTGATGGATAATTGTTGAAAGCCACCAGACAGAAGTGTGTTTGCACCTAGTTTGCAAACATAGTAGCCACAATTGTGTTCACAAATTGAATATTTTCATACACAAATGGACATTCACTACACCTAAATTGCACATGCAAATGAATACATTGCATGGACAAAATAAGCAATCCTTTTTGCACATGCATTTTCTCCCAAATCTGTTCCAATAGTTTTACAATACTGTAAACATTAAGGGATGAATACGACTACAAATGAACTAACCTAAACAAACTTGAAAAATCTACTTTTCCTTTTTTGGCTCATTTGTTTACTTTTTGCATATTACTCATTTCACCTTGTCAGTTACTTTCTTTTGCAGTCAGTTTCACTCTCCTGTTCTATGCCTAAATTCTGGACTGTTACCTGGATTCACTGTTCTGTAGGGGCTCATGTACAGCAAACCCCTATCTCATGAACATTTCAAAAATGTCTTGGGGAAAAGAAAGGAGGGTGGGGGAATCCCCAACCCCATTTAAAAAAAAATAGACATTCATAATTTTGGATCCTAAAAGTAGCTGACACTTTCTCTTTAAAACATTAGAAAATTCAGAGTAACCAGCACAGGAATAAATAATCCCGTCATTCTCAAACGATCCATTTTGTATTCAGGTAGACATGTTCTCTGATAATAAAGGTAGTGTGGATCTCTCTGTTGATTGATACTAGCACCCCATGCTAGGGCAAACTAATCCCACCTGCACTGGCAATTTATAGGCCTTTCTCAACCGAGCATTTTGAGTACTGACTGCACCATAGTATTACTGTCACAGGAAATGATGTTCTATTGTTATAATACTTGGCAACACAATAGTAGGATTTACACCCATTTGAGGGAGAGGACAGCACAGGGGCTAGACCCACACCTAATGTATCAAAGCTCAATCTCTGAATCAGATCATAAATTTATGGCACATGATTGCAAGCTGTTTGGATTTATCACCCTCCGTATGCACAGTAAAGGACTCAAAAGAAATATAGTTGGGTGGAAGCTGACAGTCGACTGACTTACAGTACAACTCACCAAGCAGCCTGCAGGGCTGGCATCTTGCAAACAGGAGATGGAAAGGTGAAATATAAAACCTGTAATTTACATCTATAGAAACAGGAAAAGAGTGAGATCTGGTAAAGCCAGTAGCATATCAAAAAAGGAACGAGATACCATCCTATTCTGGAATATGTCATGCATGTAAATATGTTTCTTCAGGTTCATTTTCGTTGACACTGTCTAAACTATGCTGAAGCACCTTTCAATTAACTGATTATATGGATGAATGATATCCCTTGTGTTCAAGTCATTTGAATCTTTTAAGCACACCCTGCCCCTCAGAGGGCATACAGACAGATGCATAAACAGATACATAAAATCCCTGCTAGCTGAGCTAATGCATAAATAAAATTCCCTGTGCAAAGAATTAGGTACAGAATTATACAAACAAACTTGAGCCCCTGATCTTCAATACCCAGAAGGGAGTCCACTACTTCCTTAAAAAGTCATTTGTTCTTTAATGAAGAAATATGCTTATTTCTAATTAATAAACCAATGGTATAATGTAAAGATATGCCAAGCAACTAAACATTGTTGCTTTGATAGTTCTATGCCTGGAAGTATATTACAGTGAAATTATTTTTCTACATGAAATGCAACAGCATAAAAAACGTCATGTGTTCTGTATCCTGGACAATTAACATTGTTCAAGTCAGGTGCCTATTACTGTTGGTATATTATTGTGTGGGGTAGAGTTGCAGGAGATGACAGGCCATTGTAATCTTAGGTGCAGTGCACAAACAAACCATTTATTCACAAAAAAAGTTAAACAACAAAGGGCATTTTGCAATTTCTTCAGTTCTTACACGTAGCTGATCTCTGCTCCTGAGGCAATCTGGAACTTTTCTCAATCTAACCTACTTCTGTGGAGAGCCAAGCATAACTGAACCCTGGAGTGAACCGCAGACTACTGCTTCCAGTCTTTTACATAGCAGTTCTTTTAGCTGCAAATTGCTACACTTGAGATTATTTAAATTTCCTCAAGATGGACTGGGCTCAACACAGTGGCTTGGCTGGGCATTTGTTAGGGACAGGATCCTCTAACAGGTCTTGCCCAACTCTAACGTCCAGATTAGAAAACAGGAATGGTCTCTGTATCTATACAGATATCACATCCACCTAGTTGCTGTTACACCACCCTATATTATTTATATGCACAAATACTTATTTTGACTTCATTGAAGATTTGGAATAAAGGGCGATGTTATTATATGACTGCTTCTAGGGACCCAGGACACAGACCAGGACCACAGACCATTGTTCTAGGCACTGTACAAATGCATCAAAAGACAGTCCCTGCCTTGAGGAATTTATCATCAAAGTAACATAAATAGATATATGTTACTAGGCACTACTGCAATACAAGTTAATTATTATTATTATGAATAGTAATAATAAAATAATTAGTGTTTGAAGATTAATGACTTCATGGCCTGTAGAAAGATAGCACAAAAGAGACACAGTGAGCCTAATTATGAGTGCACAAGAGCCATCCTTAAGGCTTAATTACATTCAAAACAAAACTGACAGACAGAACTGCTCCCTGAATGCAGACTGTGTTCCAAAAAGGACAGACAATGGAGCACGTGCTGAGCGCCTGCAGGAGCCTGGCTCGGAGAGAATATATGAACAGACACAATGAGGTCGCCAAGTGTCTGCATTGGAGCCTCTGTGGCAAGTATGGATTTAAATGCACCATGCGGGATTATGACCAGCAGATTAAAAGCGCTCTAGAGAATGAAGAGGCTAAGGTTATATGGGATCTGGCAATTGTCACAGACCAAATGGTGCAGGTCAACAGGCCTGATGTCGTTTTTGTAGGAAAGATGACAAATAAGACAATGTTAATTGATACTGCCATACCAGTAGACAGAAATATATATAAAAAAGAAACAAGAGGAGAAGATGGCGAAGTCTGACGAACTCTGCCACAAAGTGGAACAATCAAGGAAAACTAGATCAGAGATGAACCCAGTGCTTGTTGGAGCACTTGAAGTGATCCTTGAGGGTCTGAATAAGCAACTCAAGAACACACTAGGAGTTCAAGACATCATGAGCAATGACCTCCAGGAGACTCTTAGGCACTGTGAGAATTTTCAGCAAAGTCAAAGGAGAACAAGTACATTTGAGCATCTAAAATGCAGGAATTCTGCAGAGGGTTTAACAAAACTCCTGACTACCCAAACCTACAGAGTCAGTTTGTGATCGGGGTTTATTGGTGCCTCATAGGTATTTTAGACAGCAGCATTCCCCTTTTTTTTATGCTTAGAGACCTGGTATGTTGTAAAGGCTGTTTGTTTAAAAAAGGCATGATGTAATAATAATAATAAATATATACAATCTCTAATATCTCCTGAGAGATAGAGTCCTCCAACTATTGAAACAGTCCTCTGTGATTATTCTATTGGCTTCTGGTTGGCGCCTGTATTTGAAAACCAAAATATCAGCATTACAAATGTTTGGGGCGTGGACAGCTCTTATATTTGTCTGAGCAGATACTGACTGGCATCTGTTAAGATACCTTAGACATCTAAAACTGGTAAAGCCCCATATAAGAGAGATTCTACTGTAGGTTGCACTTTTTCAGAAATATTGTTAGTCCTAGGTGAAAACAAGCTGTCTGGTCCTGATAGCCTATCCGCTTTCCAAAATTTGTGCCCTCTTAAGAAGCTCTAGGACAGACAGATATATTATACAAGGCAAAATTGTGTTCTTTACAATCCTCATCTGGCAAAAAGAACAAATAAAATACAATTGTTGGGGCTTGGTGATTCTTTCACTTACCCCAGTATAAACCCAGGAGCAGCTCCACTGAAGTCATTAGGGTTAAATTAATGTGAAACAGGAAAAGTGAGAAGAGAATCACATTTTTCGCTTCTGGGTGTTGGCAGAACATGACCTTTTAAATTGGGACCAACATATGTAGATGGACAGAATCAATTATTCTATTTACAACATGGTTAGAATCTTACAAATGCAATTTATTTCCAAGAGCAATATTTTATTTTTCACTATCTCACTATATTTAGCAACAATCCTTCATCATACAATATATTCCTACAGTGGAATACCAAGGTGCAAACTTCTACATTACTTATGAAAATTAAATCTACCTTTTTGGAATCTTCCTTTGGAAATCCATTGGAAATACTCCTGTCATTTTCGTGAACCCCTACAAGTATTCATTGTGATTCACCGTATTGCAAGTCACATCAAAAGAATTCATAACGATTTGATTTGCATTATAAAGTGTTAAACACAGAAAATTGCTTTTGATGTTGTCTTCAACTTGTTCTTTAATTGTTTTAATATAAGACCATACTTAGTATCAGCAATACTTGCATTGTGTAATTTCCTTAAAATGACAGTTTAAGATGTACCAACAATGTTTCTTATTGCTTCATTTATATTTTCTTCAGTTCTTGATTCATCTGTTTCGTATTTTGTTCTCCCATTATGGTCAAGAACTATCTATTGTGAAGGTGTTGACTTACTGCTGGTGCCTCCCATGGCAAAGTATGGCATAGCAGCTCTCTCCTTGCTGGGTGTCTACTGACAATGGCTGCTCTGCCTCTGTGGTAACCTGCCTCTTTCTGCGATTTGACCCTCCACCCAGGTTACTTCAACGTCTGTCTCAGTCTGGGGTAGTTCATGAACAGAAAGCAAAGGGAATTAACACAAATAAATGGAGTTAAGAAGAAACAGAGGGGAATGATTCAGGGTGTGTCAGAATCTGGCCCTCACTTCTCTCAGGGAGGGGCCTTCAGGCAGTGGTTGACTGGGAAGCTCCTGCCTTCAGTCAGCTCTTTCTTCAGGAGCTGAGGGCTGAAGGTCTGTTCTCTCCCCTGATCTGCCAACAAGAGTGCTGTTCTGCTTCCTTTTAAGCTCCTTCTGCAGCCTGTTCATGCCTTGCAGGTGTGGCAGTGCAGAGTTGCCTGAGCCCAGACCTGAGCTCATTGACCCTTTGTTGTCCCACGTGGGGTTTAGTAAACCCCATCACACGCTATTCAAAATGGTTTTAAAATTACTGACACCAATGTACTTTGTTGTAGGCAATATTCTGTTCAGTGAAATGTTTTCACAGAGTAAATTTGCCTCTCACCAAAAATGACTGAATATTTTCCATAAATGTGTATCACAAAAAAATTGCAGATTTCCCGGTTTCATTTGGAGTGAAGTTATCCCCAAAGCAGAGAACCAGTATAAGAAGTATGTGCCACTTCATTCTCACTTGAGTCCTATTTTGTGGATTTAATAGTTGCACAGTCCTGTGCTTGGTGTGAATATCTCCCTCTTGTGCCGAGTTTGTGTGGTCTGGGGTCTGAAATCGAGAACCCTTCCATTATTTCAGTCTTCCAGGAGGAATTTACTTATTTTCAAAATAGAATGGAAATGCCGTAAAACTCTGCAATCCATTTGTGCAGAATGTTAGTAACTACTCTGATTGAAAGAATGCATGAAAGAAAAATGTGGTCTTGACACTGGTGGAAGAAGAATCAGAGGCCCTTAGAAAATACCTGATTCCACTTTTTCCTGGTTTCACCTAGTCGTAAAGAAACATAATCCTTGAATGTTCTCCTCTGCTGGAAGCTCTTTATTAAAATTGTGTCTTTTCTATCAGCTGTCTGCAGGAAAGCTCTTAAGAGAACCCCTGTAGTTTTTCCCCAGGTTGTTGGAATCACAAGTCACAGGCAAGAAGCAAGCCTGCGGAGCTCACCAAATTCAATGCAATTTTAGTCATTTTAAAGCTTAAGTCATCCTGGTTTTTTTCTGCACATCAGCAATGATCACAAAGTAAAAAGAAATACACTAGGGGGAAAATATTATTATAATCTTGAGACATACATCAAACAAAGATCGCTGCAATGTGTGTACGGGGGGGGGGGGGGAGAGGAATTGTATAACTTATTCTGCCAACTTCTCCGGATATATCTTCATGCAGTTTACTTTTGCAAATGTCTTTTGATTTTCATCTTCCATATGCAATCTCATTTATATTCATTTCTGCACCAGCTTTGTTGTTGTTATTAGGCTAACTGAAAAAAAGGCAGCCTTGCATGCTGTATTTGATAAGAGGAAACTATTTCTATAACCCAATTTTCATTTGTCTGAATGATATCAAGATACAATTATATAGCATGTGGCTATCAATAATACATGCTCAGTGATCTAAATCCTTCCTCATGCCTTATCCATTTTTACAAATTATTATTTTAAGATATTGAACTTTCCTCTGGGCTATTGTGCTTAATGTCGTTCTGTGTGCCACTTTAAATGTCCCTTTATTTCTAATAATTATTTACAGACATCTTCTATCAGTTCTGCTTTAGGGCTCCTCAGTTGGAATGCAATGTATTCAGGCTACTGTGCTTAATGGAAAACAAGTTGCTGTTTTTAATGCAATTCACAAGCAATTTCCCCCACCTCTGTGTTAGGCTTTTAACCCATTGGGCTTGTAACATATTGTTACAAGTTGCATAATCAAGTCAAATGTGTTCAGAATCATTTCTGCTAAATGCCTCCAGCGAATGAAATGAGATGTGAGCTAAGTTCATTTAACCAGCCCAAAGTGGAAAAAAAATAAATTTTTCATCAGCTGGAAATTGTCAGAAATTTCCAGATGACCACTCTCCTACAATCCATAAGGCTATTGACCTAGGTTTTGCCATAGCAAGTGGGTTCTCAATCTGGTGGCTTGTGACCAGGTCTAGGGTGGTAATGGACGTGCTCCTTTCTTAATGGGTGCATGGGGCAGGGTCTCATGGGAAGAGGACCTCAAAACTCTTCCCTGTTGTAACACAAGGTCGCAATATGAAAAAAGATTACTTTAGTATAAAGTACCCTATACTTTATAGCAGTATAAAGTATGCTGAGCTTGATCCAAAGCCTATTGAAGTCAGTGGAAAGACTCCCATTGATATCAGTGGATCAGGCCCATATATTGAATGCTAATGTTACATACACTCAGTCTTTTATGGGAACTAGGGGCAGTTCTGCAAGAACTAGAAATCAACATTAAAACAAAACAACTGAACAAAGATTATTTTTCAAGTACAGATTATCCTGAATAGGTGACCACCAAACTTCCAGTATGTCTAGGATTCGACACTTCTAATGGAAGCCAAGTTTGCTATGACTTTTAGAACTGTTTTTGTAAGATTTTGACAGTTGGCTAGTCCCAAGAAAATCACCACTCTGCACAACACCACAGGTATCTTATGTTACAAATTAATTCCATGCAAGAAAAATTCATAGGGAAATATACGTGTATAGCACCTTTCATCCAAAAGATCCTAATGCACATTACAAACTAAATTATAAACTCTGGCTCAGGTTTTCAGAAGTGGCTTCCATTTAATGTATGCACAATTTTGCATTCACAAATAACTGGACCCAATTTTTTGCTCCTTCAGTAAGATGAAGACATTAACATTGTAGAGGCCTAACCAGCTGTTTGTGTCCATAATGCACGGTGGGTTCAAAATAGAAAGTGCAATTATTAGTAAGGACAAAATTGCACGCCTTCTGCTCCACCAATCCCAAAAACATGGAGGCCAGATTGAGGGCCATTTGAAAATGTGGCCTTCATTACACAGGAATCACTTTATGCCCCACTAAAATTACAGCCACTTCTGGAATTAAGCATGGCAACTCTAACATAGAATCATAGAAACTCAGGAGGTCATCTAGTCCAAACCCCTGCTCAAAGCAGGACCAATCCCCAGACATTGTCAGTGCATAGTCATACTAAACAAATAAAAATACATATAAACTTCTAGCTTAAATATATCATACATGAAAGCCTTGTCTTGCCTTCAATTCAGGCACAGCATAACATGTGTTTGTCCTTATTATCACATAAAACCAACTATATTATACTACACTCCATAATAGATGCCAGTCTTCTCATTGTAAATCAACGTCCCCAGTCCTCCTTCACCAAGTCTTGTCCACATCTCTCGTCTCTACAGCATTTCAGTTGAGTATTTAATACACCTTTTTGTTTACTGAATTCCTCTTGTGATACGCAACAATAGTTTAACACATTGTGATTCCTTTTTCCTCTTGAATTGACCCATAACGTTGAAAATACAGATACAACTCTTATGTACTTTAAAACCAATTATACTAATCCTATTTCCACAACTGCTTTGATCTTTCAGAAACTTGCTATGCAAACTTTTGCAAATCAACTCAGCTATGTATGAGATTCATACTTCACATGACTTTTAAAACTTTTAAGCAATATAATATTTTTGCCTGACAGGTTGCATTTTTTATTTAACTCTTTCCTTTTCAGTATAAACTGTCAGCCTGGCACTTTCTCATCAATTCCCTTGACTCAGATTTCAGGATTGTGTCTGGGTGCAAGATATATTACTCAGCACATTATTTTTGCCTGTGCCTTGTTATGTGCTGGCATTCTGAGATCTCTGACCTTGTGGCTCCATCAACAGGTCTTCACCATTCATGCTCTCCAAATTTCTGGACCTAATAGTTCCATAGTTTGCCCTGAAGTAGTGTACAATAATATCCTTATAGCTCTTAAAGTGAGCTAATGGACCCTATTCAATTTTGATCTTCAACCTCCATTACCATCCTGGAGCAAAATGTGGTGTTCATCTTCTGTACACCAAGATGGTTGCATGCAGACTTCCTTCTTTCATTTTCTTTTGGTCTTATGTAAGGAGGACAAGTTCTATGGTTCTATCAGCTTTAGGATTCTAGCTTTGATTAAGCCCACCTGGATAAGTTCTAGTCTTCATCCTTTAATGCATAAGTGATCATCCCTAAGCCCTTCCTCTGTCAGCGCAACAAAAGAAAAATGGCAACCCCTTCCCCAATACATGGAATGTGTGACGGTTGGATGTACTGATCTGTTGATATAATTACCATAAAGGCATAGGAATTTTTTAAGTTAGACAGCAAGTTTAATTTAAGTTGAGGTACACAGTGTGTTTTGGTACCTGTTGGAGGTAGTACTAAAAAAGAAAGCCTTATGGAATATTGGAGCACACTCTTGTCATTCTGAAGGTGTCAAGGAATGCACAGATCTTTTCCTTTAACTTCATATTTCCATACTTTTCAGGTGGATTGGCCTGTCATGTAACAATGCAACCTTACCTGCTCCTAAACATTGCTTTTGTTTGCTAGTATAATAATGCTTGCATCCTTTCTTTTGAATATCTTTAGCATCTAAATGAGGGAGAGAGGCTGATCATTGAAATTTGCCAAGGAAATAAACCTCCCTGAGGAGAAATGCCTTGGAACACTTGGATGAAAACTGGCTTGGTTTTGACCGAATTAGCACTTGTGAAAAAGGCAGGTAATGAGTGCAGGTTCTTTTTTTTTTTTAAAGCAACATTAGTGGGGTAGGTGGTGGTTTGTCTCACCTGTACCCTAATGTTAAGATGGAACTGCTCATGTGCACGTGGCAAGTTTTGCTTCATATTCAAAAGTTTCTGAAGGTTTGTGTATTGAAAGAGGCAGGGTTCCAAGAGATTGCTAAAGCAACACGCTGAATTGAGGGGGTCTGCAGGAGCTCAGCCTAATTTGTTACAGTCTCTTAAAATGTGCATTTACTGAGTTGGGGCACCACAGGAATGCTGACTCATCTAATGTGGTCTCTGTTGGATACCTGCCTCACTCAGCACTTCGGCTGACAACCTCAAACTGTTTGGTTATATTTTAGTTTATTCTGGTAGTTTTCAACGACATCTAATGCTTCACAGCCTTCCACTTATATACATCTAGACTGAGCTGTGTTTTCTCATCGAGATGTGAGGTTTTGGCAAAGATAAGTTAAATCCACAGTGAATATAAGAATGTAAGAATGGCCATACTGGGTCAGATCAAAGGTCCATCTAGCCCAGTATCCTGTCTTCTGACAGTGGCCAATGCCATGTGCCCCAGAAGGAATGAACAGAACATGTAATCATCAAGTGACCCATCCTCTGTCACCCATTCCCAGCTTTTGGCAAACAGAGGCTAGGGACACCATCCCTGCCCATCCTGGCTAATAGCCATTGATGGACCTATACTCCATGAACTTTTCTAGTTCTTTTTTGAACCCTGTGATAGTCTTGGCCTTCACAACATCCTCTGGCAAGGAGTTCCAAAGGTTGACTGTGCATTGTGTGAAAAAATACTTACTTTTCTTTGTTTTAAACCTGCTGCCTGTTAATTTCATTTGGTGACCCCTAGTTCTTGTATTATGAGAAGGAGAAAATAACATTTCCTTATTTACTTTCTCCACACCAGTCATGATTTTATAGATCTCTATCATATCCCCTCCCCCTTAGTCATCTCTGGAGTCATCTCAAAGCTGAAAAGTCCCAATCTTATTAATCTCTCCTCATACAGAAGGCATTTCATACCCCTAATCATTTTTGTTGCCCTTTCCTGAACCTTTTCCAATTCCAATATATCTTTTTTGAGATGGGGCGACCACATCTGCACACAGTATTGAAGATGTGGGTGTACCTGGGATTTATATAGAAGAAATATGATATTTTCTGTCTTATAATCTATCCCTTTCTTAATGATTCCCAACATTCTGTTCGCTTTTTTTACTGCATATCGAGCGGATGTTTCAGAGAACTATCCGCAATGACTCCAAGATCTCTTTCTTCAGTGGTAACAGCTAATTTAGACCCCACCGTTTTATATGTACAGTTGGGAATATGTTTTCCAATGTGCATTACTTTGCATTTATCAACATTGAATTTCATCTGCCATTTTGTTGCCCAATCACCCAGCTTTGTGAGATCCCTTTGTAGCTCTTTGCAAGTAAGTTACCTTACTTTTCCTCTCTCTCTCTGAGATCTGAAAGATTTCTTGTTCAAATGCATTGCCATGGCTCTGAAGCTGCACTCAATGCTTATATTAGGGATTACTGCACAACCTATAAATAAAAGTAAATGCATTCTCTTGTCCTACATGACAAGACAAAATGCTAACAAGGCACGTCAGGACTTCAAATGGCTGGGGAAAGTAATTATAGAAACATGAGATTGGAGATGGATTGGCCATGGGGTTCTTCCACACCAAGTTTAATTCATGACCCTCAAGAAGCTTGACAGCAGTAAGGCATTGGCAGTGCAGAGACCACTGTCTATCCTGTCAACCAATATTGTATCCTTGTATTTCCACAGCCATATCCTTCTCTTGTCTTATACTTAGATTGTAAGCTTCTTAGGGTGGGGACCTTCTTTTTGTTCCATATTCGTACAGTGCTAAGCACAATGGGCTCCATTTCCTGTCAATATAAAACTGCCGCATGAGTGCATTGGCCATTCTAATTTAATGTAAATGTTGCAGACAAAAATGATTCAGTAATGTCCCACGGAAGACTATTCCACAGCCTAAGAGCTTTCAGGTTGTTTTCCTTGATGCCTAGCCAAAATTTTATCTCACTCAATTTCCTCCTAATAACCCAAGTTATAATCCCTTTCACCACACTCACTAAATATTTTGAAACCAACTAATATATATTTTCCATGTGGATTGTTCTTCTTCACTGTAGGAATTAATAGAAACCAGAACATGTCTCAGTTTTAGCACCGAGCAAGTATAAAGCAGTTATATCTTCCCCAAGTAAGCGTGTGATGGAGTGAAGCCCTATCACGGGCTGGAAGGGAGTTAATAATCAATTAAGTATGGCACAGTACAATAGATGTACCCAATTAGCTGATCCTGACCCAGAGGGTCAGGAGTTGGAGACATCAGATGATAACTTAATGGGCACCTGGGCCCTATGAAAGAGGAAAGAGTGCACTCTGAAGGGAGGAACCACAGAGAGAAGAGGGACTCCCGTAAAATTGCCAGAGCCAGAGTCTCCATGTGAGCAGAGACTTCAGCAAGACTCATTCTGAGAGGCCAGTGCTCAACATCAGAACTGGGGGATAAAAATCTGGAGTAGCTGAAGGAAATTGAAGATGAAAGGTAGATTTGTTAAGAGACTATGATTACCAGTTTGAGCTTTTGTTGTCCCCAAAGGGGTTGGACTTAGAAACGTCTCAGACAGAGGGCTAAACTGTACTCAGACAGATAACCTGCAGGGTGTGCTAGAGATACAGATTCCTAGAACATCACACCCTGATGCAAGCGAGCGCTTTAATGATGAGTGTGCACACTGAGAAAGAATAATTTTCAGACTGTTACCTGTGTAGTGGATAAAATTGTTTCTCCAGTACCAATTACTTTTTGTGTTTATTTTGGAAGTTAAAAAAATAAAATAAAAAATGATCCTATTTTCCCGTTGCTGAGGAACTCAGGGAAAAGAATCTTCAGGACTTATTTTTAAAGCTAGGAGTTGTTGTCCCCCCCCGAAAAAAAAAGAATACGATAAATATGGATTTGCAGAAATTTGCTTCCACTGGCTCTGGAGTCCTTGCCATCTGATCTATTTTCAGAATATTTACAGGCTTTGTTGGTTTGTATGTTTGAAATCAACTGTGAAGGATGTTGGGTTGTTGTTGTTGTTAACCCTGTGACTCCTAAATAGCACAGAGCTGTCTGTAGAAAGGAATGGAAGTCATTAGCAGGCATTGTGGATGATAGATTTAACTATGCATACTCAGAAACTGCTTACATTGCAGTTTAAATAAAAAAAAATGCATTGAAACCGGTCACTCGATCTCATTAGGTAGTCATACTCCGTTATGTACTATTGATTAGTTTGTACAAAGGAATTTCAGAGGAACTCTGACAGCTGTGCGTATGCAGTCAATAGCCATGAAACTCTTGTTTCATTAATTCCATTACAATGGAGTGCGGAAGGAGGGGAAAGTAAAGAGGGACTTTCGGGAAGATTTGTTTTGGATTCTTTACAGTTCACTACAAACTGAACTATACAGAAAACAATGTTAGAAAATAGTTGATTTTCCACTTGGATAACTATACTATACTTCTAAACAGGACTCTAATTTATCTCTGGTTCGAATGAAAATTTGGCCATTTTTTTAAATTGTCCTGTTGGTTCTTAGCCTGCTTTTAAATATTGCAATAATCAACATCACACATTTATCTTAATACCTCTCTGTGTTAATCTTATGGGATAGCAGCTTATAATGCAATTCAAGTCCAAAGCCAAGCAGAGAAGCATAACCATGTACTAGTACATAGAATTGCTGATATGGTCAGATGATTCCTAAAAGCTCCACCAATTATAAAGTTTGAACAAAGATTAATATATAGGCTTACCAAAGGTTTAATACATTAAAGAGGGAGTACAAAATGATTTTCCCAGTTCACACTAAACACAGCACACCCTATATAAAAGTGAAATTAATGTTAATTGTTCATAATGGTATAATATATTTGATTGCAGTCTTCATCCTGAAAGATTCTAGTGTGATTATAGCCAAATCTATTAAAACATAGGAGAATCCTGCAGTCTTCATCCAGCCACAGCTCCCAATACAGGATTTAGCTCTTTATTTGATATATCTACATATCTATAACAATACATACATACATACATACATACATAGATATAGACATACAGATGGATGGCCCAATCTTAATCTCACACCACTGTCACTCCAGTGATTTTAACAGGCATTTTCCCTAGCGGCACAGGTTTCAATGAGATCAGAATTAACTCGTTTATATTTTCTGATAATATAATTATCATTCACAATTGAAGTGGGAATACTTCTGCATTGGAATACAACAGCTGTTGAACAACTCACAGCAACTTTGCACAACATCTGAGGGCAGGAACTGAAGAGAAATATATTGAGTTGTAACTCCGTGAGGAATTTAGATAGAGAGTCTGGGTATCCAAGTTAGAACACATGTCCTTGCCAAATTCCAAGACCCCCTAGTTTTACAGAAAATGCCATGAGAAGCACACATGAGCATCATCAAATCTACATTAGAAATGATCAGAAAATGTTCATACTGGCTCTAGTCTACACCGGGTATTTTTATTTGAACTGTGTTCAAATATGTACAATGTTACAATATCTCAACAAGCCCTACAATATCAGCATATTTTTCAATACACATTCTATTTATTCTCATCATTTACCTACCACAGGCATTGCATATGCAAATAAATCCTGCCAGGAGCCAATCTGAATGTGAACAGGTAGAGTTCCCACCTGA
Organism: Chrysemys picta bellii; assembly: GCF_011386835.1. NCBI lineage: Eukaryota > Metazoa > Chordata > Testudines > Emydidae > Chrysemys > Chrysemys picta. Next base: position 35,861,096 of record NC_088804.1, on the reverse strand, counting down.
ACTCAGTCAATATGGGATGTATTCAATCCCAACCTTAATCCCATCCTGCAGTTTGTCTCTCTTGATAACTCAGATAAGAGCAACAAAACTTCAGACTGAGCATCCTTCTCAAACTATGTTGTTTCTAGGGTTTTCCTGCAGCATCCCAGAGACAATTACCCTCTGCCCAAAAGGCAGGGAGAAGTTAATGAGCCACACCCATCACACACAGTCAGCAAGTATCCTTCTGCAATGGAACAAATGTGCAGGTACACCTCTACCTCGATATTACGCTGTCCTCGGGAGCCAAAAAATCTTACCGCATTATAGGTGAAACCGTGTTTATATCGAACTTGCGTTAATCCGCTGGAGTGCACTGCCCCTCCCTTCCCCCTGAAGCGCTGCTTTACCGCGTTATATCCGAATTTGTGTTATATTGGGTCGTGTTATATCGGGGTAGAGGTGTATCAGAAAGCAGTATATGGCCTATAAAACATACAGTAGTTTACAGAAGCATGAATGACACAGACATACCTGTAGGTGACCCTTCCATGACATGTCCAACGTATGGTCCTTCCCTGAAGATGGGTCTGTTGTCATTCTGGTCAATAACAATGATATCTAGAAGGACTGGGCCTTCAATACTTTTGCCGCTGACATCAGTGATCTCAACTTGCAGCTGAATGAGCAAAGAGATAGGAATACATGAGTTAGTTCATTATCATGACATAAGCAAGGAGCAAGGAAAAGAAAAGCTTACATCAGCATTTTTGCTGGAACAAGCCACTGGCAAATTTAGTACTTCAGTCTCAAGGGAGATTCTCTAGGACTGGGCTAGAAGCAAAATGGTTTTGAATGCAAGCAAGAGAGATTCATATGGTGACCCTCATTGGGTAGTTTGCAACTGATTTGCTAAATTTGCTAAAGAACGCAGTGAAGGAGAGAAAAAAAGAAACATAATTTGATATTAATGAGGTGAATATTTGCTTAGAATCAGTCTATTTCCTTCAAAGGGAAACATACAGTACCAAAATAAATTACAAGATCCTTGTTAACTGAGTATTAGAAGATATAAATAGGATGTTATAAGAAAAAGGTAAGAGCAACCCTTTTGTAGAGTAAATAAATTCCCTCCTTGATGAGGGAGCAGAGTAAATCAGCACAAAATTTGATTCCATCTCTATGTATTTTGTCCTGAAACGAAAGGTCTGGAGGAAATAGCTGTAATGGTAATATTTCAATTATGTTACATCATGACTTTCATGACAAGTCACTGCTGCCTTCAACACTTCTTTATGTCTCCTCTTTATTTATTTATTTTTATGTAGCAGAAATGGGAAATTGTGAAATCAACAGCCACTAGTTCGTTGACATGTCAAATTCAACAGAACACACCTCCTCAAAGTCATGGTGCAGCAAAAACCTGAGGCATGTAATGCAAGAGACATTTCTTTCCCTTTCCGTGGCAGCTGGCTTTTGTTCCAGTGTTATGAATTGGTATCTCAGCCATGAACACAGAGACAGTAATAACAGAGATTCACTGCAATCAATGCCTATTTCTGCATCTGGGGTATAACAGTACTATAGTCTTTTGGCACAAAAAGCTGGGAAAGCAAAAGGAACCATTCAGATCTGGTTGGGATTTTGGCTAAGAGTGTCAGAAACAATGCAGTGTTAACTGATTAGAATTAAAACACAAAGCTTTTGAACTAAATGTTTGGGATTTCTATTGTAAATTTCTGAAACAGCTTAAATAGCCTCAGAAGCTAAACAACAAGTATTCTGCTGGGGAGGGGGGGGGGGGGAATCTAAAAAATTGGCCCACTATGACCATAGCCAATGGTTATTGAACAAAACAAGTGTTTTTTGTCAAAATGGAATGATGCATATATTATAATAGAAAACTACACGTCTGATGACCTTTACCTTGAAGGGCACTGTACGTTTATGAATGTGTTTGCTTAGCAGCTGAGGGTTGATACAGTGCGTACCATACATCATGTGGTAATGAATTGTGTCGTTTTGAAAGGCTCCACTCTTGAGTAATAAACATTCTTCACAAAACCTTAGCAACCTCCAGCACTCAACAAACCTACCATTCAGGTCCATTTTCAGGTTTTCCTTTCATATCAACCCTGCTTAACACACACAACAATCTATCAGCTGTTACTAGTATGGCAGTTCTCAGAAACCAGCTTGCCTGTGTTCATGTTGTGGTCTCTGGGATGCTAATTGGATTTTCAGTTCATCATAGAATCATAGAATATCAGGGTTGGAAGGGACCTCAGAAGGTCATCTAGTCCAACCCTCTGCTCAAAGCAGGACCAATCTCCAACTAAATCAACCCAGCCAGGGCTTTGTCAAGCCTAACCTTAAAAACCTCTAAGGAAGGAGATTCTACCACCTCCCTAGGTAACCCATTCCAATGTTTCACCATCCTCCTAGTGAAAAAGTTTTTCCTAATATCCAACATAAACCTCCCCCACTGCAACTTGAAACCATTACTCCTTGTTCTGTCATCTGCTACCACTGAGAACAGTCTAGATCCATCCTCTTTGGCACCCCCTTTCAGGTAGTTGAAAGCAGCTATCAAATCCCCCATCATTCTTCTCTTCTGCAGACTAAACAATCCCAGTTCCCTCAACCTCTCCTCATAAGTCATGTGCGCCAGCCCACTAATCATTTTTGTTGCCCTCCGCTGGACTCTTTACAAGAAAGATGTGGAAAAATTGGAGTGTGGGACCGAAAACTGGACACATTACTCCAGAGGAGGCCTCACCAATGTCTAATAGAGGGGAATGATCACATCCCTTGATCTGTTGGCAATGCCCCCTACTTATACAGCTCAAAATGTCGTTAGCATAACAAGGGCACACTTTAGACTCATATCCAGCTTCTCATCCACTGTAACCCCTAGGTCCTTTTCTTCAGAATTGCTGCCTAGCCATTCGGTCCCTAGGCTGTAGCAGTGCATGAGATTCTTCCGTCCTAAGTGCAGGACTCTGCACTTGTCCTTGTTGAACCTCATCAGATTTCTTTTGGCCCAATCCTCTAATTTCTCTAGGTCCCTCTGTATCCTATATCTACCCTCCAGCATATCTACCACTCCTCCCAGTTTAGTGTCATCTGCAAACTTGCTGTGGGTGCCGTCCACACCATCCTCTATATCATTAATGAAGATATTGAACAAAACTGGCCCCAGGACCGACCCTTGGGGCACTCCGCTTGAAACTGGCTGCCAACTAGACATGGAGCCATTGATCACTACCCATTGAGCCCGATAATCTAGCCAGCTTTCTGTCCACCTTATAGTCCATTTATCCAGTCCATACTTCTTTAACTTGCCGGCAAGAATACTGTGGGAGACCGTATCAAAAGCTTTGCTAAAGTCAAGGAATAACACATCCACTGCTTTCCCCTCATCCACAGAGCCAGTTATCTCATCATAGAAGGCAATTAGGTTAGTTAGACATTGCTTGCCCTTGGTGAAACCATGCTGACTGTTCCTGATCACTTTCCTCTCCTCTAAGTGCTTCAGAATTGATTCCTTGAGGACCTGGTCCATGATTTTTCCAGGGACTGAGGTGAGGCTGACTGGCCTGTAGTTCCCCGGATCCTTCTTCTTCCATTTTTTAAAGATGGGCACTACACTCGCCTTCTTCCAGGCTTTGAGAAGGTACAGTTAAAATAGACTGCTTCTTAGTGACATTTTTGATCATAAAGTGTTGCTGTCTTTTGGGAACAGACAGTTTGCAATAAAATTAAAAGAAAAGGATTGGGAATCTCTCTGGTATTATCAGCTATATTAGCTAAACTGTGAAGGATGGTAACTTTAAATGAATAGCTATTAATTTCATGGGTTGTCCCTGATCTGTTGTCACTTCCTAATACAATTTCAATGTGATGCTAAATTCAGCCCTTGATTATATCACTTTAACCAAGGGTGCAAAAGCTTCCACTGGCAAAAAAAAATATTTAGATTCTATATCATGCCTGGGGCATTGATCAGAATTGGGTTTGATGCAGCACAGTCTTCACTAATGAGTGTCCTATGGAGTCTTGTCCTGAAACTAAAGTTATCCTCCCCAGTCACAACCCCATTGCTTTGATAAGAATGGTACCCACTCTCCATTGGAGCTAAACCTCATTCCACTCCTTTGGATATTTCATCACAACCACCATCCTCTGAACTTTTAAAAAAATTATTTTCCAACATGCTGAAGATTTACCTAAAACAGATCAATGCCACACTTGTATCTGGTAAATTCATGTAGTATTTACATTGACAGAAGGAGCTGTTCTAGTTTATGAGTAAGTGAATATTGAGGATCTGATTTGTAGCAACTGCATGCATGCACAAGCAAATTTAGTAGTTGTCTGACAAAAAAAGTCAAGACTTGAGCTCCAATCCTGCAATATCTGTGCACTGTCAATGGGGCCCTGCATGGGAACAGCAGTCTACCTACCTGCAATCAAATGTAGGATCAGAGACTGAATGGAGGACTGTTTTATAGCATGCTCATTTTGAGCTGAAGCACTGATCTTGAAGTTCACCCATCACCTCATTGTTAACTATTAAAATAAACAATGGTCATTTTAACAATCTAGGAGTTGCTGCTATTATTAATACTAAACATGTAATGTTTTCAAAGCATTGTACACATATTACTTAGCTAAGCCTCTCAGATAGACTTAGCCAAAATTGCTGAAAAAGGTCACATGATGTTTTTCCATGAACTCACATCATAGGATTAATTTGTCTCTTCACAGATCCAGATCCGTTTCTAGCTTGAAAAAGCACATTTCATCCCTTGCTTCCTTCCATCCATCATTGCCAGTCTCCCAGGGCCAGCTCCAGGCACCAACCGACCAAGCACGTGCTTGGGGTGACACCTTGTAAGGGGCAGCCAATCTTCGGGTGGCGGGACAGCACTCGGGGTTTTTTTGTTTTGTTTTGTTTTGTTTGGCAGGGCGGCGCTCAAGGTTTTTTTGTTGTTGTTTGTTTCAGTGGCGCGGCGCTCAGGGGAGTGTTTCAGCAGGGCAGGGCAGCGCTCGGGGGGTTGTTGTTTTGGCGGGGCAGGGTGCTCGTGGGGGTTGTTACGGTGGAGCGGTGCTTTTTTTTTTTTTTTGGTTTGGGCGGCAAAAAAGTTAGAGCCAGTCCTGCAGTTTCCACAGCCTCTTCAATTCCTTCTCCCACCCTTGTTTTCATGCCTTCCACCTTGCTTCCGCCCCATGTGCAATCCCAATCTGTCTGCAAGGCCCTCAGACTCCAACCGAAGATTCACACCTTCTGTGATGCCCACAGAGTCTCTCCCAGATCAGTCAATCATCCTGTACCCTCCTAACATTTTAGAAGCAAAGCTATAAAGTGAACAAAAATACTAAGTTAACATCTGGTCTCTTTGGGCAGTCTATCTTATCCATCTCTGTCTTTTAGATTATAAACTCCACAGGTCAGGAATTGTCTATTGTGTGTGTTCTGTAATGCCCGAATGTATTGTCAGTGTTATTTGACATTCCTGCATGTACCCCAGAACTGGACAGTACTGCAGGGAGCCATTTAGTATGTTCAGCCACTGACAGCTGAAAACCAAGCATCACATAGCTAGGAAATCTTAGGCCTCTTTGAGACAAGGTCAGGCAGCTGCATACTTGCAGTTTGTTAATTAGAATGGGAAGATGGGTCAGAAAGTTATGGATGAGAGTGAATGAATAGCAACCTTGGTTTTAGGTACCCCTGACATATTGTTGTTTTGGCTAGAAATACTAGAAAAGTTTTGAGATAATGAGTAGTTTGAGAATTGGTGACTCAGTAGAGGTTATTATGCTGACCCACTAGTAGTCACTATAGATTATGTGCTTTGTTAGAGTTAGCTATAAAACATTAAGTAAAAGTAAATACCTCAGCCGTGCAAGGGAGCTTTTCCAAGGACAAGGAGCTGACATCTAAACTCCCCATCAGCTGGATGGAAAGAGGACCTCTGGAAGCCTCATTAGTGATCATGTGAAACCATCTCAGACTGTGGGTAACTATATCTGGGATGTCCTAAACCGTGTGTGTGTACACATAATATCTAATAAATAGTAGTTTTAGATAAGAGCATGCTTGCTGGTATCAAGCATTTATCAGACGGAAACACTTTTTTCCCATTGATTTATTCCTGACACCGCCTGCCAAAGGGGGAGATACTTTCTACTGGGTGGAAGAACCTTTCTACTGGGTGGAAGAAAATGGTTGTCCAGATTATGGCCACCTTCTACCTGTGCATGCATCAGCTGAGCCCTGACAAATTTCTCTCTCCCTCAACACGTCCAAAGTGAGAGATTAGAAACAGCAATGAGGACCCCAGAAAGCAAGCTACCATCTGCACCCACTCTACTTCTCCCTGCTTAACTCTTCTAGGAGATAAACCAGGAGGAACAAGAGCCTGAGTACAAAAGTTACCTTCACTCTCTCAGTTCCCTCCCAAGAGATAGCAATAGCAGCAGGGGCCCGAGAGTGCTTTAAGTGGTTTGTTTATTCTGTTAATTTATTCCTACTCATGGTGCCTGATATAAGTTATTTATAGGTTAGCGATGAAACCTATTGGGATAGGATTAGGTCAGAATTCTAATTCGTTTGTTAAGATGGATGGCTTATGATCTTATCGCAGCGCATTCTGCTATGCTTGTATGCACATTTCACTTTTATATAGTACTATGATGGGTGTGAGTGAGAGAAACACAATATTTATGCTCTGAATAGACTATTTGCTCCCACAAAATCTCTGAGCACTGCCTCAGTCCATTTTACGAGCCTCTGCTATCCCAGTCTTGATTTGGATGCCCTCTTGCTCGATGCCATTCTTGTAAAACCCTGCCCACTCTCCCTATGATCTACAATATATATTGTTTAAGGGTTGAGGAGCTAGCCAATAGCTCTGGCACGTATACATCTCCTGGCAGCTGGTGCTTCATAGGCTGAGTTGCCCAGCTGGCCTATGCAGAATGAGCTGTTTCATAGAGAACATTTGATCCTCACTTTCCAAGACTTGTTTAACATTAGTCCCTGAAGTCAATTTCATGTCACAGGATTATTAACATTTTCTATACCCTGACCCATATTGTCTTACGGGTGCCATGAATTAAAGTTCAGTCTTGTACCTGCAATGCTGTGTCACAATGCCACTGCACAGAGCTACCCTGAAAATGAAGAGTGAATGACATGTCCCTGGTTGTTTTGGAGCTTGACTCCTCTCCCCAGACTGATCCTGACTCTCAGCCATGTTATTTTCCTCCCCCACCCCTTTTTCATGTTTGGCAGTATTGGTAGCTTATTTTATTAGATTACAAATGTTTTGCAAGCCATTGCTGGTGGTAAGGCAATGTGAAGGTACAGCGGGCATGGGCAGTTATACTTCTGGAAAGGTGACAATAGGAGGAATCTGATAAAAAAATCACTTCCTAGGTGTGTAATTCCTTTAACATGATCCAATGGCTGGAATTTGAAGCTAGACAAATTTGGAATGGAAAGAAGGTGTAAATTTTTACCAGTAAGAGGAACCATTGGAACAATTTAACAAGGGTTGCGGTGGACTCTCCATCACTAACCATTTTTAAGCAACATTGAATTTTTTTTCTAAAAGATCTGCTCCAGAAATTATTTTTGGGAAGTTCACTGTGCTGTGTTACGTGAGATCTCAGACTAGATCATCGCAATAGTTCCTTATGGCATTGGAATCTATGAACCTTCAAAAGCAAGGTTCCAAATAGCTTTTAATATCAGATCTCACAGTGTCAAGAAAATAAATAAGTCAGTGGGAAAGGCAAGCATTAAACTAGGTTGATAAAGAACCAGACCTCAGCTGGTTTTATACAAGAGACCACCTCACCAACACAGAACGTGGTAAGCTGTCTAGTTCATGGTTGTTTAAACGTTGCATTCTTCATCAATTTTCAAAAAGTAAGGAGGGAAAGAGGGGGTTGTTATTTTTGTTTATAAACCACATCCATATGAAGGTAAAAGCAAGGGATTGAGATGGTTCATTTTAGTACAAGGATCCCAGACAGGTTGTGAGGTCTTGTTGGTCAACACGTATGCCCCATATCAAACCCACAGTTCTTATCTGACTTCTGCTTGATCTTGTGTACAGATTATGATGGATTTCTTTCCTCTCTTTGTACAGTACATATCTTGATCACCAACTGATCTGTTTCTTTTGTCCCCTCATCCCCTGAGATTGCTTTCTAAACTGCTAGCCTGTAGCACACTTCTTATGACCCATTATTACCATCACTCTGTACACATGGTGCGAGTGTTCCAGAGAGTTGGCTCTCTAACTGGTGCTTAAACCCTGCCTTGGCTGACAATGAAAATCATACACTGGCTATTAAGCAAATATAGAAGCCTTCTACTACATTCTTCATTCAGATCTCAGAGTGATAGGGTAAAAATGCCTAGAGAGAAAGACAGATATGCAGAATGCCAAGTTCCCAAAACTCCCACTGGAGTCAGTAGGAGTTGGGGGTGTCCAGTCAGAGCACCTTTGCCCAGAATACTCACCTCCCTCAAGACTGGAAACGCTTAAAGCTGTGGTTCAAGATATGTGTACAACACCTGACTTCCAACAGAATAATTCTTGGAACCAATGACCCTTGTTAAACAAATAGGCAGGCTTGCCCAAATCAGCCCTAGGGATCTCTAAAGCTATTTACATTATTACACGAAAAACTGGGAAGAACAACTACCCTTTAGATGTCTGAATATGAAAAGTCATTGAACAGTACCTTCATTGTGCGCACACTAGCAAGCTTCTTCTCTCATACTCTCAGGAAGAGTCAAGCCTAGTCCCGTGGTCTCAGTGTTAAGGAAGATACATGCAGACGACCTTCAGGGTGATATAAAGTTGGGAGTGTTTATTGGAAACACTATAGCTCACAGACTTAAGATACGGACCCCTTTTGGGGCTAATGTTCCCAGCCTGGGTGAGAAACACAGGGCAGAGTTTCGCAGACCGATAGAACAGGTAGAGGTTTAGAAGCAATAAAGAAGATGCAAATCTCAAGCAATAATGAATTTTAATCTGAATTTTACAAGACAATTACCTCTCAATACTTTCCATTCCAAACAGGACTGTTTAATTTGCTTTTTAGCTTCTCATCAAACTTCACTCACCATATCGGAAGTGAGAGTCTCTCAGGTTCAGAAGTAAAAAAGATACCCAGGACAGCATGTCAAAAAGATCCAGATCTCTTTTTAATAGTGAAATTAATATCTTTGTGAAAGTGCTGCCACTCATAGTCAATCCATCATCCTGATTTTAATAATTCCTGTATTACACAGGATTTATAAAAGATAGATACTCACATAACCTCCATGTTAATCTCATGAAACCCCACATCATCACCTTTCACAGAGTATAGGAAAAAGCTCCTGACTGTGGTGAGCAACTGTTTATATTTACATTTGCATCTAGGTTTTGGAGGAATCTAATTGACTTCACAGAATGTTGGTAGCACCCATCAAGTTTGCTCATTATCCTACTCTTCTTTATTTTGTGCTTGGAACTTTTAGTTGAGTACATCCAACAAAACAAGTCTATTCGTGCTTGTAAAGGAGATGGCTCAGGCCATGAGGCCTCTCTACTATACTTTTCATCTCACTCTCAGTCAACTGCAGTCCTGCTCCAGTAATTTACATAGTATGGCTGCGTACATTGGAAAGTCAACCAGTGAGGCAGTTTACATACCTCTTCTTGACCTTCCTCTTCAAAAACTCAGAGAAAAACTTAAATTCTTTAGTACCTGGATAATGTCCTCCCTACCATCGCCTTTTAAATCCAATATTAAGATCAATTTGCTTCAAAGAATCAGTCTGATAATTTGCCTTGGGTAGTTAAATCCCATTAAAATGGAAGTTTGCCTTCACTTACTAGACACATGCCAGCAGCTATGTACTAATGTAGCCCCCCAAAATATTATCAAAAAAGTAGCAGGTTTATATGACAGCAGCATAAACAATAGATCAGTCTTCAGTGTACTATTCTGTTCTATACTGTGACAGGGTTGGGACTCACCCCCTGGCGCCTCCTACTGGTTGTCTCGGTAATTAGCTCTGTCCAGTGGAGCACCCCCTCCTGGTGGTGTCCCTTCTGTCGTCTCGCCCTCGGTTGGCGTCTGAGCCCACATCGCTCACCAACTCATGGCGTCCTCTTCCGGACCACTGCCCTCCAGCAGTGCCCCTTAGTCCATCCACACCCCCTTCCGGGGGGGGTGGGGGGGGGGAGTTAACAGGAGTGTGTGCACTGGCCTCAGCGGCCTGCCACAACCCCCAAGTCTAGCCCCTCTTACGTCAGGGGGCAGGTTGCAGCCTGACTCGACCACTGCTCCACAGCCCGGTGCAGCACAAGGGGGAAAGGTGGGGGACCCAGGCCCACCCGCTACTCTGGGTCCCGACCCAGGGACCCTCTAACAGCAGTCATCCTACCCGCCTTCTCTCCCTCCATCTGTCCACGTCCCTGGGACGCTTCCCCTACAGCCCCTTGCACCCATTAGGCCCTTCCCTTCAGGGTCTGCAGCCTGGCAGGCCTCAGGCTAGAACTCCTTTCTGCTCCCTGAGCCTGGCCAGCACTGCGCTGTCCGCGGTGCTAGTCTCCCTCCCTGGAGACAGACCTTCCCCTGTCGAAGGCCTAGGACAGACTGCCTGCTCTCTTCCTGAGCAGCCTTTTATAGGGCTGAGCCTGGCCCTGATTGGCTGCCTCCCAGCCCCATGTTCATTCTTCTAGACAATGCTGTCCATCTTCACCCTTCAGTGAAAGGCAGCCATTTTTGAGTTGGAGTGCAAAAGCGGTTTACATCAACTGTAGATGGACTGTCATGCTAGATGGTGCAGAACAGCAATATATATCCATTGAAACTACAAAGGGAATTAAGTTGGCAGAATCTGACCAGGAAGATTTTTTTTTTTTAAGATGCAGTTAAGAATCTTAGTCCTGTAAAAAAGCAGCAAGGCATTTATAGGCCATAAGAGGCTACATCAGCACTTCCAGCAGCAGAGTGCACTCAAACATCTTAATGGAGTATTGTTTCCAATACTAATTTAGTACTGAAGAATGACCCCCACCAAATCAGTAACACCGCTACCTGCAACACCCTCCATTTCCTTGGAGAATGTGTATACTAATGCTGTATTTATTGAAAGTCTACATTGGAGATGTTTGTTAGTTTTATTTAAAATGACTTGCTAAGTGCAGGTTCAGAGTGGAGAAACTTTGTCAGACTAATCTTCAGACTGTTGGTATATAGTACTCCTCTACTAGGGAAAACCACTTAGCGACCACCGGGTTAGGAAAAAAAGTGATAAAGAACCACTCTAAACATTTTATGGCTCTATTTAGAAGGCGTCTGCATTATCTAAAGGAACAATTCAGGGAAAATAACAGCCTGGACACAAAGAAAGAAGTTGCTATAAATAACTTCTAACAAATAATTACTCCAGCTTTTCTACTCTACAAAAATACGAAGAAAATACTAGCTGTTTGTTATACAGTATCAAGAAAAAAAGAGGCTAAAAATCATGCTAGTAAGCAGCATATTTAGATAGGGTGGACCACATTTTCCCCTCAAGGACAACTGTGTCACTCCCTGACTGTTCTGTGGTTGCTCAGTTAATGTCAGAGGGGTGGCACAATTGTCCCCAAAGGGAGAATTTAGCCAAATTTTCAAAGCCCGCATTTAATGTACATCTACACTGCAGCTGGAGGACTAATTTCCAGCTTGGCTAGACATACACGCAGTAGCTCTGATCAAGCTAGCTGCAGGAGCATGGGCAGCAAGAGGGGCAAGCCACCAGAACACATATCTTGTGTCTCAGATGGGAGTGCATTAGGATGGCTAGCCCATGTTGTCACCCATGCCACCATGGCTTCGTTGCTATTTTTAGAGTGCTTAGCTCAATCAAAGCTAGCACATGTACATTTACACAAGCTGGAAACACACTTCCAGCTGCAATGTGGATGTACCCTTAAGTTGACATGAATAGGTGCAACTGGGACCAAATGTCTGTTGGTATGCCAAACCACCATTGTGAGCATCCTGATGTGGACTTTGGTCATCTTGCTAAGGCACCTATTTTCAAAAAATAGGTTCCCATTTATAAATGAATTACAAGGCTGCTGGCCTGTTTCCTCAGCCTAGGAAGACCTCACTGCCATACCCAAGTTTCTTTCCAAGCACAGTTTTATTATTCAAACATAAAACTTAGGCAAAATACACACAAACAAAAAAGCGGTTCCTCTGCCTACCAAGGATTATGGCTCCCAGAGGCTGTTCCCCTCTATGCCGAAATGAAAATGCACCCTTCCCTCCAATCCCCCTATTTCAAGTCCTACTGCAGGAGCTCATCTCCCACCTGCTGCTCCTCACTCAACTGAGCCACTTGCTGGCTTTTATAATTCCTTGTTCCCTTCCCATCTGGGCTTGCTAATTGACCAAGACTGGCAGTTGCTGGGACGCTGGCCCTTAAAGGGGAAGACCACCCTATTACATACATATTCGATTCATTTTTCTTCTAGTGAACACACACTTCATATATGATAACTTTTTGGTTCCAGTTCAAGCTACAGCCACATTATTGGTGCATTTCAAGTTCACAACATGTCACTCCTGGGGAAAGTGTTTGCAGTCAACCTGCAAGTTGTCAAGTGCCGGAATCAAAGGCTCTGAGCATTTCTTAGGGGGAACATAGTATCTGGCAGATATAGTCTACTTATGAGTTAATGTTTATTATGGAAATTAGAAGTTGTAAAGCAGAATATTGGTGCTAATTATAGATATTATTAAATTCCTCTTCTCTTTCCTGTACTCTTTCATACACATAAAGGCTCAAGATAAAAGAGTGTATTTGCTTTTATTTTTAGAAAGGTTTCTATCTTTATCATGCATGTTTTATCTCCAACATGTTTTGCTGGAAAGACATTATTGCAAGGAAATGTTAAGCACTAGAGAGTTATCTGAATGAAGACTTTTCTGAATGTCTCCTCTAAATTATAGATCATTTTTTCACAACATACAATTACTATAAATCTTCAATCTGTTCTCTTTCTGACAGTTCTGACACATCTATCTGAGATGTGAAAATTATCTTTCTTGCTGTCTTCAGGTTGTGAAATGCCAAAGAGGTCTTCTTAGAAGAAACACCTAACCGTTCTGATTAGTCATTTTATCAGTGAGGACAGAATACCTAATTTTAATTGTTACTAAAATTCTGCCCTGGATAATTAAATCACAAATGATAATATTTTTAATATACTTTTCTTCTTCCCTTTTTCTTGAGTAATACTAATCTTATACTGGCATAAATGGCTGATGGATTATCTCTCAAATAAACAATTTGAGAGCTACTATAACTAACAGAAAGAACAGGAAAAATAGGATAGTCTACAAATGGCGGATAAAAATTGTAGCCAGGCTTATGGAAAAACTAGTAAAGTTCTTAGGAAAATATATATAGAAAAATATATAAACATTTTATTTTAGCACATTCATATTATGACTGTTGTACGTTTTCATAGTATAAATATGTATAGCTGTCATCTTATGCAAAGATGCTTACATTTCCCTGTTGTAGGGAAAAAAGGGTTTAGAAACCTTAATATTTATCAACATGAATAAACAGAAACCTCTAAAGATTTCAAAACTCTACGGATTTCACAGAATTAGGAAAAACTAATTAAAATAACAGAATAACATTGAACCTGCTATAAAGGCTTCAGTTTAAAGGTTGGTCTCAAAAACACTATAAGTTGGATTTGCAGCCTACATGATGAAGAAGGGATTATTAAAGGCATTACAAATGAGAAAAGGTTCCATACTAATCATTCATTTAATAGCTTTTTTTTTTTTTTTTTGTATTTTTTTGGAGGGTTTTGATCTTTGTTAACAAAAGAAGCAAAAAATAAAAAACCGAAACAAAAAATCAGCACATAAAAAGTGTGGGGTTTGGAGAAAAAAGGTTGAGGTTCTTTGTGAGTGTTGAACATGCTATAATATTTGCAGTACAACTATTATTCAAAATATTCCATTCACTGAACGGGGCATAAGGTACTGAAACCTTGGCTGACTTCCATACTAGCATCGATATCCAATGTCTACAAGGCAAGTCTGAAGCATTCTAGTTCAAATTCAAATGGGAAGGTTGTATATTTAGAAAACAATGTGATGTGTGTGAGAAGCCCTCAGACCTCATCCGAAAACCAGAATATCATGTGCACACCCACCCTCTCACCACCGCTCACAAGTGCCTGCAATTGCTGGGCTACATGGCCCAACTTGCATGGTCCGGCACACGTGGCTCTGCCTTAGGTCCCTGCAGGTGTGGCTGGCGTCGGTCTATGTCCCCAGACATAGTGTGGACCGTATGGTCAGAAAATAATTGTGGATCAAATTTTACACCCTCTAGTCAAGCAAAACTCCTCAAGTGTGCCAATATCCTGTTTGCAATATTTGGCCCCATAATGCTTTATAAAGGATAAAACAATTTCTGAATGTCCTTTCTCTTAACACAACTACATTTTAACTGTGTGTGTAAATTAAGAAGAATTTCAAAAGAGACTGGTGACTCCCAGTAGAATTACACAGAAATTAATTCTTCATTAGGAAGAAATTGCTTCAACCTCTTTGAAACATCAGACACAAAGCATTGCTGACATGTTGATAAAAGTTCTGTGAGCAAAAGGAGGAATTTAACAAAGTCATCATATAAATAGCCATAGTCTCCAATTCTTCATCTGTTTTAATGCCCTCTCTTTTTAAAAATTTCAGATCATTATTCAAGTAAGGAGAATAAAAGGTCACAGCCAACATTAGAGGGTGTCTTGATTCCTGAAGTGATACTTAGCATGGACTCCCAAGAAACTAAGAGTAAATGTTAAAATGATGTTCGTTGCTCCCTCTAACTTCACTCATTGAAAGGGGGAGGGGGAATCTATATATACACATCTCTAAAGCCCCACTAGATTTCAAAAGTTTTTTATTAATTAATTTATTATTCTCCTCCTCTTTTGAATTGCTATGAAATGATTTTTTGGGTGGAGGTGGGGAGCTGGGATGGGGGGGCAATTAGAGTGGCTTCTTAGCAAGTGAAAAGCAAATAATGTGCATCTATTACAAGAAGTTGTGCTATCATATAGATTATATTTGAAGTTAGATGCCATTTGACAAAAAAAACCTATTGGGGGGAGAAGGGGAAATGAAGACAACAGGACAAAATAATACAACAGTTTGAAGGAACAGGAAATAATGGAGCCTTATCTGTGTTAAGTCAAATCCACTAATACTTCCAGAATTGATTTCACTCTGATTCCCTGGGGTTCAAACAAGAGACTGTTAACTTATTGCTGATAGGAGTGGTCTCAAAGTCCATTTAATATAAGTCTGTCTGGTTCCTCTACCTATGTTCTTTTCAGTTAGAGTTGCTATACAGCAGTGATCAGAGAGGGGAAAAAGAATCTATGCCCAATCCATTTTGAGGTTTTCATATTGTATTTATTATCCTAGCAACATTCAGCTGAAAGAAAATGAGTCGGGGGGGTCAAGCAGGAGACCTAGATGAACAACATAATTTTGTATGGCAGCCTGAATCCCATGTTTCATTATGATCAAACTTATATAAAAGCAAAAGATGATCAAATCCATTCAGATGCTTTGATTCTCTGTGGAGAAAGAAGTGGTTCGGGACTATTTAGAAAAACTGGACGAGCACCGAGGGTGCTAAAAGGAGTTGGCGGGTGAGATTGCAGAGCCATTAGCCATTATTTTTGAAAACTCATGGCGATCGGGGGAGGTCCCAGATGACTGGAAAAAGGCTAATGGAGTGCCCATCTTTAAAAAAGGGAAGAAGGAGGATCCGGGGAACTACAGGCCAGTCAGCCTCACCTCAGTCCCTGGAAAAATCATGGAGCAGGTCCTCAAGGAATCAATTATGAAATATTTAGAGGAGAGGAAAGTGATCAGGAACAGTCAGCATGGATTCACGAAGGGGAAGTCGTGCCTGACTAACCTAATTGCCTTCTATGATGAGATAACTGGCTCTGTGGATGAGGGGAAAGCAGTGGATGTGTTATTCCTTGACTTCAGCAAAGCTTTTGATACGGTCTCCCACAGTATTCTTGCCGCCAAGTTAAAGAAGTATGGGCTGGATGAATGGACTGTAAGGTGGATAGAAAGCTGGCTAGATCGTCGGGCTCAACAGGTAGTGATCAATGGCTCCATGTCTAGTTGGCAGCCGGTTTCAAGCGGAGTGCCCCAAGGGTCGGTCCTGGGGCCGGTTTTGTTTAATATCTTTATTAATGATCTGGAGGATGGTGTGGACTGCACTCTCAGCAAGCTTGCAGATGACACTAAACTAGGAGGTGTGGTAGATACACTAGAGGGTAGGGATCAGATACAGAGGGACCTAGACAAATTAGAGGATTGGGCCGAAAAAAACCTGATGAGGTTCAACAAGGACAAGTGCAGAGTCTTGCACTTAGGACGGAAGAATCCCATGCACTGCTACAGACTAGGGACCGAATGGCTAGGTAGAAGTTCTGCAGAAAAGGACCTAGGGGTCACAGTGGACGAGAAGCTGGATATGAGTCAACAGTGTGCTCTTGTTGCCAAGAAGGCTAACGGCATTTTGGGCTGTATAAGTAGGGGCATTGCCAGCAGATTGAGGGACGTGATCGTTCCCCTTTATTCGACATTGGTGAGGCCTCATCTGGAATACTGTGTCCAGTTTTGGGCCCCACACTACAAGAAGGATGTGGAAAAATTGGAAAGAGTCCAGCGGAGGGCAACAAAAATGATTAGGGGTCTGGAGCACATGACTTATGAGGAGAGGCTGAGGGAACTGGGATTGTTTAGTCTCCAGAAGAGAAGAATGAGGGGGGATTTGATAGCAGCCTTCAACTACCTGAAGGGGGGTTCCAAAGAGGATGGAGCTCGGCTGTTCTCAGTGGTGGCAGATGACAGAACAAGGAGCAATGGTCTCAAGTTGCAGTGGGGGAGGTCCAGGTTGGATATCAGGAAAAACTATTTCACTAGGAGGGTGGTGAAACACTGGAATGTGTTACCTAGGGAGGTGGTGGAGTCTTCTTCCTTGGAGGTTTTTAAGGCCCGGCTTGACAAAGCCCTGGCTGGGATGATTTAGCTGGGAATTGGTCCTGCTTTGAGCAGGGGGTTGGACTAGATGACCTCTTGAGGTCCCTTCCAACTCTGATATTCTATGATTCTATGATTCACTTATTTACTTATTTTACTGTTTATTTACCCCAATGATTTTTTACACAGCAAATAGCTTTACTCACAATGCAATACTACTTGGCCTTCCTTGAGGTGAGAACTCCAGGGATATTACCTAGCCAGTAGCTCTTGCATGTTTTATATTCTGTAATGGCCCATTTTACAGAAGTGCTGAGCACTTGCATCTCCTGTTGCCTTCAAGTAGAGTTACGAATGCTCAGTTCCTCTGAAAAATCAGGCCCCAGTTCTTTTTTGTGATAGGAGATCTCTGCAGCACCCAAAGGCAGCAACAAATTAAGGGACTGTTTGTTTTTCCTCTTTTCCAAGTGGTGGAAGTACACAAGTGCCAAAAAATGCTGTCCAAAATCACCTCCATAGTCCTTTCTACACTAATTAAAATGGTACTCTCAACCACAGCCAGTCCTGGAAACCTGAAAGTTCAAACAAACAAACAACAAAAACACCCTTAACAGAAATGCTCTAGTGTATCTGCTAGTTTGAAACCCACTTTTGCAAAGTGGGCATTTTTCTACCTGGTAATTATTATAAGAATTGCCAAAGAGACACTAAGTTCTGACATACTAATCTTCCTTACTGTTAGCATTAAAACAAATCTTTAATGATGGAATATAACTCTAACTATGGCCTGGAGAAATCCAGGTTGTTAGATGTCATAATGGGAACACAGAAGCATAAAACAGTAAATGTTCTAACCCACCAATGCCTACTCATTCTAATTTCAGGAACTCAGTTGTGGGAAATATGCCAACCTGACCCCTACAGGTAAAAGATGCTCAGTGCCATAGAGTAAGGCAAAAACTCTCAAGGTCCCTGCTAATATATTTGAATATGCTAAAATGTCTGCCTGACTCTACATTTGGTGATCAAGACTCTAAATACCTAATCTAATGTATATACGTCAATGCTATTGATGTCCTAGTAAAGGCATTTTTCACACCACCGTGGGAATACAAATGTTGGGGACGGACGAGAAATACCATTTTCCCTTGGAGCCCAATGTTGAAGATTTTTTTCTTTACTGTCAGCATGAAAAGGTTCTTTTCTGTGAACCAGATCACTGTGTAGAAAAGCATGTTAAAGAATTATAGAGAACAATGGCGTAAACTTCAGAGTACATTAAATATGAACAACTAACTCCTAGAAATCTTACACTTAAATGAACTCAGCTTATGCTACAAGACAAGACTGACCTCTTTTTTGGTTTGGTTGTGTTTTTTTGGAAAAATACATTTTCAGATCACAAAGAACCCAACTAATGCAGGGTTAGTCAAAGTTTGGTTGTTTCTTGGAGGGAGGGTTGTTTTGTTTTTTTTTTGAGTCAGTGGAAAAACTCAAGGTGGGAAACAATCTGATATTTCTATCAGTTATGCCTAGAGATATTTAAAGGTGTTGAAAGCAAAACTAGATTACTAAGTAATAAATGATATTTAGTCAATATAAAGCACATACAAAGATAGGCACTCGTATTCCATTTTGGAACAGGTAGAACTTTAACTGCAGTTATGTGGCTATGTTTGTAACACTGATCACATACAAAATATATCTAGCACTTGTAGCCCTAGCCTGTATTCCTTGCACACAACATATTCCCACTGATATCAATACCGAATCAAGTCTTTATACACAGGATTGGGACCTTGTACAAGTGGTGTTTCACATCTTCAGAGCATGTTACATACATTAACTAATTAATCCTCAAAGTCCCTATTAAGAAGGCATCCTCCCCATGTTCAGACAGAGAAGTAGAGGGAAAAGGAGATTCAATGAGTTGTGCAAGGTCACGCAATGAACAGCTGGAATTCTCTACTTTGCATTATTGGGACGCAGGGGGAACGCCAGAAGAATAGGCAACACATGTATGGTGGTGATAGTCTAAAGTTCTCTAGTTGAGAATGAAAGAGTATAAGTGCTGGCAGTCAGGATCAGTTGGCAGGCATCTAATCTGGTCTGTACATAGGTCTGGTTTTGGACTGTGCTAGGAGATAAGATGAGTATCTCTGATAGGTTTAGAAATATTTGATAAATCAGGCCCTCACAAGAGCCCTACGAAACAGACCGGTATCATCACCCCCATTTTACTGGTGGGGAAAATGAGGCACAGGGTAATTAATCATCTCCATCATTATTTTAATATTAGGGTAGTATCTCAGGGCCCCAATTGAAACTTCAGCCTCATTTTGCTAGGAACAGTGCACACAAGTAGTAGGATGGTTGTCACTGTCTGTATCCATATGTTCACCCTTTTTGCAAGACTATGATGGATTTTGTACAAAGTATGCCTTTTGAGGTATTATTTTAAAACTCATAGTTTGTTGATCATTATTGTACTGGTAAAATATGTGTGGCAACATTGTATGTAAAGTTATAAGATTCTACTGTATAAGATTACTGAGACATGTTCCAAGTTTAGAAAAGCAAGCACAAAGCAGTTCCTCAAAGACAAAAGGCAAACTAACCCCTCAGCCAGGTGTCAACAAAATCAAATGGAATATCCCTGGTT
Organism: Chrysemys picta bellii; assembly: GCF_011386835.1. Lineage (NCBI taxonomy): Eukaryota > Metazoa > Chordata > Testudines > Emydidae > Chrysemys > Chrysemys picta. The sequence goes on along the minus strand of NC_088804.1, from coordinate 35,841,337 downwards.
AAGAGGCCATTCTTCAACAGGAAAAATGGTGTGTGAAAGAAATCTATACCTCGGCAAGTGTCTTCTGAACCTCAGTTGGATATGATTTTCAAGGAAAGAGAACTATAAGAAAAGGAAGCAGAGACCCCAAAATACTCCTCCCTTTCTCTCTGCCCATGGCATCAATGACACCTGAAGGACAAGGAAACACTGACCAGGGAGAGGGGTCCTGGCTGAAAAGAAACCAGCCAGTTAGACTTCTTACCTTGTGGTGAGAGACACCTTTGCTTGAATTCATTTAGCTTGTTAAGTTAGATATTAATTGCATTTTACCTTTTATTTTCTTGTAACCAGTTCTGACTTTTATGCCTCATTACTTGTAATCACCTAAAAACTATCTTTCTGTAGTTAATAAACTTGTTTTATTGTTTTATCTACACCAGTGTGTGTCTGGATTGATGTGTTCAGGAAACTCCATTTGAGATAACAAGATTTATGCATATCATCTTCTATTATTAAAATGATGGACTTTATATGAGCGTTTATTGTCCAGGAGGGTGCTGGGCGGTACAAGACACACAATTCTGGGGGAAAGTCTGGGACTTCGAGTTTGCTGGTGTTGCCTGCTATGTAATTCATGAGTGGCTGGCTATAGCACTCATACAATATAGCTGGGATTGATTTACATGCTGGAGGCTGTGTGTGGGCACAGATCAGGAGTAATTGCTCTCACAGCAAAGCAGTATAAGAGGCATCCCAGGCTGGAGAATTGAGGAGACACAGCTGTTCATCTGTCCGGACTGTACCCTGGCTAATGTCACAATTGCAATTGCCCCCAGAGGTTTAAAATTAGAATAGACAAGACAAAGGCTGGGAGAGGACACAGAAATGAGATGACTGTTAAGACTCATATAGATGGTCAGAATCATAAACCAGGATTAGACCCTAAGTAGCTTGACTTTCTGGCCCCAGTCTGATAACTGAACCATACTACATGCCAACCAAGTCATTTGGGGTACCTCTACACAGCCCGTAGCAGCAAGCTTCCCAGCCTGGGTCAAAGATTTGAGCTTGAAGGGCTACTGTTAGCACTCTAAAAATAGCTGTGTAGACCATTGTGGCTCAGACTGAAACCCACCCACTTCCCTTGGCCTCAGATCTGTCTACACAGCTCTTTTCAGAGCATTAGCGTGAGCCCTGCAAGCACAAGTTGGGAGGCTCGGTGCCAGGGGCTGTGTAGCCATACCCCATGGGGTCATGTTTTCCAAGGTATTTAGGTGCCTAAAAAGCAGATAAGCATGTAGCGGGATTTTCAAAAGTCAAAAAGCAAGTTAGTCACCTAATTCCCATCCAAATCAAGCCCCTATATACCTTTGAATACATAAGAAGCAGCATATGACACATTGCAGTCTTTTCTGGGATCACTTTGTGCTGCCCTAATTTTATTATCCTTCCTCCTTTGGGCCTTTTCTGCAAAGAGTTCTCTCTCTCCCTTTCTCTAGCACATTGGGTGCCATGGTATTGTACTCTACCATGTCCTGTTTTTAGCCCTGTTACAATCAGCTTCAGTTATGGATCATGCTAGGTAATGTCCCAACTTTCTACTTTCCAAGGACACTAATCAGCACTCCTTATTTAGGAAAACCGTGTCTCGTTTTTCTCAATGTCTCTAAAGACAAGAAAGGGAACTGAAAACCATTTTTGTCATAGAAACCAGCACAATTCTAGGGACTGTCCTCACAAGCTACAAACAACAAAAACACTTTTAAAATCATGCATGTTTTTAAACGTTATCTAGGAGTTATGGACCTAGAGAAAATACGCTTCAGTGTCCAATCCCAAAATAAACCCAATGAGTATTTCAAATATAACTAAAAGGACAGCTTTCAAATCTGTATGGTTGTAGAGCCCTTCAATTGAAGCCATGTGTACTTTAGACAAACAGAAAGCATTATGGATGATCATATAAATACTAATTAAAATCTTCCCGTATCACAAGAGAACACATGTTGAGGCCCTCAAAAGAGAGGGAGAGAGGATATCAGGATACACCAAAGCAATCAAGTCTAATCACCACTAGAAAAACGTGAAATTAAAGCAAATCAAAAGAGGAGGAACTAGGACTGAAATAAAAGCATGAAAAACACAAGCTCTGCCAGCATTTTTAGGCTCCGTGCTGCACAACAAAAACAACAAACACACATGCATAACAACAGACGGAGAATGGCAATACACTTTTAAATCGCTCCAAAGAATGCTCAAGTCCTGCTCACTGTTCTTAACACTTGAAAAGACAGTGCAGTAATGAGTGTCATCAAGAGAGTGACAATAGCCTCAACAAGAGTTCCAACGCAGAGCAAGCTTCCCGTTAAGAGGCAGCAGGGTTGCAAATCTTAATCAGAAAAAAATAAAATAAAATCAAAAGTGCAGCAGAAACAAGACAACCCACGTTGGCAGAAGAAATAAAGGCCAATGAAAATGTTAGGGATCTATCCCCATGTGTGTATATCAGGGGTCGGCAACGTTTGGCATGCGGCTCGCCAGGGTAAGCACCCTGGTGGGCCAGGCCAGTTTATTTACCTGCTGACGTGGCAAGTTTGGCCGATCGCGCCCCCACTCGCCGCGGTTCGCTGTCCCAGGCCAATGGGGGCGGCAAGAAGCGGCGCGGGCGAGGGATGTGCTGGCCGCGGCTTCCCGCCGCCCCCATTGGCCCGGGACGGCGAACCGCGGCCAGTGGGGGCCGCAATCGGCCGAACCTGCCCCGTCAGCAGGTAAATAAACTGTCCCGGCCCGCCAGGGTGCTTATCCTGGTGAGCCGCGTGCCAAACGTTGCCGACCCCTGGTGTATATGTTTTACGTCATATTAGCATGTTGTTCAAAGTATCTGTTGGTACTAGTGGGAGGAAGGAAAAAAGGACTTCCTGAGACATATTCTAAGAAGTCACTGGTTACCCCAGTTTGAGCCCGTTTTGTATCAATGTTAATAGGTTGCTTGTTTCAATGGAGGGAAACAGCAGTAAAACCCAGAATTTTCTACACTTTGTTGGTTACAATGGATGCAACCACTCCTTTAAATACTGCCTTTTAAGCAATTATTTCATTAAAGTATATGAACAAACTTTGCTCCATTTTCTTCACTCTGTTCATGATAGTGACTGAGAACCTGGCTGAACTCAGATTCATGAGTGCTATATGTCCTTAGAAGTTCCATGGGACCAGCAGAAGCATCAAATGATGCAACTCTCTACTTTCCAAGGTCCCTGTTCAACACTTCTTATTCAGAAAAACTCCTATGGACTCAAGTGTACGTTTTGCCTGCACATGGAGCATCAATCAAATCTGAAGCATTACATCATTCCTAAATCTCTCTTGCAATATCCCTCTGAGCCTCCTCCCCCCTAAAAAAAGTGGTCACTCGATTCCTCACAAACATAATGCATCCTGACATGCCCACCCATCATCTGGGGTCTCTCCACACCTCTTGACCACCAGGTGTTCTACCTGACTGTGACCACAGGAATATCCTTCTTAAGCACGGTCGCTTCTAATAAACATTCTGTGCTGTTATTGAGACTATTCAGTAAGCCTAAGCAAACGTATTTTCAGTGTTCTCAGCAAAGATTGAGTTATTGTAGCTCCCATCTATATGATTTGCTGTGAAGCTGTGTGTTTAGTTATGTTTGTTATCCATAAAATACAAGAGCTCTTTTATTGATTTTCTCCAATATCCGCATTCACAAATAAGAGGTTGTCAGCTCTGTTATAGTGCCACGGTAAGATTTTGACATTTGATTGGCTAAAAATACCATAAAAGTTTCCACAGTTGTTCAAAGTTTTGATTTCATTTCCCTCCTGTATTCTTTCCCTGGCCCTAATGGTTACAAAGATGTATGGGAGAGGTGGTAATGGTGCACTTTTTTTTTTTTTGCCTTTTACTTTCAACTAAATGAGTTTCTACTGATTTTGTCTACTGTTAGCGTTATTGAATTTCCTGTTATGCCCAGTTGTTTTGCCAATAGAATATCTATGAGACGTATTTCACAATTCTATCAGCTGATCTTATTGGTCTTTAAACATATTAGTCCGTGTCAAGTCATAGGCATTCAGCTGCTTTTCCTCATACACAATGTGGAATGCTTTGAGTTTCTTTTTTTGGTAGTTTTTCTAATGAGAAGACTATATACAAAAGAGAATGTCTGACTTTAGCTCCACCTTTTATTTCAGGAAATATAGTTACTGAGGTAAATATAATGGAAGTGGATACAGAAAGCAGCCTGTTCCAGTGCCTCTAGTTTGAGTAAGATGTTCTTTCTGATTTCTGTTTTCTGTTTCCAAGATGGTTTTGGTACTTTTAACAATACTATGCCATCTCTGTCTATTGTCACAGAAGAATGCTTTAGTCAACAAGCCCTAAATTAGCTGAATCATCACATTAATGTTTAAATAAGTGTCCTTTCCGGCCCTACTGCTTCCCATCTATGCATTCCCCTCAATCCCTCCCACTTGAGACTACCCAAAATAAAGCTTCTTCAGTCATTATCTTCCCTTGATGATCGGACCATTTCTCCTCTTTCCACCCTCACTTCTTGAGCCCCATTGTTGGCTTCCTGCCTCTTATCACAAATTCCCCATCCTTGCAGTCAAGTTAATGTAGTTTTGTCCTCACTTACACCTCTACTTCTCTCTCACTCCCTATGCTCTTCTTAATGTTTGCTCCTCACTTTCTCCCTTAGGACTAAAACCTGGCCCCAATGAAATCCATAACAAGTTCCCAGGGACAATTTACTGCCTTGGTTTCAGTTTCATTCATGATTTCCCCTGTGCTTGGAACACTTATGTTTTGTAGCCAAGTTACTTCTCCTTCATACAAATTTCTCCTTAAAGCCCTCTTCCTTTAGGAATCCTTAGTAACAAAAGTCTGTCCATATTCTACCTTACTAGAAGTGTTGTTTGTTCCACTTGTTTGGTCTTTGTCTTGTCTATTTTAGTTGAAAGATCTCTGTGGCAGGAAGGTATGATTACTACTGTGTAAAAGTATTTTACTATAATAATTAATAGTAATAATTAGATAAGCTGGACACAATTTTTGGATGATAGTTTATTCAAACCCACAGCTCCCACATCCCAGACATGTGCCCTCAACATTAGATTAACAGACATGCATTTACGTTTTTGGCAGCTGATTGAAATGAAACATTTCATATGACCCACAATGGACTTTTCCAACTTTCTGACAAATTCCAAACATTTTCAAATCATTTTCCCCCAATTTTTCAGTTTGCTGGCCAAACTGGAAAACCAATAATTTCCCCAGCTCTAGAATTAATTTATTTTATGCAATGAACATGCTTATTATGTACAGATGTTGGGTTTTTTTCCCCAGCTCTCTACTTTGTTGCTGCTTACTCCAACCAAAAATAAGACTTAAAGAAGAAAAACAAAATTGTATAATTCAGCCAGAAAGGAGTTACCTGAATGTCAAAGTTAATTACAATGACCCGCAAAAAGTTAACCACAAAAATGTCTAATGCCACCTACCCCAATAATTACAAATGAAAAGAACAAATATGTTGGACTGAAAATTAATGAAACATTTCTTTCCAATAAATAACCTGTGCTCGCAAAAGAAACAAATCATAGAAGACATGAACTTCCCGATCATACCACAGGAAGCTACAGCAGTGAAACCTGCTATCCATATTGAAAAGCCACAACTGAAACAACAACAAAAAACCCTATCTTTGAAACCAGACAAGAAAAATCACTAAAAGAACAGGAGCAAATGACATATCAATAAAAAGAGGAAAGGAAATTATACCCTATTAGACATTAATAGCAATTAGGAAAAAGGTAACTAATTTCAAAGAAACAAGGTCACCACAACAAGACTTGATAATTAAAGTAAAACACAGTAGAGATAAACATACCCACAAAATAGAGGAAGCAGTTGAAGCCTTACAATGGCGAAGCACTGGACTGTTTTTATGCCCTATTTGATTAGAAAAAGAAAAATATTCAAGAAAAATCTCTTCACTTAAACTTTTAGACCTAAAAATGGCTAGTTTCAAGGGTGCTCCTATTCTTTTTTCTCCGTCTTGAGACACCTGATTTTCACAGAGTGCTTAACATTCCCAATGTGAAAATGAGGCCCCTTTAATCTGGCTCAAGTTGGACACGACAAAATTGAAGGATCCAGATTCACTAGTCATTTCTGAGTATTTAGACCTAAGCATGCTGAAATTTCTGATCATATTTCAAGTATAAAGTATGTGAACAATACACCACTGTTTAAATGAAGTGAGAGTTTAGTCACATCCACATAACTTCAGCCACTATCAACCTCAAACCAGTTGTCCCATCACTGACGAGCACTCATTCATACAAGTAGTCCCAATCCTGGTAGCACCAGCATTCCCTACTCCCCACCCGCAGCGAGGAAGTTGGAGTTGGACTGCATGTGCATTTCCACCGTGAGAAGCCTTGCATCATGGATTTGGGATCAGAAGATGGTGTTATCTAGAGCTGAATCTGTGTCTGGGTGTACAATATACTGTCCATATCTACTTGCAGTATGCAAAACATAATTCTATGCAATACAACACATGATGGGGATAAGTAAACTTAACCTTCATGTATAAAAGCATGATGAAAATTGTACAGAAGTTCTCAGTTCATTCAGTGTTGCTACATCACTGTAGCTCTTTTGAGTATCCTTTTGTTCTTTTGACTTTGCAAGGATAGTTTCCAGCAACATGCTTACAATGGATATGGAAACTTTCTTTTTTGGAGTTATCTATTTATCACCATTAAGTAACCTGCTGCTTATTGCAAAACACAGAAAGAAATTCAGATCCAATCAATACCTACAGTTTGATTCTTATGCTCCAATCAATAGCAACACATCGGTTATACAGACATTAACACACAGAGGAAAACTGTTCTATATAGAAATATTACTTGGGAAGGAGTTCTGCAAAACTGAATGCTCAGTACCCTAACAGTAAATAGATTCAATAGATTCAAATAGATTCAATACTGGATAAACAATTTAGGAATAAATTCAAGCTTGGGTAATGATTCTACTGACACTGTAATATATTTACAAGAGATACGATATTAGTAAAAAATGCAGAAGGACAAGTAATACATTACTGTAACATGAAGGCCAGAATGCATATACCATATACAATCTATTCAACAAACTCCAGGTTCCGATTTCTCCTATGGAGCCTATGCAAGTACCAAGTATAGTGAAGAAACTGCTATCAGAGATCAGAATCCCACATACAAACAGTGGGGGGAGTGGGATAAGGAAAAGAACAGTACATTGTGTATAGGACAAAGTAAACGTTAGGGGGCATCTCATGCCAACAACAAGATCAGCAAAGATTTTGTCAAATTTAAAAGGGATAAAGAACAGCCATTTTAAAGGCTCTCCATGTACCATCCCAGGAAGCCAAAACAAAGGAAAAAACATCTTCATGTCCATAGTAGGATGTGCTAATCATCTTGTACATATGGCTGTTTCATTTCATTCCATCAGAAGGTTGCAGGACCACAGAACTGTTCAATAGATGGCACTGTAGGTCCTCCTAGAGACACACTACATGCCATTAAATGGAGACAGCTGGGGTAGAGTTATGACGGAGTATATTTTATCATCTCCCCTAATTTTACTACACACTGGTTTTTAAAAGAAATCTACTTACTATCAGAAGGCAGATGGACTTAATACTGCACAATGTTTCAAAGGAACTGGAAGTTTCAACTGCAGGAAACATGGCTCATGAAAATGATTTTTTTGGTCACTTTTCAGCAATTTAGCCTGATTCTCCCATGATGAATCAACAGTTGCTGAATATTCACAGACACTCAAAAGGTTAAGTGAGCAGATATCTCATGTCTATGAATTGCCTCTGCAGGCAAGAACCAAAATGGTACAATAGTTAATAGTTCACTGAGGAAGAAGGGCTGTTAGAAAAGTACACATCTGCTGTTTAGTACTAAGGGTGGAATGACTTATAAAAATGCATAATAGTAGAAAAAACTTTCATAACTCATTAATTCCTGACATGTTCTTGGTTATGTCAGTGACAGACTGTGTTACTTCAAATGGGATTTGACAGCAGGTAAATTACATAGTCTAAGAGTTTAAGAAAGTTACTCAACAAAAAATGTCTTGGTCATGAATAGGATTTGCATAGTGGAAAACATTTTATTATTAACGAAATAACAAATTGGTAAACTGACATTAAGCTTATTTTGTTTGAGTCATGGTTCCATTGCTTTAACTCGTTGATTTTGCTAGCAGAAGATTGGTAGCAAATACAGTAGAACTGAGTGAACTATTTGTTGCATTTCATGGTTTAGCCTTTTTCTGGTTACCTGTGAAAAAAGTCTTCACATTTTAGAAAGGCATTTTTCATTGAGAATTGTTCAACGGTGATTATAAGTGAACATATTTCAGCCTTTAGATTGTTTGAAAACTGTGTGCTGTGACTCTTGCCTTGAGTAGTTGCTATTTGTGCTGTGTGATTGATCATTTCAGTCATATGGAGTTGTTTCTGCACTCTTACTGGACCATTTTTTATAAACAGGCGAATGACTCAAATAACTAATTTCCAGTTCAGCACTCTTTGCACAAGATTCTGAAAGACCTCTGCTTCCCTGAACATTCAGACAAATGAATACAAAATCCCTTATACTAACATTAGCAGAATTTGAATGTATGAATTGATGCATGCATGGCCATCAATACCATCAGAGCAAATATGTGGCTTTTATCCAAATTAATTATATATATTATAGAATTTCAGTATTCATTAGGATAATGCCATTTGGGGTGTTATCCACAGTTCCCTTTGCAGAGGGTCAATACAAAAGTGATAGATTATTTAGCTAGATAATTCCATAATCTGCCATAAAACAAGCTAAAAATGGGTTTGGACTGAAATATACAGCACACCAGCCTACCTATGGTAATTGGCAATTGCTGACAGCTGATATGACCCAGTTGCTACCCGAAAAATTGCCAATTAGATTACTTTGTTGTTGGAAATTATTGTAACATGCCAACTGCCAAACTAAATTGCCACTGAAATCAATAGGTGAAAAGAGACATCTGCTAAACCTCCCAAGTCCGCTGCTATAGTGTACCATACCTCTTACACCACACATCCCTTTTGCTTTTTGTTTCACCTTACAGCTCCTTATCCTCTTGTTACTTCTTCTCCTTTTTATTGTAGATGTCAGTTCTTTAAAAGGGACACTGTCAAGGCCAGTAGAGCCTAAAATCAGATCTTAATAGTTTTCTCTTTCTTTGGGGGGAATGCAAAGTGATTATGCTCATGTCATGTTGTCCTGCGCTGCTCCACCAGTCTGCTGCAGCTGTGTGGCCTGTTAGAGGAAGCAGGATTTTTGTATAATTAATAAGACCACCACCTAGTTTTCCTGTAGCACTTTTCATCAGTAGATCTCAAAGTGCTTTACAAAGTGATACTTGGCCAGCTCGTAGGAAGAGAGCAGCGAGGGAGGCTTAAGATTCAGTATCAATCACAAAGAAACCCAGTGTCAAATGTCTGTCCCTGACATGTCTCTTGGTAGAAGTTGATATTTTCTTTCCCTTGGTGTTGGGATCATAATTTTGGACAAATCGGTTAAGATCAAGAGGTCAGCTTAAAAAAACCCTCAGTTATAGAGCCTGAAAAATCTGGGGACACAATGAATATATTACAGCTATGGATGCCTCAAAATCCCTCTCTAATTTTCAACCGATCCTGGCAAATACACTCCTGGCTTGCAAATAATGTCACTCTCCCTCACCAAGGTAGATTTGTATATTTATTCATTCAAGCAAGTTTATCTACAAGTCTTTGTGCACTTCAGCATGTTATTTTATCAGTAGCATTTCTAGCATACATTTCCTGTTTCTTTAACCAACAACTACAGAAGCTCATTTACCTTATGGAGAAGGTAATTAGTAGGTATCGTAGCTTGCCATTTATTTGACAGCTTTCTCATTTTCTCAATTTTACGTAATTTGACAGGGACCATTATAGACCCATAACTAGTCTTTCAGAATGACTTTCACAAGGTTAGTTCACTTATTAATTGACCCTTAGTAATGGCAATTTAAGAAGCATATTAATCTCATCTGTCAGTTCTAACAAATAGTAGATGTGGAAAATAATTTATCTTTTGCAAGGAGCCTTGCAACAGAAATGAAGTGTCTGAATTTTTAATTATTATTCATATTCTTTCAACAAATGAGATTGCGGGGGGGAGGGGGGAGCGGACTTATTTTCAGTGGTTTTCCTTTATTGCCCCTTTAAAGTGTTTGCCATTTTCTTATTATGAAGATCAATGCTATTCCAATGATCAATAAATCCTATGACCAGGATAATCTTCTACAAAGGACACATTGGTGCTCTCAACAAGGATCCATAAAACCAACAAAAACATGAACAAAGCATTCAACAGTAATGTTATCATTACATATACAGAAGAAAAGTTTCTTGCATTCAGGAGGATTAATTGGTAAGAATATATTAGACAAAAGATTATTATTCATTGACTGAAAAAAAAACTAATATCAGACGCTTGACGCTGCAGCCTTTTAAAATCTGTCTCTATAGCTCTTCAGAAGCTTTGCAGAATGCAGATAGTTCAGTTTAAAGCAAGGGCTACCTCTACTGTATTTTTAATTCAAAACGCTGGTAGAGATTCAGCACCTGTTCTCCTCTTTTAGTTCTCTCATTAACTAAATAATGGAGAACAATTAATGACCAGGGGGAAAAGAACTCTGTTAAAAGAACTAATTCTTGACCTTGTGTAGTTGTATTAGCGTCTCCTTTGTCTGCAACTTACCTCACGCTGACAAAACCCCACAACCCCACACAAACAGATTAAGTGGTATATTCATCTATTGAGGAATTCACACAAAATTCCCATTAAGGTTAACACAGGCTTTGAGGGAGACTATAACCTCCTACAGTCTGAATTTAAATCCGCGAAGGCCAGGAAGTACAGAATTAAAGGCCGAGTTGCCCTCCTGCCTCCTGTCTTCCTATTGTGCCCAAATAATGAAGAAATATGGTAACAGTGTGATTTGAGACAGAACAGGTACTTAAGCCTGAGAACTATGGTATGTAAAGCAGGCTGCGTTAAGCACTATACAGAATGTTTGCCTTATTTCTACATACCTTTATTGACTGGGTATGTAGAATGGCTTTTTCTGGTTTTGTATCAGACTTTTACTAGTACCAGGTAGAATCCTATCTTGAATTGTCAACAGAGGCAAAACTCCCACTGACTCCATGTGCATGAGGATCATGCCTACAATATGTTAAGATGTAGTTCGCATTGCTCTTATTTTAACAGGTTAAAACATATCTCTCAGGTAACTGTAATAGAAAAGACACAAAGAATGATGTTACGGTCTCATATTTATTAGGAGCGAGCCCAAACCAAAACTCCAACCACCAAAATTTAGGTGAATCAAAATCTCAATGCAGCTCTGGATCCAAATGCCACAGCTCTGCTACTTACAGAATTTTTAATATGCATATCAATAACCACCTCCTTGCAGTCATTGTGCTGGATAATGTTAGCATGTATTTTAGACACTTAAATATGAACCATCTTATTTATTGGCTATCCTGTTACAACACCTTCCCAGCTGTTGCGGTTTGCTGCGTAAACAGGTATTCAGGCAATTTAAAAAAAAAAAAACACCACAAATTACATACTTGATAGAATGCAGTGTCTCCTTCAGAGTCATTAGTGTCAATCATGTGAATACAAGTTTTAAGCAATGTTTGAAATGCATGCTGTTTATACAATAGATCATAGTCTGGAACTACTGCAACAATAGTACAGGTATAAGCACTATCTCGGCATTAGTAACTCAGCCATTAAATGTTATTCATATTATGTTTCTCTATGATGATGTTTCATGGTACAAGAATAATTCTTATTTACTTATTTTTTAGAACTATTCAAAGCATCCTGTGTTTTCCTTTTTTTAAAAATGAAGATAACCATAATTTTAAAAAACACAGGTGATTGGATATAAGGAAGAGCGAACCTTTAAAAAGGTACAGAGTTCTTGTAACTTCATCACATTTGTCAATGTCCTCATCACTGAAAAGTAGGAGAGGTGGAGGCCAGGCAGAGCAGAATTCTGTTACCATATCGCCGCCTCTTTTTTCCTCCTCAAACAGGGCCTAATCCTCAAGATGATAAATTCCTTCAACACTTGTTGAAGTCAGCAGGAGTTCAAGTGACTCTTCCCTGGAGGGGGACAGCTGGCACGAGTCACCCAGGGAAGCCACATTGTACTGTACTGCATGAATGGGTTGTTGAGAAATTGCCAATAAAAGTAACCGATTTTATGTGGTTCCCGGAACTCAAGGCCAGATTCTTAGCCGGTGAATTTGGCACAGCTCCACTGCTGTCAATAGAGCGACACCAGTTTACACCAGCTAAGGATCTGACTGCCAGTATCTTATTCACAGATGCAAAAGTAAGAATGACGCTGGAGCCGTAACTAATATCAATGACCCAAGTACAGAGAGAAAAAGCTTTCCACTCTGTTGCACTATATAGTACTCTTAGCAGTTTATAATATAGCCACACAGATTAAAGATGACCTGAGCTACTGCATTACACTTTGCCACTGTTACAGTAAAGAAGGGTAAACCCCAGTGTAATCTGTGCCCCAGCAACATTGCTGCTGTTAAAACAGAATTATGGTCTGGAGTTGGCCGTTGCCAATCTATTGATCATTTTCAACAACTAATCAGAGGACATGAGACCAATTTCATCCTACTGAAGTATTCTCAAAGCTGTTTTATATTTTCAGGGTTATGTTCTAGTGTTCGTGACACTGATGTCAGCTCATTATCTTCAACGGAGTTATAGATTTACATTAGTGTCTATGAAATGGAAACCCATCCCACAGATGGAAGGCAGGCACATATTCAAAAAATGTATTCCCATTCAGACATTATAGGAAAGCCATAAAAAAAAACTAGGAATAAATGTTTCATTCCTTATATTTTGATTTCCTATTTTCTGGCGATTCTGACTACCACCTTCTGTAGGGAAGCTTTATTTTCAGACAACTTTCCTCCCCTCAAATGAATTCCTGCATGGTTTTGACTAGTTGCAACTTTCAATACTCACTTGCCAGCAGGAACAAAACAAAACACTAACAAAAGATTTAAGACAGCCAAAGAAAGGAGATGATCCAGTGTTTAATAGGGTTGCACAAGAGATAAAGTAAGCACTAGGCTGGTGCAAATAATGAATATTTTGGTTCAGTCACCAAACTGAAAAATAAAATAAAACTGGTTTCGGGTCAACATAAAATGATTTTTTTTTTTCAAAAAAATTCAGTGAACTAAAAAGAAGTGGTTTGGATTTTTTAAGGCCAAGGTTGAAGGAAACATTTCATTTGATCAAAAACAAAATGTTTCATTTTGTTTTCAAGATCTTTTACCTTTAAAAAAACCAAAATGAAGTAAAATTAAAAAGTCATCTCAAATTGAAAAGTCAAAACATTTCATTTTGAAAATGTCAAAATAAAATGTTTGCACTTTATTGGGATTTTTGTTTTTTTCGATTGAAACAATTCAGTGAATTTGACATATAATCACAAAATGTTTCCATTAACCCAAATCTGCATTTTTTTGGGAGGGGCTAGTCAAATATGATCCCCTTGAAAACAAATCTTTTCTGGGGTTCAAAAAAGGGTTGTGCACCTCAGCAGTTTTGATTTCCAGTTCACAGAAGAGCTAAAATACTAGCAGTAAGTCTGAGCTGACCGCATTTATCTCATTAGACTGACCTCACACTTGGTAAAACAACCCCCATCCTTTCATGTATTTATATCTGCTCCTGTATTTTTCACTTCATACATCTGATGAAGTGGGTTCTAGCCCATGAAAGCTTATGCCCAAATAAATTTGTTAGTCTCTAAGGTGCCACAAGGACTCCTCGTTTTTGCATAAATTATGTATTTTGCAGGAAAGTATGTTTTTAAGAGATTTCATGTCCAGTTTTGCAGACCCAAGAGGTCTGTGTTTTATGCAAGGCATGCTGGATATTCATCTGAGGTAATTCCATGCTTGTAAAATTAAAGTGGGTTTTTAGTATCAGAACTATTTACAGAGATGCTGCAGCTGCACCTAGAATTCAGCAACTGTGCACACAACACAAAGCCTATCCTTCACTGAGGACTGGTCTACACTGTGTGTGGGGGGATCGATCCAAGATACGCAACTTCAGCTAAGCGAATAGCGTAGCTGAAGTGAAGTATCTTGGATCGAATTACCTGGGGTCCAGATGGCGCGGGATCGATGGCCGTGGCTCCCCTGTCGACTGCGCTACCGCCGCTCGCTCTGGTGGAGTTCCGGAGTCAACGGTGAGCGTGTTCGGGGATCGATATATTGCGTCCTAACAAGACGCGATATATCGATCCCGGATAAATCATTGCTACCCGCCGATACGGCAGGTAGTGAAGACGTACCCTGAGATGAATACCCAATAGTTAATAGGCTGGTGTGCAGGGAAAGTTTAATTTATGCCTCCCTGAAACCAACAGGATGAAACGAGCCCCACAGAAGCACCTGAATGTTTGGGGGTTGATCTGTATGGAAACCAGACTCAAAGCTTTTGATGTTCACTCTTCACTTGCATTCCTGTATTAAAAACTGCCCAGAAAAAAAATAATTGAACACTTTTTCATACTGAATGTGCTTCCTGAATAGCCATTAGTCAAAGAAAATAATGGAAAAGAATGTAATCCAACTATGAAAATCTTTTTTGATGAGTATGGAGATTGCAGGAAGTTATAAAAATCAGTACAGAATACACCTAGATTAAATAGAATTCCCGTTTAGGTTGCTGGAAAACAAAGTAGATACCAGTTTGATATGCCTGCAGTCACAATATCATGGGTTGCTTGGTAACAGACTTTGACAAATATGTCAAGAAATCATTTTAATCCGTTGTAAAGTTTGTGGAATCAGGATACTTGGAAATGTTTATGTAATCAACAGTATAACAGTAATGTTACCATCCATTTGGTGCAGGGACAGAGTGTATGCCTGCAGGGATAAATGGAGCAAATTTCTGAAAATCCAGCTGTCTTTCTCTAATGAATCAAAGCCAGTTTTGCAAAATGACCTTTTAAAACATAAGCTTCCCCCTACCATCCAGCATTTAAATTGTCAGAATCTTCACAAAACACAAGGACTTACTTATCTCAAATGGCGGCTGCCGAAATTAATTGACATTATGGGTTTCCATTTTTTCATTATTTCTATTTCAGTAATGGTGAGAACCCCAAACAACTCAAGGCCCCATCGGGCTAGGCAATATGCAAATATTTGGTTATAGACAGTACCTACCACAAAGAACTCACAACCAAGTTTAAGACACACAAGTAAGAGTAACAAATATGCAGAGGGGGAATACAAACAATAATAATAATAGTAATTGATTCCTCAAAAGGAAGTCATGCTATTTTATCTGCATGCTGTTACAGGGCCATGATTTCGGGTGGAATGATATGCATGCCACAAACTTATATACCAATGGGATAACACTCCTCTAAAATTCACATAGATCTTGCTGTGTCTCGTTCAGTTTTTTTAACAAAATTATTCACCATCAACATGACAGTGCTAAATATAAGTTAGACAAATGAAAACTCCATCAAAAAAGTAGAGGTGGTGCAAGAGAGACCCCAGTGGCCTGTCTATATCTAATGCCACTTTGTCTATAGCTAATGCAGGCAGCTCTATCTTCCAGGTATCATAGTAACTGCCTGAAAGAAAAGAAGCACCTGGTTGAAAATTTGCAGGCTAAAGAGAAATTCAGATTAAATGGAAGTGATGCTGACAGAAAGAAGGAAACACTTTGGGTCCCTAACCACCACCACTATCATTGATATAGACTTCAGACTGTCAGGCAGGTTTGCCTAGACCTTTAAACTACAGCTCCATGAAAGCAGCCTGGAGGTATACCACCTCAGGCTCCAATTTCTTCAAATTTCCAAAGAAAAGCAGCATTCAGGCTTGAGTGGCCCCTGAATGGAAACATTCAAAGGGAAAAAAAGGCCACTGTGAGAAGAGATACTGGTGACTCAGCAAATGGAACTCTCTTCTTTGAATCAAAAACGAAACTATGCACCAGCGCTGTGTTATAAGGCAGTGTGTTTTGGGGGCTCATACCTCCTAGTGGAGATGCAAAGTAACTTTCTGTTCATTTGTCATCATTAAAGATCCCATTAAAGGCAGGGATCATCTGCCCTGATGTCTTGGCCATAATCGAATATGGGCAATTTCAATTTCCCTATCTTTGTCCTCTTGTTGAGTTAACAGAACAAAGGTACTGTAGTTTTCTTCATCTCCGAGGTATAGGCTCTTCGGTAGTGCTGAAGTGTCCTCTCACCCCAAATTTGGTTGAATTTCTGGTCTGTTTAATATGAGTTGATTTATTTGACAACACCACACAGAGAACTTTGTTAAAAAAAGAGTCAAAGTTGCTGAAGTGCAAATCCCATTAAGGAAATCTCTCAAAATAAAGGAAGGAAATTAACAGGTAAGGGCACGTCTTCACTACCCGCTGGATCGGCGGGTAGCAATCCATCTATCGGGGATCGACTTATCACGTCTAGTGAAGACGCGATAAAATCGATCCCTGATCATTCTGCCGTCGACTCTGGAAATCCACCACGGCAAGAGGCGGAAGCGGAGTCGATGATGGAGCGGCAGCGGTTGACTCGCCGCCGTCCTCACAGCCAGGTAAGTTGACCTAAAATACGCAACTTCAACTACGCTATTCACATAGCTGAAGTTGTGTATCTTAGGTCGACCCCCCCCCCCGTAGTGTAGATCTAGCCTAAGACACAAACAATGGCTGAAATCTTGGCCCCATTAAAGTCAATGGCAAAACTCCCTTTGACTTCGGCATGGCCAGGATCTTTAATCTACAAACATTAGACTTACTATAATTTGCTAGTGACCCATCTATCATACACAGAAATCTTCAGTCCCACTCCAATACACTCCAAACCAGAGTTGGTCATGAAATTTTGACTAAATGTTTCTTCATTGGAAAATGAAGATTTGTGAAAAATGAAACATTTTGCAGAAATGCATTGGTTTTGACAAAATTTTCATTGGGAAGATTTTGCTCGGGTCCAGGATGAAATTTTTGGTCAGAGAAAAAGAAAAAGAGTCCCAGAATAGATAACAGACTGGTGGTTAGGGCACTCGCAAGTAATATGGGAGATCCAGGCTCAAGTGCCTTCTCTGCTTGATTTGGCAGTCTATCTTTCTGGCCTAATTAGTATTAAATTAACAATAGAAATTAAGTGAGAGAGATTGACTATATAGTCTACTGGTTAGGCTACTGACCTGGAGAGTAGGGCATCTGGGTTCAAGTCCCTCTTCTGAATTAAGCAGAACAGGCATTGAACCTGAATATCCTACATCCAGTATTAGTGCCATTGTCAACAACTATGGGCTGTTCTGGGTTTAGTGAGCAGGAAGTATGGAATTTTCATAGACAACAAACACTGCCTGCCTGCCTAAATTCAGCGATTATCCATGTAGAGAATGCTTTCTGTGAATATGGTTCTTCAAATAATAAATGTATCAGTGTGTGATAATTATTGCTGCAATAACTATAACATCTAGTGCAGCACTCATTACTCCTTAACAATTGGCTCTCCTGTTTGTTTAGCGCTCTCAGTTCACTGGGGATACTTAATTACTAATGCAATCCATTATCTACCAGTAACAACCACCATATCAAGCATTATTACCTAATTAGTCAAATATGATTGAAAAAATCATGATTGATTGGCATTTTCAATGCACAGGATAACTATTCGTGTTTGTTCTAGAAACCAAACTGCATCAAGGTTTATGTCTATTCAAATATTCCGATGAAATCAGACAGTAAAATAGTAAGTAACTGATTAACCATGACATGAATTTTTCAATTCCATCTCACCTGGAAAAAAATTAAATGATTCGTATGCAAAAAACTGTTTTTAGATCTTTACGGTTATGACAGAGTGAAAAACCAAAGACATTCAAGGTTAAGACCAACACTCCCTGCTCCTTCCTTAATAAATATCTCTATATACTTAGGACCTAATCCAAAGACCACTGAAGTCAATGGAAACCTATTACGGGAGTCTGTATGACTGCTAGACCATCCTGTCTCACCGCAGTAAGGATTTGATCCAAAACCATCAAAAGTCTTTGGGATTCTTTCCAATGATTTCAATAGATTTTAGATTAGGTTCTTATTGTAGTGAGACTGTATGGTCTAGTGGTCATGTAGGCTATGAAAGATATTGCAATCCCATGCAGTATCTCTGGGGACCATTGTATTAAATTTGTGAATGGTTTATCCATGATAGTATTCTATTCCCTGGGCGAGGCTTGCCACAGCTCCTACAGGAACTAAAAACAGTAGGGATGGTTACCCTGGGGATTGTAAACAACTCTGAAGAAGCATCACCCGTTTTCCATCAAGGTTTTCCAGAGACTCAGACAAAGAAAGAGTTGTTGGTATAAAAAGCTGAGCTTGAACTGACATAGGGCCTTCTTTGTGATCCAGAAAATGGACCTTCTGTCCAAGGGGAGCCCCAACCCCTGTGGAAGGGATGTGGAAGACCTTGGCATACTGAGGACCATAAGACTGATGGGTGATCTCTGGTAAGCTTTTGTCATGTGTATAAGAACTTTTATTGTTTTTCATATGTTTTTGCCTTAAGAATAAATGTGCTCGCTTAGAAAGAGCTGTGGGGTAAATTGTAACTGCTGACAAGACACTGTTCAGAACTCTCAGTGAGAAAGCAACGCACAGGTGTTGGCCATTAGGCAGACTGGCTTGCGGGGGGTATCATGTACAAGGCAGGGAGCTGTGCAGCCTTAAATACCCCAGTCATAAGGGAGAGGGATATGGGTCCCTGCCCTGAGACAGATGGCGGCTATAGATATGACTGGGAACTCCTGGAGCGGACCTCGGGACAGAGGAGTGTGTGTGTGTGTGTTCGTTCAGGTGCAGTTACCCTCAAACTGTGACCCAGGGGTCTGAGAGTCAGAACTTGAGTTCTTCATGAAACTCTGCCATTGACATGCTGTTTGGTCTTAGACAGGTCACAATCTCTTATACATTTTCTCTTATCTTCTTTAAAAAGTCAATCATCATACAGACTCAGTATCATCATACCCTGATCTCAGTCCTGTAGAAAGGACATGTGAATGCCTAACTGACACAAGGCCAGATTCGGAAAGCCCCCTCTATATGGGTTCATTAGTACCTTTCTTAGTGACAAACTTCCACTGATTTGAATGAAACTGTTCAACCAGTAAGAGGCTTCTCAATGAGAGGAAATGTGGCAAACTCTGGCTTTTAAATGGGAGATGTGTGTGCAGAGGGATGCAGGAGTTGACCTCATCTGTATTTTTCAATACTATCTTCCCAATCGCAACAATGTAAAGAAGAGACCACACAAATGGCGGCACGAGACATGTAAAACTTTCCTTGAGTATATTTAAAGTTCTCTAATATTAGCTCAAACAGGTTGCTACAGCATGACACACATACACATACTCTTTTTTCAAAGTGAATGAAAGCAGGTCTTACTAAAACAAGCTACGAGACTCCTTGAGATCCTATTCATGGAAACATCTGTTCTATAGTCAGGACATACCTATTCCACATATTTTGTGTGTGTAAGATTCAGTCTTATTTACTGCATGCACAAGGGTGGTGGGGGGAGGGAAATCCTAGTAAAAATCAATATACGGCAGGCTTGGATCAGTGTTCCTCAACAGAAATAACAAAAATACTGCATTGTTGTCAAAAATACCACAGGGACACTTACGTTTTCTTTGAGAGATACCTCTTAATGAAGCACTATGGCCCATGAGCACCTGATAGCATATCACCTCCAGTCAATGGGCTCGTTTCAGGAGCACCAGACACTAGGTTTTTGTTGCTAAGAAATTGTACTCTGTTATGTTTGAAATATCTATTATGAAAAGGTGCAGCTTTTCTTTGTGAAATGAATATGTTGCCAGGTTGACAGCCCTGGAACCAGCCACAGTATTCATGTGTTCTTTCTTGCAAGGTCTCATCAGTATTTCCCAACCATGCTCTGGCAGGGGTCGGCAACGTTTGGCACGCGGCTCGCCAGGGTAAGCACCCTGGCGGGCTGGGCCAGTTTATTTACCTGCTGACGTGGCAGGTTCGGCCGAACCCCCACTGGCCACGGTTCGCAATCGGCCGAACTTGCCGCGTCAACAGGTAAATAAACTGGCCCGGCCCACCAGGGTGCTTACCCTGGCGAGCCGCGTGCCAAACGTTGCCGACCCCTGCCTGATGCCTATTCAATCATTGCCTTGTGCTGAGACTACCACTATGATCACATCAATTAGCTCCACATTGTTATATAGACACTTGTCCATTAGACTGATGCCCATAAAACAGTCTGTATAAGCAACCAGACAGATAACATATGGTATATACCACCGTTCTGTACCAGATTTAAACTAGAGACTGCAGGCCCATTGAAGCCAATGGCAGAATACCCTTTCACTTCAAAAAGGCCAAGATTTCATCCCTAAAGATAAAAAAATCTGAATCCCATTTCTATCTCCTGAGCATAGGGGAATTGCCCCTAAACTGCACCTTAAATTGTGGTGTTCAATACATAACTCCAGATGAATATGACAAAGTCAAAAAGGCACTTCGTTCCCCTAGATACGTAATGTTATTGTAAATTAAGGCTGTGTTAAATGCCTCTCTTGAACCTAACATTTTACAAATAAAATTCGAAGAGTAGGAGATATCTTAGTTTTCAATTGCTGCTGAGACAGGAGTGCTTTCTGACAGCGCATTAATGCTGTTCAGGAAAAAACAAAACAAGACACATTTGTAAAGGTTAATTAATCGTAATTTAAAAAAATATATATACAGTGCTCTCTTTTTAATACTGCTCCACCATATTAAACTGCTCCTCATTCAAATGCAATTGAAAAATACGACTGTTCCCTTTGGCTCCTAAATGTGTCGAATCCCTATAAAATTATTTTTAAGAGTATTCATCTTCCTTTGAATGATAAAATCTTTATCCCTTAGCTGTAATGAAAGTTGATAGGTCAATAGTCGTAATTTGCCATGTTGTGCCATTTCCTTAAGTACTGTATTAGCATTTATAAGAAGTCTTTCCAAATGAAAGTTCTTCAAATATTACCTCTTTAAATAATAATTAGAGTTGAATTGCCACCCTCCTGCACTGGTGATGTCTGGTGAATTGGAAGATATGATAACTCCAAGGCCCTATTATGTTGAATGTTGCTATTGTACTTGTGCACCTAATGTAGTTGAATTAGTATTCAGATCACAATAGGGGGTGATTAATGATATACTATGACAGAGCAGTGAGAGGCCTGTCACAGAGCTGCACATATTTAGGTATTTAAATCAGAAGCATTTACTCAAAATATACGGCATACCCTAAGGTTAAACTGCTTCTGATTTTGAATAGTGGTAGTTTGTTCAAACTGAGGCTAAGTCATGTTCTTTAATAAAATTGTATAGTTCCTTTTCTTTCCAAAGAACAGTGCAACTACCAAAAAAAAAAATGGACTGTGGGGATCTTGTTGCCAGAGGCAAATACTACCAAAACCAAAATAGAGAAATAAAGCGACTTTCTATTTTTAAGTGAAGCTGAGAGTTATTCTTTGTTTACTATCTGATAAATTTTCCCTTTGTCTTCATTACGAAGACACTATATCAAGGGTATAAAAATAATGATGAAAAATACACACTATTTACCTTGGTACCTGCGAGTCACATTTCTATAGAAACTCTGCCCTCCGAACTTGCTTTGCAATTTAATTGAATATAGTGCTGGTGAAAGATGCTGAGTTAAAGCCCTGGAGACTCAAATCTACTTATCCACAGATAGTGAACATCACAGGCAGTTTACAATTAAAGTGGTCATTTCATTTAGCACCTTCTACAGAAAAAAAAAAACCCACAACCCCTAAAGAGAAAAGTTACTGTTCTTCCCTGAGAGATTTGAGTTGAAACATTGTCATGAATTTTACAGACAAAAATGGAAGGGGGGTAAGGGGGGCAGAGAATAGGGAATGCAGAGTTTTTGGCCCTGATTCTTGTTTACATTAAGGCCCCTTTTTTACCACTTTGGGCGTGTAAAAGGGGCTTTAAATGGACATAACCATAATTTACATCCACTTTAAGCACTTTTTATATTGCCATGTGATGTAAAATACCCTTACTATAAAATGAATCAGGCATTAGGCTTTTTTTTAAAGTCCTCTACAGCTATATGATAGGATAAATGTCAGTGGTACTTAACACAGAAAAGCTTCTAAATATCATTTAAAATATATTTTAAAATATAAATCCTGTGCGTACACAGAAATTGCAAATTTGATACACCACAATAACTGTGCTATTGAGAACTCTCCTTTAGTGGTCAGCACAGAGCCACCCAAGGAGAGTAATGATACGTGATTAGAAAAAAGTTCCCATCAAACCTTTGCCTTAGTTAAGCTGGAGGCAACAGGACAATAGTCTGGAAGAAACTCACTGCAGCACTGAGCATGCCAGCTTTTGATTCTTTTAGCTATTCTGCTTAACACTGCTAGACACTTTGTACATGTGCATGAAAATAGAAAATTACTGTATTTGAAATTGTGCCCTTTTCTTTCTCTCTCTTTGTAGTCCAAGTCCAAATTTCTATGAAAACAATTAGCATTCATATCCCTGGAATAAAGACATGGACAAGTGAAAAGATTAGTAAGTAAAAGGTTAAAACATCTTTTATTTCATTGCTGCTAACTTTGGATCTTATCTCCTTTTCATTGAAGTCAGTGGCAGCTTTGTCTCTGTCCAAAATGAGAGCAGGTTTAAGCTTTCTATATCTATATCATAAATGTGCAAAACAAAACAAAAACACCCTAGCATGAATGAAACATTAAGGCTAAGAATTCAAACACTCAAAAGTTTGTGTTCATTATGGTTTAAAATATGGTTTTCTTTGCGTAGATTAAAAATTAGTGAATTACTATCAGAAGCCGGTCAGAAAATAGAATTTCCATCCCACAAAGAATCAGATGCACAATACTTATCATGAGTTAATCGAATATCTAACCACAGCTGGGGTGCTGATCAATATTTCAACTTTTTTTTTTGCGCTAATCAGGGTAAAAACAAAAAACAAAGCTAAAAAAAACCACCTCAGAGAATTTCGTTTGTAAACGTGGAAATGTCTAACTGAATTTTCAAGAGGAAGAAAACGTTTCGACATTTTTTTCAGAATAAAATTCTCTTCAAACCTAAACATTTTGTTTCAAAATGGAAATGTTCCTTTCATGGAGACTTTTCAACTTTTAAATGACATTAAAATGACATTTTAAGCTGAAGTGTAAGTTTGAAAGAAAATGTTTCATTTCAAAATGACAGCTGGAAATAAAATGGTTCATTTTGAAATGTCATTTCCAAAAATTTAAAAATGTTCTTGAAATCAACATTTTCCTGTGAAAAAATTCTATTTTGACAAATCATATTTTCCATTTAAAAAATTGTTTGTTGGAAATTTTCCCATGAATTCTAATTAACGTATGCATTCTGGAATTTCTGGTGTAACCTGTTTTTTACAATATGCTACAAAACAATGCACGGAGTCTATTCGTTTATGGTTTTCCAGACTTTATGAAATCCACTAAAATAATGCAAATTTGAAAGCAATCTTTTTGGGTAGTTTTACAGTTATGAATGTTTAAAGCTGAAAAACCAACTATCTATAACATTACTAGCCAACCTAATAATCTAACCACAACTGGGTGCTGATAATTATATTCACAGCCAGAAGAGTTATGACTAGAGAGAAAAATCAGCACTAAATTATTCAGAATCATTAAAAATTATCGAGCAAGAAAATCACACTCCATAAAAGGCACCAATTGGTCTCAAATGATTTGGTGATACATCATACGTAGTCTCTGCTTAAAGTCTGGTTTCAAACACTCCTACCTAGTAATCTGCCATTCACTGATGAAATCATTGCAGTCTGTTGGAAAGATCATTACATTGTATTGGTCAGGAAGCTATTTACATTCACATTCTCACACAAAGACGCTATCTTTCTCTTCATCAAGTTTTCTAGATCTTCTCATTAATAATATAAGACAGATGGATCAGAACTATTGATTTTTTTAACTCTACAACGAGGATCATAATCTTAGTCATTTGCTGATGATGATAGCAGAATCTAAATCATCCATTGAAATATATGAGGTCATATAGTTCTGTTTGCTCAAATATTATAAAATCTTAATTAAAACAAAAAAAACTGATTTAAAAAATGTGGAATAATGGATAATAGGCACTATTTGCACCAGATGGTTTCTTATTAAATAGGAGGGGTTCTAACTTCTGAAGGTTAAGCCGTAGAGGACTTTTTAGGCAGACTTCAAGGTAGGTAGGAAAAGTTGAGAAGAGGAGATTTCATTGACATGACAGATGTGTATTTCCAGCTCGACATGGACCCAAACTGCAAAGTTCAGATCTGGATCCAAACTTTGGATGTGTTTGGATCTGGAATTTTAGTTCAAGTCATTTCCAATACATAAACGGAGGAATTGATTCTCCACTATAATCAATGACAAATGCCTCCACTGATTTAATGATAAAGTACAGGCTTTATGGAAGAAGATGGAGTTGTACTGAGTCAAAAGAAGAGTAATTAAAAGTTTTAATTAGGACATTAAGAAGGAAAAATAGAACACTAAATATCAAGGAAAACTTCCAGACAGTCACTTATCGAATCTGCAGAACCAAAAATCCCACAGGAAACATGTACACCCCATAATTTGACGAAGTAGAGAACTAGAAGAAGTGTGAAGTGAAATATACAGCCTGGAATTATTTTATCACTAATTTATCTGATTCTACAGTATATCTGTAAATTTATAAGGCTTCCATCCCATGGTATCAGCTCCTCCCACTACTCAAGGTTTATCCTAGTAATATCACACTGAGGATATCCCTATTTTACAGACGTGGAAAAGAGGCACATAAAGAATAAGTAATTCAAGCAAAATCAGACAGGAGGTCAGGGGCAGAATTCAGGTCTCCTTAGCCCCAGCCCATGATCTTCACCTCAAGAACCAAAACAGCTAGTATGTACTATTGACATATGGCCAGCACAGGGTACTACACAGCTATATAGAACTGTGTTGAGGTATACAAACCACATTCTGTAGAAGAAGGGGTTAAGGAATAGCTCTGGGCCTAGGTGGCCCTGTCTTGCCACACCTGCCAATCCTGCCCAAGCTGGAGGTGGAACTTCAAAAGGGAAGCAGAGCAGTTCCATGGACAGGAGACAGAGTAGGGGAGCAAACCTATGCGCTGAGTACTTGGGAAGGAGTACCACAGGAAGGCTTGTTGCCAGGGGCATGGCAATACGGATCTGAACAAACCTTCAAAGGAGGGACTGGTGGTAGTGTTTGAAGGTTAGAAACTTTATTTTGTATTCAGTTATTTAATTTCCCATGTGGGGAAAAGGGGGATTCTGGTAAGAAGTGATCCAGGGAGGTAGCCGTTTAGCGCCTCAAGGTGCAGGACTTAGCCGCCCCACCATTGGGCTATGAATTAGAGCCAGGAGGAGAGGCTGGGCTCTGGCTCCCCTACTAATCTCTACAGAGGGGACAACATGACGAGCTTATCTCTCAGTGGGGAACCCAGATGGGGAAGGCCCTGAATGCACAAAGGTCTAGATCCCAAGTCCCTGACCAAAAGAGAAAGCCCCGAAGCCCTTGCAGGCATCTGAAAACTGTCCCATTACTGGACTCTTTGTGTGCCTTGAAAGGAGCGGACTGGGACTCATGGCCCATTTGGAGGGCTGAGTCGCAAAAAAAAAGGGACGAACCACCACATGACAGAGCTGTAGCGAAAAAGGATCTGTGAGGAAGAAAACTTGCCCTGACACAAGAACTGACAAATATCTGTTTCTAGGCACTCATTAAAGACAGCCAAACTAATTAAAAACATTGCAAAAAAGTTTTGTTTAAAAAAAAAAATAATCAATGGACTGAAGTCTGATTTCAGCCTGGAGCAACTTTCTAATGACTTAGTTTGGAACTACTGAAAATACTACGGAGTTTTATAAAGCATAAAACACAGACCTTTCAGCTTGTCAGCACTGGAAAGCTTTATGATCACATGGATTATTTTAGAGATCCTTATGCTGAGATGTACTGCCTAGTTTTGTTTTGAGGTTTTTTTTTGTTTTGGTTTGGTTT
Organism: Chrysemys picta bellii; assembly: GCF_011386835.1. NCBI lineage: Eukaryota > Metazoa > Chordata > Testudines > Emydidae > Chrysemys > Chrysemys picta. The sequence goes on along the minus strand of NC_088804.1, from coordinate 35,814,992 downwards.
TTAGATGGCAGGAGTGGGTGGAAAAGTAATACAGAATATTGGAAACAGTTGCTAAGGCACTCCCATGTTTTGCCATCTGCTTCCACTAAGCAGTAACATTTTCCTTGTTGCTACATTTCTGGATTCCATGAGTTCCTGATGGTTTTCTATTCCCTTGACGCTCTCTTCCGTGACTCAGAAAATTTAGCAGAAAGCATTTCAAAGAGGTTTAGTTTCTTCAGATAGGTTGTTGTTTTCATCGGGCTGAAATGCAATGCGTTCTCTTATGGATCATTTAAGTTTCAGATTGTAAGAGAGGCTAATAGCCCCCTTTAGCAGGCAAGTCACTCCTGCTGTGACAGCTAAGCATCAGAATCCCTTGGTTTGGGAAATAGTTCTAATTTTTGATTTTATTTGTCCCCTTTAGCATTCCTATTTAGTTGTAACCTTAGCCATAAAAATCCTCTTCTTGCCATTTTGTGTATTATTCACTCAGTGAGTATTAAAGCAACATAAAGATATACAAAAAGAAAATAGGTTGGTACAGAGATGCTGGCTTTGAGTGTCGTTCTTCTTGACCTACTGGTTCCACCTATGTTAAAGTTCCTTGTATAAGCAATGCTAACAAAACAAATACAAGTAGTTTGCAGAGTTAAACTGAACTTAACTGCTGTGCTTATATGTCCTGTGGCCTCTTTTGTCAAGTGCTGAGGGGGAGACAAAAGTACATGCAGTTTATTTTGGATCTGACAGTACGCTGTGTACTTATAGTAGGCTCAAACTTGGCCATGATCAGGAAGGATTTCTTTCTGATAGTGATAGTTACAATTATCAAAAATCTTCCCATAAGGGACAAGGGAGTTACTGGCAGCATGAGTATCACTTCAAGCTTGTTGTAAACCAACTGGCCTAATCTTAATATCAAAGAGTCGGGATTTAATCTTTGAATTTTCTTGTTTTTAATTTTACTCAGTAGCTATATACACATCACAGCGACCTGTTTGTGTTCTTCTTTACTCCTCACAGCCAATATTCTGATAATAATGAAGTTAGCAGAAGCTGCAACCAGAAAAAGTGGCAAATGCAGATTATGGGAAATATGTAGATTAGAAGAGCTGTCATATCAGTCACAGAGCAAAAGCCAAGACCAAATCCTGGAGATCTGGTATAATCACCAGCCAACCTCGCTACAACTTAGAGCAGACAAATGCATCAGTTAAAATGGATAGGCCAAGTTTTGTGCTGATCTATATTCTGCGCAATCCTTTGAATTTCAATAAGACTGAAATGGTATAAAATGAGGGGGAAATTTAGCCCTAGAAGAATAAGATGATGATGCTTGGAGCACTTCTAGAATCAGAAAATCTATATCTTGAGGACCCAGCATAATCATTAAGGGTAGTGGATCCTTGGGAATTCTCTTCCTGGAAACATTATTTATCAAAGATTTTGCTTTTAAACATTAAAGAGAATCCTGTTTAAATTGAGAAGCTCTATCAGGTTGCATTGAAGGCCACACCTAAAGGTATTGAAAGGGCTGAAATACTCATATTATTGGAGGCTCACAACATGGACAGAATCATAGAAACTGTGGGCGAAGAGGGCAGAAGTGTTCTGTTAAACAGAAAGAAACTATTAACTATAAAAGTTTTAAAATATAAAATCCTGAAAAAAGGGTGGAGGTCATAGTACCATTCCCTGCAAGACTGAGGTTCAACGTATATTTTCTGGGATATAACAATAATCTAGAAAACATCGGTAAAAGATGGGCGTTAAAAGCTCAGGCCCTATTTTCAAACCTGTGTACCTAACGTTAAGTCAGCTGAGTTAAATTAGGTTAAGATAACTGAATTAAAACCACTTTGTATCTGAATGAGAGTGTCCATAGAGGGGTTTAATGCAGTTTAACTAGGTTAATCCAGGTTTAAATCACACCTGGTGATTTAAAGAAGGTAAGTAGGCTGAAGCGCAGAAATACAAGGATCCTATTAGAGCAGGGGTCAGCAACGTTCAGCACGCAGCTCACCAGGGTGAGCACCCTGGCGGGCCGGGCCAGTTTTATTTACCTGCTGACGCGGCAGGTTCGGCCGATCGCGGCCCCCACTGGCCGCGGTTTGCCGTCCCGGGCCAATGGGGGTGGCGAGAAGCGGCGCGGGCGAGCGATGTGCTGGCTGCGGCTTCCCGCCGCCCCCATTGTCCTGGGACGGCGAACCGCGGCCAGTGGGGGCCGCGATCGGCCGAACCTGCCGCGTCAGCAGGTAAATAAAACTGGCCCAGCCCGCCAGGTGCTTACCCTGGCGAGCCGCGTGCCGAACGTTGCCGACCCCTGTATTAGAGAGTTATACATAATATTGCCTCAGCACCATCTAATCTATTACAAATAGAACCCACTACCCACCATTGGCTGAGATAAGTCTTTATTCACCAAACAGGGGGAAAATATCGTACTATTTTACCTAATCCTTCGAGCACTGTATGTTACAGGCCCATTGGGAGATTCAATTCTTGATCATCCTAGAAGGAAAAAAGTAACCATGATATAGAAATGCTATTTGAACCAAGAATATACATGTAGATTATTAAGTATCAGAGGGGTAGCCGTGTTAGTCTGGATCTGTAAAAAGCAACAAAGAGTCCTGTGGCACCTTAAAGACTAACAGATGTATTGGAGCATAAGCTTTCGTGGGTGAATACCCACTTTGTCAGACGGGCATTCACCCACGAAAGCTTATGCTCCAATACATCTGTTAGTCTTTAAGGTGCCACAGAACTCTTTGTTGCTTTTTATGTAGATTGCTGTTGTCATTGGTATAGAAGTTTTGTGTATTAAAGTGAAAAATCAATACAAAGAAAATGAAAAAGGGTTTTTTATTATTCTTTGATGCTAAGAGACTATAATTATTAGTGTAAAATGGAAAAGATATACAAATTTATAGCAAAAGCTCTAAATATTACAGTATCCAATATATTCTGAGAAATATGTTAAATATACACAACATTGAAGCCCTCACAATGGACCTATGGGGCCAGATAAAACAAGATATTGTAAATTACAGCTTACTAGATTGCAGTTGTACAGCTAATAAAAGGCTATAGTTCTCAGAGGAGCTGACTGACAGTTAATTTTCACAAAGAATTTATTACAGAATTTTCTTATAATTATCAGGAGTGAACAATACTAGTCAAACAGTTCGGCGAAAGAGAGAAGAAATAAAAAGAGAAGTCCTTGTGAATATTGCTTGATTATAATAGCTGGATTCCAGCCCAAATATCATCAATTATTTCACTATTTTCACTGAGAATCAAGGAATAATATGATTCATGGCATTTTATGATCTTTGGTGGCGCATTATATCATCTTCTAGACAGTTACTTCCATTTGCAGCATTTTACAAACTGACATTAATGCTCTACAGTGTTGTAATGAGCCGCAAAATGGCAAACATACTTTCCTTTCCTTTGTCTGATGACTGACCTTCTACATTTTTTAAAATGGTACTCGCAACCTTTGGACACGCCTCTCTTTATAGCGAGATTTCTCAATGTCTTATGTGGTAATGGACTGCCACAAGGGTATCCAACTGCTATGCTTATTACAGTATTTTAGACAAACCTGAGATAAATAATCTAAAACTACAGTTCATGAAGTACAAGAACACTGACTATGGGGCAAAATCCTACATTAGCAGGAGGATGGACTAGCCCTTCCCATCCCTAATATCTATGATATGAGAATTAATCTCTCATATATGCATCTTAGGAACCATCAATAAAATTATTTGTCCCCTCATACTGAACTGCAGAATATTGTGAAGATGCACACTGCAATCTTGTTCAGTAGAATTTTAAACCTGCAGACCCTAGGAGCTTCTAGAATTCTAATCCCACCACTGCAGGCTCTTTAAGTCACACACAAGGCTTCATGATATGATCATAGTTCTTCCAAATGAGGAGAAGAGCATTGCTGCTCATGAATCAGCTGGAAAGGTTGTTTGCAGAGTGAGACTCTCCCTCTCACTGCCATGGATTCAACAGGTCACTTCAACAGTTTTTCTAGATGCTGATTTCTCTGAATTCTAGCTGCTGACGTCCATAGGTTCCCATGGTAGCACAACATGCTACTTTTCAACTACCAGCCTGGCCCAATATAATTTAATAATCATTTCAGAACATGTGTGTATCTTGTTCTTATAAAGTCAATGAACTGATAAAACAACTGATTATTGCAGCCATCTTTGGGTGGAGTTCAAAGTAAACTGGTGTTAAACCACTGCCTCTATACAATGATGTTTCAAGTCCAACTAAATGGGTTTTAAAAAACAAACAAACAAACAAAAAAACCCATCAGTAATGAACAAAGAAGGGAAACAAAAAACTGGAAATAGTGGCCTTCTACACCTAAATTTCACATTCTCATCATGACCCTAAATATCAGGTTGCCTAATGCCTTATCCACATACTTTAGAACTAAGAAAGGGACCTTTTGATCATGAACAGATTATAATAATTTTGTAAATGTTAATGACTCTTCCAAATACTGGATGAAGAATTGCATTCCCCTCTAAACTGATAGCTGAATTGCATTCATCGCTAGACTCATTCACCCCTTCCTAAGTAGATAGATGTTATTTATGTGCATACTTTGGGCCTGATCCTTAGGCTAAGATGCTCAGATGTAAGGTATCAATACCATTGTTTCCAATGTTTGGGGCACCAGATTAGGGGATAAAACACAATGGGAGAATCTGCACTGCTTTCTCAGAATGACTTTATGTGGTGGGCCTCTGCAGATTAGGAAATCCAGGAAAGCATCAAAGCATAACTTTGAGCCCATGACAATGTAACACTGACAGACCCCAGTCGTCGGCAGGTGGGGTTGAACCTGGGATCCCTGGAGCTAAATGTATGACCTAAAAGCCACATGGCCTTCAGCTAAGGCTGTAGCAGACTCATTAATCTCTCTGTAAGTGCTCTCGGTGCCACTAGATGGAACAGAACACCACACCCAGAAGGTGTGTGGGTTGCATACTTCCCCTAGCGGAGGAAGTGTGTCCCAAGCTACAGAGACTTCCCAGTTGAAATCCTGGACAAGCCCCCACTTGTAACACCAACAGACCCCAGTTGTCGGCAGATGGGATCGAACCTGGGACCTCTGGAGCTAAATGCATGAGCTGAAAGCCACATGGCCTTTAGCTAAGGGGTAGCAGACTCATTAATCGCTCTCTAAGTAGTCTCAGTGCCACTACATGGGACAGAGCACCACACCCAGGAGGTGTGTGGGTTACAAGTCAATGAGCACATAATGTGAATAGGGACTCAGTAGACATATCCACTTCTTATGCCCAGCAGGCAAGAAGCCCTTGGCCAGCTATCCTGGTACCCAGGTGGCAAAGCCCTATCATACTTTACTACTTTTCATGCTATTAAAACCTTTATAAACTTGGGCTTTGTTCATTTTTCTCAGGGTCGGGCCCACAATTTTAACAAATCATAGCACAAAAGGACATTTCGGCTTTAGGAAAGGAAGCAAATAGTTGTGTTATACTGTTTTTAATTACATGCTGCTTTCTTTTTTTTTAAGCTTATTACAATAGATTATGGCTCTGCTGTGTGATAGTATATAAAGACACAGCAGTAGATCTCACTGGTATATTATAGAAATAAAATTCCTGATACTACTCCCGTAATTAATTTCCACAGGGAAACCAGTTTAGTTTAGTAAAGAGATTAATGAAAATGTTGCCCAGGATACAATTCTCCTAGTGAGATGCAAAACATTATTATCTCTGATTGGAAACTATAGAACTATTTTAAATGAGCATGCCATCAACAGTGGGTATGTTTTGTCTTTTTTAGGTCACTGGCATTCTAAAATGGAGGATTTTTTGAGAGCTTCCCAGTCTGCAGCAAGTAAAGATAATGCTGATCATTTCACCTATATCATAGTTATGGTGCATGAATAAGAAAGCATTAACTTACTTAAAACTGGTAGACCAAGAGTGAATTGGTAACAGTGACCCTGTCACTGTCATGGCAATAGAATAAATTGCCTTTTCAGCCGCTGGCTCAGTGGACTATATTAAATGAGTTCTTAGCTCCTCCATTAACTAGATGGGTTGTCTTGTGCAAGTCATTTAGCATTTCTATGCCTTAGTTTGCCAATCTGTAAATTGGGGATAATACTAATCTGCCTTATATTCACTGGACATACAAATCAAGCATTTTAGTGTGTGAATCAGCAATCACAATACTTGTGAATGCACATTTTATCTGCTTAGCTGTGCTCAAACAAAAATAATAAAATAGAACTACTCCATATTTTGGCCTATGAGACGAACCAGTTTCTATTATACACTATGGGAAAACCACTTTTAAATCACTTCTGATACTACTTCTATTAACATTACATAACATCCTCTTTGACTTCAAAATCCTGGGTGGACTTTTTAGTTCTTGATTCAGGTGGGATTTGGTCCCATTTTCTACCTTGGTTAGAAGTGGTGCCTTATAATGGATATTAGGGTCCAGAGTTCTGGATCAAGTGCTACTTAGTGCATTTGATGATGGACAAGAAAATAAATCTGGGAACTGTCAAAAACTTGGGATACTAAGCAACAGACTATTCAGTCAAGTGAAAGTTTAGATTAATTTCCAAACATAATAAGAGAGAAATGTTCCATTTTTAAAAGGTGATAGATCATTTATATGTCTCCTATGGTAATAACTGACATTAGCTTTCTAGCTGCCTATTAGTGCTGCTATTCTTTCCCTAGACACAAATCATTCTTGTTAATGTCAATAGAAGTCTGGGCATGAATAGGGAGAGGAGAATAATGTGATGACTGGTAGTAAGACTCACCACGAGTCTAGACATAACAGTAACCTGAGTTCACCTATCTCAGTATGCCATGTCTGATATCCACTCAGATTTGTTCAAAGATGCCAAGATAGATAAAGAAGGACCCATATAGTTAGGAGAACTACCAAGCTAGTTGTCAGGCAGTAAGTGTCTCTGCCTCTTATATTACAGACTGGTAAACTCAACTACAAAGGAGAAAATCAGAGCCGGAAACATGTCTTCAGAAAAATTACATGTACAGTTACCTGACAGCAGCCATTTTGGTGCCTATCTAGTTTTACACTGTACCCATCACTAGAGTAGCTGAGCACCAAGTCACTTACACCTTTCCTAGGCTAAGGCCAACTCAGTTGAATAAGTGTTGTAGAATTGCTCAGTTGAATTCTTCCTCTTGTATCCCATTGACATTGCTGGCTCACATCAGTTAGTGAGTTCTATCTGGAACATTCCCCAACAGTCAATGAGATTAAAAAGTTAGTCCTAATCCATTGTGAAAACTGACAGTGTTCAATAATACCCAATAACTTCCCTCTTGAGATACAAAATCTCCTCCAGGTTTACTACTTTTTATACCAGTGGGATTTCTGTGAAACATGGAGACATGTGGTGATAATTTCTAACATTTTAAAATATTTTTTTGTAACATACTGACAATAAAATGCACTGCTGTATGCATGCCTCTTCATCTGGAAACACGTCTGGCATTCTGCATTTATCTCATATTCAGAAGAATGGGGAACAGTTATTATCTGTACTAGTGGGCCCCATTCATTTCAATGAAAGGTTTGTGCATAATTGGTTTGGCTAATGTCTCTCTGAGATCTCCCTGAATGGAGAGCTCTGTGGTCCCTTCTCCCTCCCTGGCTCAGCCCCTTTTCTAGCTCGGCCAACTAAGTCCCACACCTATACTCTAGTGTGGCACATTCAGTAATCAAGGTTGGCTAGCAGCATATAAGGGGCAAGCTACCCTGTTGCAAAGACATTGCTCATTGGATAATTATTATGACATCATAGAGGTGACTTCTGATGTGGGTTTTGAGGAGGAGAGGGCAGTGGCTTGTAGACTAGCCAAGAGGACATTCCACACACAAAGGAACAGCAAGGAAGAAAGCAAAGGGATGTTTGTGGGAGGCTGGAATAATGAGCAGAGAAGTGACGGCGAAGAGATAATGCAATAACATGAGAACACACAGGTGGGAGAGGCAGCATTGTGGAGAGGCTTGGAACTAAGGAGAAGAACTAGCACTTGATGCAATGGGAAACAAAGAAGCTAGTGGAGGGATTGAACTAGGCAGGAGTGGGATTTGTCAGTAACAGGCAAGGGAGATTATTTTAGCAGTTGCAATTTGTATGGGCTGGGGATGGGTGATATGTGTTTCCAGGAGACCTCAGAGGAGAAGACTGCAGTATTCAAGATGTGATAGGATGAGGACATGAATGAGAATTTTCGTAGTGTGGCCAAAAATAAAGGCAGGACAGTTCTTAGATGTTATGGAGGAAGACGTGCAAGATTTGGACCTGGCAGGAATGTTTGGAGCAAGCAAAGAAGGGAGATAATTCAGGCTGTCAATTTGAATGACAGGGAGAATGGTGGTGGTGTCAAAACTGAGAGAGAATTGGGGAAGCGGGGCGAGTTAGGGACGAAAGTTGCAGAGTTCTGCTCTGGCCTTGTTAAGTTTGAGTTGACAGCAAGACATCCAGGAGGAGATATCAAAGAGACAGCTTGACATGTGGGACCAGATAGAGGGAGAGGTCAGGATAGAAAGAGATTTGTGAGTCGTCAGGGTAGATATAGTTAGAAGCCATGCAACCAGACTAAAGTTACCCAAAGAAAGGACAGGAGGAGACAGCCAAGCAGAGAGCTTTCCGGGACTCCCAGAGAGAGCAGGAAAGGGGAGGACACTAACTCACTAGAAGAAATATTAATAGAACAGTTGAAGAGATAGAAGGAGAACCAGGAGAGGGTGGAGTTACAAAAGCCAAAGGAGGCAAAGTGTGATCGGCCATGTCAGAAATTTAATTCCATCTGTAAATATTTTTTCTTCATTTTGCCAATATTTTTTCCAGTAAAGTCAATTCTGGCTCTAGCAAGGTGCTCAGGCACATCATTTGTGATATTTACAGTGTGATATATTGCACAAACCTGAACTTTTTTAGTTGTTTTTTTTAAACAGATCAAATGTGTATACCTACCCCCCTCCCCAGACAAAAATCATTGATGTGAACAGCATTATGATACATTTCAAAAGTGCCACTGCGAGGCACAGTAATTGAAAGGACCATTTAAACAACAATAATATGGATTAAAATATGCACTCGTAGTTGATAACATGATGTACTCTATACCATTAACTTTTAATTAACTCCAATTTTGCCACAATTAAACTCAATTAGAGCAGAATGTCTGACATTGTAATTAGCTGTATATAAACGCCCCAGTTGGTGTCACATTGAATTAACATCTCCTGATGGTGGATTCTCTTTCTAAAGATAATGGATTTACCATCATAAGATTGTTAATGGGCCCTACACTTCATGTGTTATATGCATCTAAGACAGGTAACACCAAACAGTTAGTTTTCTACATAAACGATTGTCAAAACTAAACAGATTTAAAACACATGACCCTGGTTCTTCATTGCACTTCAAATTGTATATTTATTTACGCCAGTGTAAATTAGGTGTAAATGCTACATTTTGGGGTGGTGACTTTTTACACTCACTTTGCACTGGTGTCCACAACTATGCAAGGAGCAGGGTGGCACAGAATCAGTTTCATAATGTGTGTAAGAATAAACCATATCAGATACTCATGATACAGCAACCTACCTACTTTATTGGTACCATTTACTTTGAAAACCAATAATGATCCAAACCTATCACCCATATTCACCCTTACTCCATGAGTAGTCCTACTGGAACCAGAGGCCAAGATTGTGAACCTCTTACTCTCAATTGCAAGCAATTATATACATGACTAGCCCCATTTACATTAATGAAACCACTCATGTAGTTTATATGCCTGATATAAAGCCCTTTGAAGTCAGTAAGATGACTTTCCCCAATGCTTTCAATGGGGTTTGAATCAGACCCTAACTGCTCACTAATGTTGACTAAAAGGCACACAGTCTAAACCTAGTGGGCATGCTCACAGAGGAACGTACTGCTTGTGTAAGTAGGGCATTAGAATTTGACCCTTTCCTAGCAATACTCAAAGATTAAGGTATTATTCAGCATGAATAACAGTGGCAAAACTGAGCCCTACATCTTTATGAACAAGACTTTGTAAATACTTCAAATTCCCTGCTACATTAAGGGGTGTCTTTTGCTGTTGGGGGAAAAAAAAGTTTAACTAGAATAAAACAAATTAAAGTTGGTGTGATTGGAAAAAAAGGAAAAATGAGCATATACAGCCTCAGATAGATATTTTATTGTAACACTTATATGGAGCTCTTGCAAGCACAATGCAATATCACATGAGATACCATGGTAACTGGGAAGATAATGTGCGTCACTTTTTAAAAGCAGTACATGTGGATCTTCTTTTCAAATGTGCTGAGCACTTATAACTCCAACTGAAGTCAATAGATGTTATCGAATCACTCAAACCCTGAGTGTTTTACTATCTTTTGAATCTGGCACATTTCATCTTCAATTTATAAGGTATTCTGGCCTTTCCCATCATTTTTTGTTTGTTTTTGATAAATACATAGAAAGCAACCTATTCGGTAGTTGGTTACTACTGCATGCAGCCTCTCACCAACTGCAGAGCCTAGGTTTGGCTATACATTGCATCACATGTTTTGGGATTGGCTTGTTTACTTTGCAGGAACCAAGCCTTCTAAGCATGCTCTGTCCACATGCTGTCCAGGTACAACCTACACTTCACCTCCTCTTTACCTTGCTGGCTTATCTTGTCCACTGTTAACTTGATCTTTGTAAATGGCTCCCTGGGTGTACCATCTCTTATCTTAGCTAGTTCAGATATTCTGTCTCTTAGCTTATTGACCCACCTTAGTTAGCACAAACATTCCATTTTGAGCCTGCTGATATATTTACTTCCTAATCCTGTCTTCCAAGAAATGAGGCCTCCCCCATGTCCAGTTACTCGTGTCAAGCCAGGCCTACAAGCAGATGTAATGATTCTGGTGCCAGAGCTCAAACATAAGCTTTGTATGCATATTTTTGCCTTTGTGAACAGATAGAGAAGGACTGGATTGGAGAATCAAGGCCCAGCTCAAGAGTTTTGTGCTTTGTTGATCTTATACTATTTACAGGTGTAATGAAATCCAAAGGGATGCCCAAAGGGATAAAGTAAAGACTGTAAGGATTCAGCACCTTGTTGTTCATCTCATTCATAATGATGGTATCTCCAGCAGCACAGGACCCCTCAACAACAGGACCCCTCAAGAACAGCTGAGATTTTGATTCAATTAAGATGCCAAGGGAAGAGTGATATCTGTTAAATGATGGAAACTACTTCCTGCAATGCTTAGATATTCTCTTATTGTCTCCCATTCAATTACCAACCTGATTCGAATTTGCATACCCTGCAAGACTGGATGAAATCACAACACCAAGTTCTATAGCTAGTGGCCATGGAATTTCAGCCAAAAAGATTTGGAAGAACCACATTTGAAGATCAAATGGGATAAAATAAGGGAGAAAGAGATGCATAAAGAGATGAATGGAAGGTGCTCAGAGATATTAATTAGTGTTCAAGCGAAATCATTCTATCTACAGCTAAGTGCATTAGGAGTAAAAACAAGAAAACGAAGAAGGAAAAAAAACCTAAACCCAAAAATATTTATCACCTGAATGTTTGTACACATACATACACACAGTTAAACGGGAATGTAGCACAACGGTGATGATTGACAATTATAGGAATAAGTGCATGTATAAATTCCAGCAGTCCTTACCATGTTATTCTTTTATCGTGGAAAAGCAAATCCCTAGGTGCCTTCTGTTTAGTCTCAGATACAAATATATGTATGTCTGAGCTATATCCTTATACTGGCACAGTACAATGTAGGTCTGTGCACTGTACATATTCTAACTGCAATGGATAACTTCTGCACAAATCCATAGCTTGAGCATCAAAGTGTATTGGCAAAGTTAAATTAGGTCATTCATGTAGGCCTCACTGGAGCCCTAGGCATAACGAACAGTGTGAACCAGAGTAGACCTGGCCTTGGCAAAACAATGACACACCAGGTATTAGCTAACACCAAGTAAGCACATTCCTGACTGGAGAAGATAGTACAAATGCACACAGATCTCTCAAGTAACTATGTACAAGAACACATTGACCCCTCGCGAGGTAAAGAGGGAATGACAGAATAATGGATGAGAATGTTTTGTTCAAACTATCATGTAGAAGGGTGGTAACTAATAACATTTGTAATGTAATACGTAATTTGTTTGTATCAATGTATAAAAGAAGAAGTTATAGGAGGGGCATCTTTGTATCGGTCCAGGGGACAGGCTCTGAGTGTCCTGACTGAGCCTTGACCTTGTCACAGGCATAGACATGTTAGTGTCCCGGTGACGCACTGGACGGGTATCAGTCCCATGTTTCGTTGACTATAAACCTGGCCGAGCACCTTTGCCTCCGAACCGAGCCTGTGGTCTTTCTTTACTAATAATGTCAAGGTCTGAATTGACAAGCTGCACTCTCTGGTAGTGCAACTGACATTGGTGCTCAAGAAACGTCAGCACTTGGCAGCCTTATCAATGCAGCAAAAGTAAACAACCTACCACAGCACTAACAACAACTGATAGTATTTGTTTGTAATTATTTTCAATGAATCAAACTTTCAGTCTTTTCAATAACCAATGGAACTTCCCCTGCAAGCAGAAAAAATATATATTTCTATTCTTTGTTGCTACTGCTATGAGAATTTGCATAAACAGAAATAAATTATTGGATGAGTTTTATCCACAGCACAATCCTCTGTCAGAAGCCAATAATCTGACCACAATACTTGGGGGAGACGGTTTGCAGCTTTTCTAACAAATACAAATTCTCCTTTAATGGTAATGTTTATTCAGAATTCCACTGATCAATTCACTAATCCCACTGACCTGGATTTAGGAGTCAACTTGCCTTTTAGGTTTCACCCCAGGTAGATCTGCCAAGAAGAGACTAGGGAAATGATTTATATGCTTGCATTTAGAAGTTCAAAGTGTATTGTACTGGTAGTAAGCATAGTATTGATTAATAGCTACCACTAAAGAAAAACAATATGGAGAGAAGCGTGTCCTGGAATATCTTAGTTCCTTAGCTTTTGTCCCTTAATATACTATATTCTCTATACTCCATCTGCAAAAAGGTGTAAGACATAGTTTATACAGGAACTCAAAAGTATTCAATATTAGTATTATTAAATGATATTTGCATCTTTTACAATTCAATATTAACATTCAGTATTAATTTTTAATTTGAATCACAGTGCATTTTTCACATTGATGTACTGTTCATTTATTAAAGGTTACAACTGCAGTTACATTTTTCTTCTGGTTATGTATTGCCACAACTCTATTCTGCAATGATGAATGACTATTAAATTACATGTTTGGGTAATCAGCTTGCTGGCTTCTAAAGTCTATATACACAATGTATTGGTACTTAATTTACTGGTTCAATGTATAGCAGTTCCATGCATCAATAAGGTCATTGCCATTAGACGTACACCTCCAGAGAACAGCAAATGTAGTGTACAAATTGTTTCACTTCTAAAAACGTGAAGTTACACATAACTCAGATTGGTCTACTACTGAAATTGTTGCTTTTCCTCTAAGGCTCTGTTGGAAGCTCTAGATTTCTAACTGAGAGACCAATATTGCACTCTTTAGTGAGGTAAAACGCCATTTGATGGGATTAAACACTGTCGGATTTAGATCTTAAATCTTTTTGCTCTTAGGTTTACTACCTTTAGGAATGTTGGGTGAAAACCTGACCTCATTCCAGTCAGTGCCAAAATCCCGTAGACTGAAATGGAGCCAGGATTTCACCCATAATGGCTATGAGAGAATAGCCTGAGATCTTTCCATTCCAACTATTTTATCAATAATGATAATAAGAAAAGAAAAGAAAAGAAAAGAAAAGAAAAGAAAAGAAAAGAAAAGAAAGTATCTGTAGAGTTGGTTAATGTTTTTCAAATGATTTAATTTTGTCAATATATGGACTTCTCGTGTAATTGAAAAAAAATCACTTTTTTCAAAATATGTTTTTTTAGACTGGAAAATTATTTTTTGTTTATCATTTTTCCATCCCACCACTGATTTATATTCTTGTTTATTTTTTCCTTTAGTGTAAAAACAGAGAAAAGAGAGTAAAATAGGAGAGGAAATGGAAAAAACACTCGTTCTGAAACCTGCAAAACAGTTTTCTTTTTCATTTTTTTTTTCATTTTTCAAACAGCTCTAAGTAGCAGCATACTCTTCAAGAAAACCAACCCAAATCTATAAAACTAGTAGGAGAATACTTTTCATAAGTCTACACACACAAATCAAAAAAGAGTAACCTATAATTCATTTAAATTGTGTATACATAAATCTAGTCACACACATCTAAGCAAAAAAAATATATGTTTTTTTCTATTTAGATGTCAGCGAAGACTGGTATCAAGTTCTATATGGTACAGTATATTAACAGATGTATAATGATGATACAAATATGGTGCACCACAAAGACATTTGAATTGCAGCTATGTAAAAATAATACACTAATTACAAACCTCAGAGGAAAGTTGTGATTTTTGTCATGTTCATAACACAGTATAAGTATATTCCTTTTTAGTCCCCATATTATGAGGAAAGGTAGAAATTTACAAGTGGGTCCTGTGTCGGTAGCTACCCAAATATACACTATTCAAGACCTAGGCTTTGTAGGCAAAGACCAGAAAAAAATCCACCTCTTTCTATCTCTCTTTATATACATCTTCAGATGGAGGAGCTCTATTTATGGTCAATTTTTCAGTATTCCTCCAGATCTCATATTCATTCTCTATTTCAAAGTCCCTCAATCCCAGATGGACTTCTTTATGACAGCCTTCATGGTTAGATGAGCGGAGTAGAACTTCTAACAGGCTCTGCTTATGTCTGCAGTCTCTGAAACCTTATTTAAACAAATATTTTGAAAATAGTGCAAGTTATCTATGTTGAGAACTATCCTTCTGGAGGCTGATGTATGCAGCAAGTGAGCTGCAGAAGTTTAGGGAAAGAATGAGAGTATTCTAGATTCCTAAATCTCTCTCAAACCACGATCCTTAGCTTGGCAATAGCCACAAACACTTCCGTGTATTTATACATGAGAGAAACCAGTTCAAAAGATGTGTTTATATGATGAAATCATGATCACAGTGAAGTAAATGGCAAAACTGCCAATGGCTTTGATAGGGTCCCAAGATTTTGCCCACGCCATCTTACCTTACTTGACTTAATTCATATCTCCACCACAAGGAGCATTGGTGACGTCTGCAAGGATCTATCCCACTCTTCTACATCTCCGTGTTTAGCCCAAAAGCAAGCATATTCTAGGCACGGTTCTTACAAACAAAAAGACCCCTTCTATGAGTCCGAGCACCAGGAACCCTATCCGCTGAAAATTCTAAACTAATCTCCCACCTCTTGATTGCTGCAAGTTTCCCGTTAATGAGCTACTGGAAGAAAAGCAGTCTCACCAGACATAATTGCCTGGTTTTGAAGAGTGTAATTATGGTTTTGAAGAACGTGACTCTAATACAAAAGGGGAGGGGAAATAAATAATGACCAAAATAAACTGGGATAAACACCTTCAAACACAGCAAGGCTTCTGTCCTGGAAATATGAACAAAGTGACTCCAACAAAAGCATCTGTGATACTACATGAGTTCTCTCTATACCACGTTTTTTGCATGTTTATAGCTGTCACCTCCCTGACTCTCTCTCTGATTTGTTCACCTTCTATTCTAAAGAAAGAAAGTTTTACAGTGGTCAAGAATCATTCCTTTTCATGAGTGTTTTCACTATGAAAGATTTGTGAAGTGAAAATGCAAGAAATTCTCACAGCTCCCATTGCCACATGTACTGTTGCCAACTCTTGCAATTTTACCATGAGTTTCATGATATTACCAGTTTTTCTTAAAACCCCAGCTACTGCAGTCTTGTAATATGTGAGAATCTCCTTTGAAAAAGTAAGTTTCTAGCACTAATAATTGAAGAGAAAAGACTTAAAATCCTAGAAGCTCAAAACTGAGAAGTCAAATTACAAAAAAAAAGAAGTGTGTGTGTGTGTGTGTGTGTGTGTGTGTGTGTGTGTGTGTGTGTGTGTATGTATGTATGTATATGGCCAAAGAGAGGCATAGATATACAAAGAGTGTGTGTGTGTGTATATATATACACACACATATATATATATATATACACACACATATATATATATATATATACACACACATACACACAAAGAGTGTGTGTGTGTATATATATATATATATATGTGTGTGTATATATATATATATATATATGTGTGTGTATATATATACACACACACACACTCTTTGTATATCTATGCCTCTCTTTGGCCATAAATGAAAAAATGAAAAAGAAAACTGTATATACATATATACACGCACACACACACTTTGTATATCTATGCCTCTTTGGCCACCCCAACTATTGAAAACTTGTATATCAGGCTTCTGGGGGGTGAGGAACTTACAAGTTTGCAATAGTTGGGGTGGCCAAAGAGGCCTAGACTAGAGCTATGATGCGTAAATTCAATGTGACTGAGATGTCCTCCAAAGCAACTGGAAAGTGTGGTGACTATAAAGTGATGACAATGCACCATGGGTTTGATGCTGCTGAGAAGAGAGACCTGATTTCTATTTAACTAGAGTAGAAAGACAGATTCAAGGGGAATTTAAAATATTTGTCCAAATAGGCTTCACTCCTAAGTTATGTATAGACCTATTTGCATTTGCTGGGATTTAGAATGATTTTTTTTTTAAATAAAAATCAGGAAGTAGCAGCTAAAAACAGGCACCACATACAAATATATGTGCTGCAGCCCATCAAAACAGGAGTGCAGCCAGTGAGGATATTGCTGAGTTGCAGTTAGAGCAGACATTACCGGGGAAAGGAGAAGTCAGAAAGGACAGTAGCAGCAGATGAGATATCTAGGGAGCTAAACACATGAACTGCAGTTGTATTGTGAAAAGGGAATATGCAAACAGAGCACCTTCTTACTCAATGTATCTCCACTGTGTGTGTGTTCAGAGTCAGGTTTGTTACTTCTTTCACAAACATGTATTTGTTCCTACATTTGACTCCTAGTAGCACTGCAGAGCTCATACTGCTATGCAGAATAGAGATAGTTAAATCTATTGATGATCCATGAGAATAATAAATAGAAACTAAGTTCATGTGACAGGGGCAAATTAAAAGTAAAAAAATTAATTCAAATTTCAGGATATTTTGTAAGAGGTTCTAGGGGGAGATTGATATGCAAACAGGGCAATTCTTGGTTTAGATTCAGTGACACAGAATGTGATTGTTGCAAAGCTAGAAAAAAGTATCTAAGCAATAGTAAAACCATTCTACTTCAGTATTTAATTAGCACTAAAGTGATGCCTAGGAGGAGAATGATAAATACTTTGAATAGAAACAAACAATATTTGGAAGAGTATGGATCTATAAGGTACGTTTATTTAAACAAAGTAAAACAATGCAGACAAAGGAGGAAACAGTAGCTATGGAAAGTGTTTAAGGACAAATATATGTTCACATAAGGGTGATGAATGCCTCCAGCAGTGCAGTTGATAAAAGACATGAAACAGGCTAGCATGGCTGAATAGGGAAACACAGACAGAAAGAGTAGGAAAAATATCTACAAATGACATAAAACACATCAAGGATGACCAGAGAAGTAGAAAAGATAGAAACTGACATTAAGAAAGTGCAGAAAAAAGATAAGAAGAAAAAGTGGAGAATTAAAGGAAGATTGCATAATAGGATAAGATTGGTATTATGATTTTCTTCAAGTACATAAGAAACTAGAGGTCAGTCAAGGAGACAGCGGGGCCCAGAGGAGCTGAAAAGAGTAATTTATTGACCCAAAAATTTAATGAATTCATTGCCTCAGTTTTCACAAAAAAAGGATAAGGGTCGTGTATTTCACAGGGGAGGTTGAAGAAATATTAATGGAAATCAGGTCCCTGCAAAACAGGTGATTACAAAACTAGGTTGTCGGAAGTTTGACCAGACAGAATCCTTTCCAGAATTTTGATGGGAACAATAAAAGAGATAAGGGAGCCCTTAGCAGATATACTTAAAATCTCTTCAGCTACACTGGGAGTTACTACAGGGCTGAAGATATGTTAATTTTAAAAGGTTAACTCCAGACCTCTAAGACCTTGACTTGAGAAGCGGAGAAGGTACTGGAAGTACGAATCAAGGACAGCTTGAAAGATCTATTGCTTAATGAGGACCATCCACATGGGTTTATAGCAATCAGATCATACCTGTACATTTGATAGGCTATTTTAGGATGTAATTAAAACAAGTGCTGACTTGGGGAATTTGGGGCTATCATCTCTGGATCTTTAGGAAATCTTTTTTCTGTAAATTAATACAGTAATCTACAAGGTCAGAAGTATAGAATGGAGGGAAACTGCTTTCACAAACTGAAGAACAATGCAGCTAAAAGATTTTGGTGGGGTAGGGGAAAGAAGAGCAGAAAAATTGGATATTTTTCTTTTGAAATTTCATCCATGCAAACAGAAATGATTATGCATTCATGTCAGAGAGAGGTTCAGAAGCTGGGTGGAGTATACTGATGTCTTTCATTTGATCACTGAGAGACACAAGGTAGGTGAGGTAATACCTTTTATTGGATTAACTTCCGTTGGTGGGAGAGACAAGTTTTCGAACATACACAGAGCTCTTCTTCAGGTCTGGGAAATGTATGCAGAGTTTTTCCTAGACCTGAAGAAGAGCTCTGTGCAGCTCGAAAGCTTGTCTCTCTCACCAACAGAAGTTGGTCCAATAAAAGGTATTACCTCACTTACCTTGTCTTTCTAATATCCAGGCTTCAACAGCATTTGAGCTCTGAGACTGTTTCAGAGAAAGATTATTGTCAATGGATCAAAGGTGATATTCCCTGTCAGTCCATCCAAGAAAAAAACTAATGATCTCTAGACATAGTTAGTTGTCACAATGCCCATGTGTCAAAACAGGTACATCCAATGTGTGTGTCAAGTGGATTCAGCTGAAGAACATGTCCCAGCCAGGTTGTTTAACAAAGGTCAGACAGGAAGAGTAGTCTCACCCTAGTTCTAGATTTTCAATTCTTCGGAAAAAATCTGAGATTCTAAACACCTGCATTTATATGCACACCATCTCAAAGGTGCTGCAAATTTTACGGTAAATGGATGCACAGAATTTGTGTTTATAAGACTGCAGGCATCAAACCAGAGCCCACTTTTTGACACGTCTCTCAGAAACGTCCACCCAAAAGTAAAATTGCTATAAGGAGTTGGAATGCAATCAAGTACCTCTATCTACTTGATACAACTGGGTGCAATTTTTTTTCTAATAAACTGTAGATGGCTACTAGGAAAAAAGAAATTAACCACAAGGTAAACCATTCAGAAAGCTGCCCTTATCCTTAAAAGTAGTAGTAGATACTGAAGAGCGCAGGCAACATAATGTCGCTTGTACCTGCAACTGAGTGATGCAGGTTTAATAGGAATGGGCACTGTGTTCTTGCTCACCTTGATCCAGAGGTTATTGCACTGCTCAGAGAGACACCGAACCACAGAGACATCCATTAATGCACAATTCCTCAGCTGTGCACATCACATTTTGCAGGGAAGGGGAGTTCCCTTCTGCTACAACCATAGACAAAGCACAGCCTGATCCCTCGCCATGCTTTGAAGAACACAAGCTCGTCGGAGAAGGAGCCATGACTTCTTGTGTATTTATACAGCACCTAACACAATAAGATCACAGTCCCAATTGGATGCTTACAGTACTACCACAATTCAGATAAACAGCAATAATTATAGTATTAGAATCAATTAAGGCATGCAAAAGTATCATGAGGACATTTAAATGCTTAAGATACCAGTTAATATATAATGGCAAAAATAGCTTCACAGTCTATTAGCATGATATGACAAATATGTCATTAGCTCTAACTCACATTCACATTACTATTCTTTCCAGCATTGCTACTCCATTAAAAAAAATCAAAAATAGAATTATTCTCATTTCCTCCTGTCTGTGTGAGTAAGCTTTGATTGCTAGAATGGTAGTTTAACTGGAGGAGGGAGTTACCTCCTTCACAACCACCCCATTTTTATGAAAAACCACTGACTTCATTCTCCTACCATTTGTTTTTTTTTTTTTTTTAGTATAATGATTATTTTGGCACAAGAACCTAAGCCTGCTGCTCTGTCTGAGGAGGTAAGTTATAACCAAACAACTGGTCATCTCTCACCATAAGAAAACTTCACTCTATTTCTCTTAGCAATGACATGGACATACACCGGGCAACTATGACAAAGCCATGCCAGTGTTGAGATCTGAAAGCAAACCACACTAACCATTGACTTTATGTGCTTCCCAAATAGATGAGACCAGCATGTCAGTGGTTTGTGAAATGAAAGCACGGTATCCTGCTGATATCTCATAACATTAAGACCTACAGTATTCATCGAGGAGTCTATCTACAGTAAAAAATGAACAAGATATGCAAATTTATGGAGTTTATAAAATATCTATTTTGTATATACAGACAATAAAATTGATTCACTCATAGAAAGCCCATTATTTTAACCTCTAGTCTTCTGACGGTTTTTCATTTTCTCTCTCCAAAAAAATGCAGTGATACTGCACCTGTAGATACTGTTGGAGATCTGACACGCCATTGACTTCCTAGCTGTTATTAACTATTTCAGGCTCAATTTAAAAAAAGTGTCTGCAAGTCTAAGCTTATTGTACCTCTAATTAGCATGTGCAAATACGTGATTTGCATGCACAGTCATGGCAATTGCATACACAATTTGGTGTGTGTAACCAACACATACAGAATGGCTCTCTGTCCCCCTCTAGTGTTGGTGGAATTGTACGTATGCGTTATTGAAAATCAAGCACTTCATTTAAGAAGTGGTCATTTTTCTGGATTCATAAAGTAAGAACCCTTATTTTACAGGTTAGATGCATGCTATTTATCCCTATTTAATTAAGATAATTGACTTTTTTCATTGTAAAATTCAACTGACCATCTTAAAATTACAGGCCCAAGTGCTGGCACCACTCATATGAGTAAAGTGAACAGTTAAACCATAGTAAAGGAAGATAGTGGTTCATTAATGTGGTAGAGAATATATAAGCTTTCATTTCCAAGTCACTAGTTCAGCATGACAAATCTAATGGCTTTTTGCAACTATAGGAAATGAGTTGGTAGTCTCAGTTCACTTCCTGATGGACAGGTGTACGGACAGGAGGTTACCTAGGGAGGTGGTGGAATCTCCTTCCTTAGAGGTTTTTAAGGTCAGGCTTGACAAATCCCTGGCTGGGTTGATTTAGTTGGGAATTGGTCCTGCTTTGAGCCGAGGGGTGGACTAGATGACCTCCTGAGGTCCCTTCCAACCTATGATTCTATGACACACACACACCCACCTAACTAAACTGACAACTTTGCTGGCACTCATCACATAGACCAATGAATGAGTTGGGAGAGGGACTGCATGAATGGCTCTCCCATTCAAAGAGCTGGCTCCTTAGGAAGTAGATTAAAATAGAATGACAAGACAGAGTGGAGAAGCTTGAATATCTGATGCCTAAACCATACCTGTTCATGAGTAAACATAGGACTCTCGTCCTGAGAGTTGTCTGCATGATAACTTTCATCAGTTCAAGATTCACACACAAAGAAAAGGTATAAAGCACCGCGTCCCAGTGGGGGCCAGCTATGGTCAATCAATTAGGGTGAACTACAAAGAATGTGGCAGACAATCCCCCAAAAGCTGATGGATATTCCAAGATTTACCAAGCCAGCATAAAACAGCTTCTTTGTTACCTCACCGGTTACTCAGAAGTCCAAAGCTTCCCCTGTATGAAGCCTTAAGCAGATATGAGATGACAGAATCAGCGCCCAAGGATCTTTTATACAATTTCATGTCCTCTTTGACAAGTTGGGAGTTCCTCCAAGAACAAAAGATAATTAGGATGACTTTGAAGGAGGTCCATCATCAGTACTTAGCTATAGAATTAACATAAGGCAATTTGCTTGTTCCTCAACCATTCACAGTATATTTCAAAGAGAGATGTATACCAAGATATCCCATGTTTACAATTCATTTAAATGCTAGGATGTTCTTTTGATCTCTGAATTATCAGAATACAGCATAGAAAGGACTGTTGATTACATTGTCAACCCTACTCATACATATGTAAATATACAAAAATTGTCTCCCCACATGTCTTTTGAGGGTTATTTATTTTGCAGGATGTTTAACCCTCTCTGGCCATGTGTCACAGACATTCTACCTTAATTTTGGGGTTAGTAAAAGGTAAGCTCAGAAATAATGTGGAATCCTTATGTCAAGCATTTATTTGTCACTACTTCAAATATTACATCCAAATTCAATTAGCGGTGAACAATACGTAACTGTTACAAGCAACTGACATACTCTGAGCCATAATTAGATTGCATGAAATAGTATAGCACATGCAACATGAAGATGATCTCCAGTCTTATGTCACACAAAGGGGAAAAAACTAGACTGTTTGAAATCCCAGTTCACACAAAAAGAAAAGAAACAGAAAAAGACATCAGAGGGGAAAAACTGTTCCTTGCGTAGCTGTTAGACATGATTTTTAACATGTTAGAAGGTAAGATATTTAGGCAGCATATTTAGATAAACTGATTGAATAGCTGAAAATTCTGGTTCCAAAGAAGAGCTATAAAGCTTACAATAAAAATACATATTTGCAATAAATTATCCATATTTCAACATGCCAGGCAAATTCAAAGATAGCTCCTTTGAATTACTTCCCCTTGAGAAAAAGGACATGAAATCTATCTTCTGCCAGTGAGACAGAACTGGGTATTGAATCAAAGAGCACTGTGAGGTTGCCACAGGGCAATATTACATGAAATTTAGCTAACTCTACTACATGGGCTTTTCAGCATGGGGTCTGGTGATAACGTCTCTGGAAGAGGAAAACTAATCACTGGAAGAAAAGCATGAGTAGTAAAATGCAGGACCAGGCAAGAAAGTGAGCACCTCTTACATAGTGCTGAGGTCTTTCATCTCCCAGGGCAGTCCATGGAAAAGGAGGGTGCTCAGAATCTTGTAGCAGTCATAATATTCTCAGAGAAGAAGAGAGTCTTAGTTTCAGTGAAATGCATTGATTTGACTATTACAGCTGCAATGGAATGGATAAAGCCTGGGTCTCGCTCAGAAAGTCCCTAACTTCTGTGGGTCAGATCCTGGTAAAAATCAGCTTAGCTTCAGGCCTTGTATACCTTAGAAAGTTGTGTCACTTCAACCCCACCCATATACTTAAAGCGGAACAGCCTCCCTAGTGTGGACTCAATTACATTAATATAAAGGTGTGCTACTCCAATATAAATACTTCTATACAGGAAGGAGAATAAGCTATACTGGCATAAAGCACTTTTATAGCAGTAAAACTGTGTCCACACCCAGGCTTGCACTAGCATAAACTATAGAAGTTAAAATTCACACCCCAACCAAAATAGTTACAACAGTACAGCTTTCAAGTGTAGATCAGGATGAACTGCCTTCAACAGGGCTGTGCAGACTGAAATCAGAATCTAGCCCTGTATATCTCCATATCTCTCTAACCTGCTTCCTGTTGCCTCTGCGCTTCCTGATAAATACATATAGTGGCATTATGCGACAGTAAGCACCTGCCACCTTGCAGGATTGGGTTCTGGATTGTGATAGCATTAATTTGATATCAATACTGCTTCTGACTCAATTACCAATTACTTAATCTTGCTGCTACTTGCTCTCATCAATATGAGGAGGAAAATTAACTAGATGAATCTACAAAAAGAACAGGAGTACTTGTGGCACCTTAGAGACTAACAAATTTATTAGAGCATAAGCTTTCGTGGACTACAGCCCACTTCTTCGGATGCATATAGAGTGAAACATATTGAGGAGATATATATACACACAACCACACATCACTGAACAAAAACACTGACCCAGGAACCTATCCTTGTAACAAAGCCCGAACACGGCTGCTACTCTGAAACCTGTCATAGATTAATCTAGTCAGCTTAAGGACACAGAAATCTACCCTTTTAGGGCTGTTTTGCTTGATTTTTGTTGTGTTTTGATCTATCGTGAATCTTAGGGTATGTCTACACTAGAGCTGGAAGGTGTAAGATTCCTGCTTGAGGACACATACCTCCACTAGCTCTGATCTAACTAGAGTGCTAAAACTAGAAGCGTAACCACTGCAGAACAAGCAGATGGAGAGGCAAGGTGCCAAAAGTCCAATACCCTAGCCATGTGTTAGGGCAGCTAGCCCCTTCTGCTTCTCCTGTGACATCTAATTCATCAGAGCTAGCATAGGTACATCTAGCCATGCTGAGATGCAGTGTAGACATAACCTTCAGTCTGTAGTTTATGGGGAAGCAAGGTTTCTGTCCCCCACACAGCTCGTTTGCACAGAAGTCCCTTTACTCAGAGCTTTGCACAGAGGAGACGATTTGGGCCTCAGAAGATATGATTTCATAATTCTAAATATCTGTGTGTGGGGGATTCAAATATCAAGAGGCAATGCCATGGAGTGAATAATTTATGGCAGGCATTGTTCCAGCAGACATTTTCAAGGGTAAAAAGGTGCAGGTATCAACTACAGTACTAGTTAAGAAATATGGCAAACTCCCCCAGCTGCTGCTGTGGTTGTCTATGCATATATATCTGAAGACTGTAGATCACCAGAGCAATTCCTCATACCATACCGGATCCAATATTCTGAGTATGTAAAACTGTTCTGAACTGCACTGAACAGGTCTATATATAAAGGACAAGTTATTCCTCCTTTCATAACGATATAATTTACAGCTGGCACCTCAACAGGCTGCTGCTACATTAATACGTTCAAGGTCATTTTTGACTAGTAGTTTTCAACTTGCAATTTTAGCAAAAATAAGTAAGTAAATAAATAAAAGACAGAGGGGAGCAACTATCAGGCCCTGGTAATATTATTTATTGTATTGTAGCAGCACCCAAAGACTCCAATAAAGATGTGGGCCAATTGTGGGAGGTGCTGTACAAACACATATACCAGATTTAAAAAAACAAACAAACAAACAAAATGCATACCCAGGGAATTAAATATTTACTCCAACCTGTTTGTTTTTTTCTGTATTTGTTTTAGAACAGTGTGAAATGAAGACCTTATGCAGTAGAGGGCACACTTTTATAAACCTCTGATTTTGCACATATTAACATGTTCATGTGCAAATCACTTTCGTACAAGCAAAAACGGGCATAGACTTGCTTGTGTCAATGACCACGGCAAAGGTTTTCAAAAATAAGACACTAACGTTTGTACATCTGTCCTCAGGAAATAAACGTTCTCAGGACCCAGCAACTCCCATTGTTCTACGAGGGAGCCAAGAAGCATTTTTGGAAAATCTGGCCACTTCTTTTATTTGCTTAATTGAGAGCTTTGGAATATCTGATCCTTAAATTCTTTGGAATATCTGATCCTAAATAAAGTGATCTGAGCATCCAGCAGGTCTTATGGAAATCAATAGCATTCACTCCTCTAAGAGTCTAAATAAGGATTTGGGAGCCGAACAGTAGGTTCCTGTTTTTGAAATTCTTGGCCTGGGTGTGCAAGACTGCAGAGGTCCAAGCCGAGGCCAGGCTTGGGAATGCTGAATAGTTCAAGCAAATAATCATTGTGGTCTGCTCTCATTTATGTGAGGGACTGCAATAAGCACAAGCTAATCAAGAAACCTCTTGGAGCCCAATGTGTCTGGGTTGGTTTGGTAATTAAGTCTGGCTCAATTTCTAGATCTAAGATATCGAGGAACTCATATGACCTCCATCGCTCAAGTAGCTAAGCATGTCCCCAGTATTTTAAAACTGTAAAAGAATTAGAATCTCTCTCCTATTCCTCCTTCGCCTGTTGGGAGAAACAGTTTTATTAGTTTATAGATGTTATTGTTACTGTTGCTGCTTACTTATGTTGATTAATTAGTGGGTGTGTTATGTGCCCCGGTGTATAAGGAAACAGCTGTAGGAACACTAAGACAAAGACATGAGTTTTGCACTTCATTCCTACCAATAATTCTTCACACACCGAGAGCAGACAACACATCCACTAATTAATCAACATAAGTAAGAAGTATAATTTCTCATGGAGAAGACAGTCCATGAACTTTAAAACAAGTAATAAAGTTTAGTTAATATTTGGTTGGAGTTTTGGCCAGAGATTCACATTGTACAAACTAGTTCACTCCTCACTTATTGCTAAATGCAAATCCCACAGCACTGACAAGAAGCTCCGGATCTTTCATGTCTGAAGCATCAAGATTTTAAAAAATATTTAGGCACCTAACTTACAGTGATTTCAATGTGATTTAGAGGCCTATATGCCTTTAAAGATCTGGCCCCAAATGATAATGTGCCAGGTAGCCAATGGGTAGCCTCCAATTGAGTCTATCCAATCTTGTATTAGATACAGCAGTAAAAGTCCTTTCATAATTGCTTTACAAGTCTGACTAGATAATCAGACAGAAACTGATACTCTGGAAGTGCGAAACAAAAAAGCAAGATAAAGCTACTCAACAACAGATGCAAATTAGAGTGGTGACAAAAATTACCAAGGCAATTTGAACTGTTAATGAAAGAAAGTGAAGAGTTTGTTTTATTTATTTATTTTTGAAAAAGTGAAGGGCTTTATTTGTTTTAGAAAATGTTTAACATGTACAAGGTGTGAAATCAATTGTAGGAGCTTTCAGCTTGTTTTCTGCAGTGACAGATTGTCTCCCTGTACAAGGATGCCTAGCCTTTGATAATGACAAAACAAGAAAATTCAAACAAATTATATTGGCAGTACTGCAAAGGAAATCAGGAAGCACTGTTGCCTTTCTGGGTCAGATTTGTTGCTCGCGTTAATTGGGATATTAAGTAGAGCTGAGCAAACTGATTGGGTTAAAATAAAAATAAGTAACAAAATACTCAAACCAGAGATGGGCCTCAACAAAACGGCCATGTCCAAAAACCCCTAGAATGATGGGGAAGTTCAGATCCATTTCCAAACTCTTCAACTGGCCCCTATTCTCAATGGAACTGAAAATGCCACCCTTACTCACACAGAGTAATTGTGGAGTAAAGTACCATCCATCACGACTGTGGGTGACAGAATGAAGCCCAATATTAGCAGAATCAGACCCTTTGATCTGAACACCACCTTAAATATTAAGAAAGTTTAGATTTTGAATTTTACATCTGGCCACTATTTTCTACACTAGCTGAACCAAACTCCTGGGGTAAAATCTTGTCCTGAGTAAAGCCAATGGCAAAACTTCCATTGACTTCAGTGGGGTCAGGATTTCACCCATGGATCCTAACTATCAAAATACCAAACAGTACAACTCAAGCCCATCTCTAATTCAAAATGACCCTCAACTAGAAGATTTTTAAAAGCTAGAAAAATATTATTTAACTTATTCTTCCAATAGTATCATCTCATAGATCTGTATTTCTTTGTTCCAGCTGGGACAAATGCTAGACATGCCTTACTACCATGAAAAAAGACTGTTCTGTTCTAGCTTAATCAGCAGCACAAAGTAAGACTATCTAGTGAGAGAGATGTTTCCTGAGATTTATATTCCTCTTTTGCAGACATCATAACTCTGGAATTTTTGGGTACTCAACCACATTTATGATGCTTATCTGAAATGAAGGAGCTTCTGGGTTCATCCCTCAGAAATCAAAAGACCTTTCTTCTTCTTTTTTAAAGAGATTTGGTCTTAGACGTCATTGAAGCAAAACAGTTATGTCAAGGCCTGCCATATTATAGAGGTGGCCAAACCAGACCCTTATGACAGCCCCTTCACATTTAAATGCCCAGCTCTGACTACGTCCCTGTTGTGTCAGCTGTGTCTTGAATCCAGTTTGTGAGATCTCAGAGACATTAAATTCAAACCAAATTCCTAGCCACTATTTCACCTTGAAATCAAACTATCACCGCACTGTTGGGAAGAGCCCATGTCTTCATAAAGTGTACATGGGATGCCATGTCCTGACTAGGAAGTCTGGGCACTACTATTATATACATAACTATAATAAAGCTAATGTGGATCTAGATTGGAACTCCACCTCCTTAGTCAATCTTTAGTTATAATTAACACTCTTCAAACTGTTACATTCATTACCTGATGCCAAGTAGTGTTCAGAACAGGTCTGGCAGTTTTTCCTGCCTTTCAAGCTATCAGAGAACATGAAGACACTATTCCTGAGCAGATTCTTACAACCAAAGGCCTCCTGATCATAGTAAGTTAGAGGCAAACATGTCAACAGCTGCTGGAAATTTCCTTTGGTAAGAAAGATTTCATCAGTATAGCCCAGTACATGCTATAAACGGTGATTACTAAAAAACAAATTCCACTGCATTGGCTTTTGAACTTTGTTGTCACTCCAAACTTTAACTGTCATTTTCTCAAGAGAAACTATCATATTTGCAAATGTATTAGTGACTAACGGAATTAATCATTACTGACTAAAATTTTAGGTAGGATTTTACAAACGTGGCCATCACTTATCCAATTCCAATAAACAGCTCACAAATCAATCAGATAAGTAGCAATAAGGGTTTATGGGACCGAGGTCATTAAGGCATCAGCGTTTAAAAATACCATTAATCCTTTGCCTAAAACCAAATGAAAATGGGGTGGAAAAAAACCTTAAGGCAGCAAGGGATTGTGAATACTTTAAAACTGCTCTTGCAGTGAAACTTGCCCCTGTGCATTAGGCCAACACAAGATCTATGCATCACTGAGGCAGGGCACTGATGATGGAAACCATGTATTTGGTGTTTATTATTAGTACTTCAAGCCAGGGAGTGTGGCAGCACCCCCAGCATCCCTAGTTCCAGCTCCACTGCACTGAGATCATACGTTTAGCTCTTAGGGTAGATCCTAAATGTAAGGCTACAAAATATTGCAAATACCATGGATAAGTCAGATACAACTGAGGGCTTAAGTGGGGCATAGACTATGTACTCAGTCCGTGAGCAGGGGGCAATTTCATGCTAAGTCAATATTCTGCACAAGTATATTTGCAGCCAAGCAACTTGCACCAGCAAAATATTGACTTGAATTTTTGCACCTACACTTGGATTGCAGGTGCAAGTTTGGGTGCCTGTACCTTCAACTAACTGCAAGTGGGAACCAATTAGAAGGGAAAGTACCACAGATCGGCACCTGTAGAACATGAGATGTGACTCTGTCCGGATACATATATGCCCCCAGAAATATGCATCAAAACAGTGTCTGACTTGCCAATGGTATTTGCAGTGGTTTATGTATTTAAGAGTGAGAATTTCTAAAGTGCTCAGCATCACTATCTCTGCCCCCATCCAAGTCAATGGTTAAGGAGTACTTTTTAAAATCCCACTGTTAAATTTAGGAACTACTACACGCACTGCAGTAAATGTAACTGCTACAGAAGGTAAATGCAGATTTTCTTAATTGTTTGCAGTGTTGTTGATTAAGCCGTGTTAGGCTCTGGGTATAAGAGACACAAGGTGGGTGAGGTAATATCATTTATTGGACCAGCTTCTGTGGTGAGAGAGGCCAGCTTTTGAGCACCACAAAGCTGAAGAAGAGCTCTGTGGAGCTTGAAAGTTTGTTTCTTTCACCAGCAGAAGTTGGTCCAATAAAAGATAATACCTCACCCACCTTGTCTCCCTTGATTTGCTTAATAATTCCCACTCTCATGTTGGAGATCTGACACTTTAAACGTCTTTAATAATACTGTGCCATCCCCACTCCTGTTTTGGTTTTATTGTAGTTTATTTTTTTCCATTGAATGGGTTCTCAGGTAGAAACTTTTAGTTTAGGTGTATAGCATGTTTACATTTGGATACTTTAACAGGAGTCAAAACAGAATACAAGTATTTGAAATATATATTTGAATAATTACTGTGTTCATTCTGTTCTGCTAATACCATTGTACGATTATGTTTGTAAATGAGAAACAATAAAAATAAGATGGAAAACAAAATACTGTACAGCTAGGACTTCAGGGGGTCGGGGTTTATTAATTTCATTTGTCAAGGTTCTATTTGAGCAATTTTTCAGATTTGTGTGTGTTGGTTCATGGCTTTTCTTTTTATATACAGTAAAATGTAATGTATTGCAATAGTATATACTGTAATGAGTCATCTCATTGTAATGTTCCCTAGTGCGCTTTAAAATACAGCTGTTTCAAACACACCAGCTGGGTCTACAAAGACCAATCAATGTGCAACACATTAGTGCGCTTTAGAAATCACACCCACGTAGTCTGCATTACTGCTCTGTATAGACAAGTCCTTAGATACAAGTAACCATTTCCGGTGTTTTTTGGATAAACACCAATTTCATTTCTTTTTTACCAGGGTATTTTATAGGGTGTTTATCAGTTAAAATAAAAAATCAGAAGCCCCATGTACATGTTTTATCATTCTATTACATTAAAATCAGACTAGTATTTAAACTGATTTCTTAAAGGTTGGTGGGGGGGGGTGTTCATTTTCCTTTTTATTTTTCAGGCTGTACATTATTTTATCATAAGTTGTATTATTTTCCTGGTTTCTGAGCAGAAGTCTTTAGAATTCTGTATTCTCATTTCTCATTGGAGGAGACCTAGAAAACACTTTCCTAGTGTATTTACATGAACATTTTTTGCCATTTTATGTCCAGCTACATGCAACTTTTCTAAATATCTCCGGCCAAGCTAATTCTGAGTTGGCTGCTTCTCCCAGGCATTACTCCCACTGTCAAACATGCTAAAGAAGTTGTTGTGAAGGATTTCAGTAAAGCCACTCCAGTCAGCAAGGAGAGTCAAGTGCACAATCAGATTCAAAGTCCACCTAGAGTTGATTTATCTGAGATTTTCCAGGTAAAGACACCACCTCCTCCTAGTCACCACACATAGTTTTAAGAGAATCGGCTTGACAGGGCCCCCTCCCAACGATTCTGGTTGGGATATAGCAGCAGTAGCTATTTGCGTGGTCCTCCCATGTCAAATATGTATTTGAAGACCACATGAAAATGTTAATGGGAACATGAAGATTGCATTGGTTAACCATCCAAAAGTCAACAAATGCCATATTTTAGGTTGCACATATAACAGGTAATCTGAAAAAAAAATGTAGCTCAATTTTTCAAAAGTGGCTAGTGATTTTTGGCTGAATTTTTGGGTGCCAAATTTAAGATTCCTTTAAAAGGGCCAGATTTTCAGATACTGCTTAACACACACCTCTGAACAGCAAGACTCTCTAGCTGAACACCAAAAGAATAAGGCCTCCAACAGTCACTAGTCCCTTTTGAAAATCTTGGCCAGTGTGTCTTCCTTTCTTCTTTACAGTGCATAAAGGAGGGTGAAAAACATACTGATGGTTAGAAATATTAGGCATAGCAATTCCTAACCTCTCCTCGTCTTTGTCAGAGGACTCACTGGAAGTCTTAGATATAAGAACAGTGTTTTTTCAATGCTTGTTTAAAGGATCAGTGGAATGTTGAATCTTTAAGAAAGACATTATTTCGCAAGTGTGTCTCGTCCATTTGAGGTAAATAGGGGTTAACAAAAACAAATGAAGAACGAAGTGTTTAAAACTGAGTAGAATTCATTACTCTGTTTTTGTGAATCAGATTTCTCTTGCATTAATATCATACAGCTTTTTTCAGTAGTCCGTAGAATCTTCTAGAAACCCCAAAGTAAGGAAAACCTAAATTTCAAGTGTTAAAAAAGAAGCAAAAAATAAAACCTTCTTTATACATCATAAAGAAGGGAAAAAGGGCATGATCCTTTTTTTAAAGACCATGAATGTCCCCTTTAATTCTCCTTCCTTATGTATGTATGACACAGCTTTATCTTTGCTGCACCATTTTTATCTGCTATACTGTATGATGACCTGAAAAATATTTATACTTTTTTCATGGAAATTTCTTTTCTTATTTTCCATGTGCACTGTACTTTTTGAAATAATACAGAAAAAAACCTTGCCACAAACCTAAGAAGCTTTCAAGCCATTCATCTTTGAGCGTATCAAGAAAGTCACCGGGAAAACAAAAAACAAAAAAACGACCGCCTTCCTGACATAGTGATTCATCTACATTGAAACT
Source organism: Chrysemys picta bellii (assembly GCF_011386835.1). Lineage (NCBI taxonomy): Eukaryota > Metazoa > Chordata > Testudines > Emydidae > Chrysemys > Chrysemys picta. Next base: position 35,782,770 of record NC_088804.1, on the reverse strand, counting down.
AACTCATTGTTTTTCCAGACTGACTAATCAAGTTAAGAGCTCTCCTACAGAACTTTTCAACTACAGTTTGCACAACAGGATTTCAGTGAGCATGCTGAGCACATGAGTTTTATAACAGGTCAGATAGAAAGAGCTACAGTCCATTAAAATAAACATTTGCATTGCTCTGGATAATCTACTACACTGCACTATTTTTATGTGATTTGCATTGCTCTTCTAGGGAAATAAAGTTTGTCCATAATTTAACACATGCCCCTCTAGATTAGATAGGGACAACATTTGAGGTTTGATATTTAAATACGTTAGGCTGGAAAGATTGCTATGACATTCCAGCTGAAAATATTCAGGATTTATTTTGAATGAATTGAGGGGGGGAAAAGGTAACCCAGCAAAGGAAGAAACAGCTGCAAAAAAGATGAGAAACAGAGTCACAAGGTGAAATTGAAGGGGTTTGGGGGGGTTGTTGTTTTTTTGTTTGTTTGTTTTTGTTTTTTTGTTTGTTTTTTTAAGAAAAAAAATGTTTACCATAAATCCTTTATGACTTGGTAACATAAATCTGAAAAGTACCCCACCTGTGAACCAGGAGTCCATAGAGTGGCATTTACCTGGCAGAAACCAAAACCTGGTGCATTTGAAGCAGTGCTATTTAGCAAATATGGATATTCATATGATTGGGAAACCCCTTCCAAATGCCAAGAAACAGGGAAAGCTTCGAAACAACAGGTATTGATCACCACATGCTGGGAAACATAGTGTAACAGCTTGATGGTAATGACCAGAACTGTCAGCACAGAATGGGTACATCATGCTTTTGGAAAATGAGATTTTCACTCTGGATGAGGCACAGAAGGCAATTGCTCAGGCCTGCAACCAGAAGTGGCAATGTGCAAATCTGGTTGCCTCTTCAGGTTTTGATTCCAACTGTTAATCTATATTAACGTAACCAAATACTGGTTATAGTATTATATTAAAGTAACCAAATATAACCAAGTGCACAGTCAAAGTGGTAGAAAGAGCATGTGAAATGACAAATCCAGTATGACCCAACCACGTATGACAAAGAATTGCTGTAAAGCTGTTATTCAGATTTTTTTTAAAAGTCATGTGTTTGAATTTCCATAGGGAAATTATGGACCAAGTGGTGATTCTGAATTCCTTCTGAGTCTTTTCTGTCAAAATGATTACTTACACTTTTTTTAACTGTTGTTCTTCAAGATGTGAAGAGGAGGCCACACATGTGCCCTGGCTTCCCTCGTGCTCTGAGCAGAGCATATAAAGGGAGGAGTCTGGCTGCTCACCCTTCAGTCCTTCATAGAATCATAGAAGAGTAGGGTTGGAAGAGACCTCAGGAGGTCATCTAGTCCAAGCCCCTGCTCAAAGCAGGAACAATCCCAACATTCGTACTGGAACGTAATTGGGGAAGGTGAACATATGTAACAAATCTCAAGGATTAGTTAGTTACCAGAAGGTGAGTAACTGTTTTTTCTTCTTCAAGTGATTGCATATGTCCATTATATTGTAAGTGACTCCCAAGCTGTTATCAGTGGAGGTGAGGCTAGGAGTCTCATCAGAAGAGGGGACTGCTTTTCACACATTCACATCTTCCCTTGGTGTTTCAGTAATTGCATAGTACCTAGCGCACATACCAATGTCAACAATAGGGATGTTTCCTACAAAAGCAGTAGAGGTTGAATGCACCCAAGCTGAGTGAGCTGCCAACTGTTCAGGTGGTGTAATACCCTTAGCAGTACAGCACATAGCAATGTAGATGTCAATCCATTGAGAGAGCAGTTGTGCAGTAACAGGATGACCTCCCCTTCATTCTGCATAGGACACAAAGAGCTGTCAAGAAAACCAAGAAGGTTTTGTTCTATACTGTGGAGCACGTTGCTTTTGCGCGAGGGGGCGGAAGGACCTGTAAGAATATTGCCTGATTGAGGTGAAAATCAGATACTACTCTGGAAAGAAAAATAGGGTGTGGACTAAACTGCACCTTGTCCCTGTAGGATATTGTATTTGAAGGATCAGTTACTAGGGCATGCAACTCCCCCACTCTCCTCACAGGAGGGATGGCTACTAAAAAGGTTACATACAGCAAGAGGCTAAGGGCTTGAATGGAAGTCCCATACGAACTGACAGATCTAAATTCAGGTCCCAAAGAGGAGTTGGATCCCTGATAGATAGGAATAGACTACCTAAGACCTTTTATGAACATGTTTGTCAAAGGACTAGAGAAAACAGTCCTTTCAGTAACCAGGGGCATTTCCTGTTCTACTGAATTGTGAACAAATTCACTGGAGAAATTCCCCCTACTCAAAGCTATGATCTTAGAACAGCTGTATGGGAGACAGTCATGATCCACACTGAATATCTGCTTCAGCAGTCTGCCAGGCCATTCTGAACTCCCAGCAGGTGTGATGCTTTGAGAGTTTACTTATTCAGTATGCAGAAATTCCACTGCCTGGCTGCCTCGGGACACAGCCCATCTGAGCAGGCATCCCCACTGCTCGTTCACATAAAACACTGCTGTGGGGTGAGCACTTTCATGCTCCTGCCCTGGATGTGTGGCAGGAACTGCTGACACACTCTGGATAGTGCACATCACTCATGAACAGTTACGTGTAGTTTGCCCTCATGAGTAGACCACAGGCCCTGAGCTTGCAGATGGCCCAAATAACACTCCCACTCAATAGCAGAAGCAGTTGTCCCAAAGATCATAGAAGGGAGAGTTAGTGACCCTGCAAGTATTGTCTTGGTTCATCCACCAATCCATGCACAACAAGACCTTGGCTGGGATGCACACTAACTTGTCCAGATGATGCACCTGATCTGAGATAGAGATGGGGTGGGAGAGGTGGGTCTCATAAGTATGTGCCACCATGTGCCCCCAGAACCGGAGCCAGTTCCTTGCAGAGGTTTGGGGGTAGCTTTTGAATGTACAAAAGTCTCATAGGAAACCATAGGCCAAGGAGCTCCCTTGCACTAACTGAGCAAGCTCCAATGCTGGGGAAAAAGCCACTTCCCAGAGGCAGGGGCACCAGAATAGGGGGGGCAAAGGGGCCATGGACCCTCCCACTTTTTACCACCCATAAGGGTGAGCAACGGAGGGGAGGGGGCGGAGAGGAGTAAGCAGGAGGTGGAGCCTTGGGGAGAAGGGGTGGAGAGGAGTGAGGCAGAACTCCCACCACTCCTGATCTAAGGCACTCTTCTCTCTGCTTCTTCATTTTTGTTTTGAAGGCACAGCTGATCAGATACCTGTCTCTGACGTGACCCTCAAACAGAGAGAGTGAGGAGTACTAATGGGCATCGGCTTGCAACACCCCAAGCACAGCTTGAAGCCAGGGGACCTTGCTATAGGCTCCTATGGTACCAGGGGAAGCTCAGACATGCCGCCTATCCGAACAATAATAAAATACAATTACAACAAAGAAAAGGTTCTCAGAGAGACCAAACCAAGTACCACTAACTAACAACTAGATATCTAATTAACTTATATTAATTAGATGTTCACAGAGACATGAGGACTATAAAGCACAGTACATGCTCTGACCTCTGACAGCAAGAAGGAAATGTAGGATGGCTCCACCAGTTATAGTATCAGCTCAGAGTGCAAGGGAAGCCAGGTTGCATGTGTGACTGTCCATATGTGTACAGCTAGGGAAAACTCTCTGGAAGTGGTGCACAAGGTGGTGCACATAATATATATAAAATATTCTGAAGAATTCTATCTGCCAAACACACAGATATATGCTCATGTTAACAACATTTTTGATAGCTCATTGGACAGAACTCCAAGATTAGAAAGTAGAGCTAGATAATATATTGTTCCATGGGCAGCTTGAGAAAATAAGAAGAGAAGCATAGAACTGAAATTAATCTATGTAGCGTGAAGAAAGTTTAATTGGACAGAAGGTTGCAAAACAAGGGAGGATTTGATACTTCCACAGCAATGTTCTCAAAGGAGACCTCTTTTTGTCCAAGCAGAACTTTGCGTTCACAAATACACAGTTTTCCCAAATTGTCTCTAGGAGACACAAAAGATAGACTTTACGTATACAAAACACAAATATTTATGTGCTGGTCTGACTCACAGCTCAGAAACAGGAAAGAAAAAGCAAGCATTAGGAATCTGGATCCCCTCTCATTTAGAGGTAATAAATATGGTTGGTTTCCGTGTGTGGGTGGTTATGAGAGTGAGTGTGTCCAGAAATTGCATGTGCAAGTGTTTATGTTCTGAAAATTTTATAAATATAGTAACATGCAATATTAATCAAAACATCAAACCTGTTGTACTCTCAAAAAGCAGCAAACCTGAGCCACAGAAAAAAAGATACTTTGTGAAGACAAGGTTCAGGCCATAATGCTAAGACTACTCACTTGATAAGTGGGAATTGCTTCTCTATCAAGGGACCGTGTCACCGAGATTTCCCCAGTGTTCTCATTGATTTTGAACGCTCCTTTTGGCTCTTGATCCACTCCCTTTCCAGAAAGTCGAAACTTTGATCCCTCTGTTCCGTCGCTGTCGATAACCTGTTAGGTGAAAGTAACAAGTTAGGACCCAGCTCGACTGAACTGATCAAAAAACTCTTATAAAACATAGTAATTCAACAGAAACTATTTTAATGAGTTAAAATACCCTAATGAGAAACTATATAATGAATTTCTTGACATTAAAAATGAAGCTTTTAAAAAAATAAATAATCCCCCCCCCCCCACACACACACACTTTAAATCATCCAGAACACAGAGTTAAATTTTAGTATCTAATCCTGAAAAAAATGATGTCAATAGGATTAGATCAAAAGTCGGTTAGTTACTAGTCTATTCCTCCTGCCCCCTGCAAGAGGAACTCCAATTATCCAAGCTACTGTTATCCTACCTATCCTATCCACTACAGTACTTGCCCACCAGGTAGGGGTGGTTGTGATTTGATTTGAGTTTTCATTTAAAATGAAAAAAAACAACAACAGACATTCCATTTAAATGGGACAAAATTTGGAGACTTGATTCCACTCTAAATAGTTTAAAAAATATCTCTGTAACAACTGCCTACCACACAATGATTCCTAATTCATTTCTAAACAATTTAAAGTGAGACTGACATGCACATCCCTGTTTCATGCACATCCCTCCCCCAGTTTTAAAGCAAGGAAAACCCTCCTAATTAAATATTTGAGTGCCCTGCCCGGGACATCGCTTAGCCATACAGATGGAACTCCTGTTCTTTTCATGTGTCTATTCTTGATAACACTCCCTCTTTTCTCCATTTCAGAGAAAGCCTAAACATCCTTTTTCAGGTGTGTTCCACATTAGTGGAAGCAGCATGTATAAACTCCTAGAGCTACGTGAAGTTTCTTACAACCTAGATGCTTTGTAAACTTGTATTTACACACCAGAACCTAAAAGGATTATAAACTAATCTTGCCCTCTTATGCTGACAATCTTGCCAAATCATTCTTTCCTATTGCTGTTTTCATGTTATTTTTGTTTCTACCATTTCGTTAATGTTTCCACAGAAACATTAAGTCAAATATTTATGTGCTGGTCTGAATCACAGCTTAGGAAAAAGCAAAGGAAAAGTACTGGTATTAGGAATTCTGGATCCACTCCCATTTAGAGTTAATAAATGCACAATGTCCCTGAGGAAATCCATGTTTCTTGGCCTGTTACTGTGGGTTCAGCAATGCCAGTTTGCAGATTATTGGGCAGTATGATTTTTGGCTAACCCATACAATCATTATTCCATTTTTTTTTAATTATTTTAATTGAGAGAAAATTTGCCACAAGACAATACTCTGCAAGAAAAAGCATGTCAGAAATAAAGTTTCTCTGGGGGTGGAGAGGGCATAATTTCTGTGTTATAAATGTGTTCCACCTTCTTTGTCTTCTTCTCAAAACATAAATGGATTCCCCATCCTCATCCAATTCTGAATATGCCACAGCAAAACACAGAGTCAGGATAGGTCCATGCAGATCTCCCCTTCCAACCAACAATCAGTCAAAGCTCGCTTGGTGTCACGGTCCTTGCTCCCTAGCAGGGCCTTGGATCCCACTTTTGTCATTTTCTTAGGAGAGGGGAGAGCTGCTGGCCTTCTGGTCTCTACACCCTCTCTTCTGGGGCTTGATTCTGCCATCAGTTCAACACATGCAACTTACACTCAAACCTACAAAACCAGAAAGTCTTTTAACTGCCCTCCCACCCCTTTCCAAATGGTAGTCCCTCCTAGAGTGCACCACTGCAACAATCAATCCCTACTAACAAGACTACGGATCAAACTGCCCACATGCTATCTGTGCTATCTGTGCACAGCTAACCTGGAGGTGAGCGGTAACAGAACAGCAGAACATCTCTCAGAGGCTCATCCTTGATGTAGCGATGGAAAGCATGGATGACACGGAAGCCTGAAGTATCAGTTTCACCTGACTGCTATTATTTGGGACTGGCAGCGACAGGACTTTAAAAAAGTCATTTTTAAGAAGTTTTGGTTTTTTACTGTTTAATTAGCCACAAGAGGGAGCTACTACATGCTCCCAGGAATATAACAGGAACATTAACATCTTCTAATTAAGATGCTCATATAAAGCTTCCATAAATCAAAGAAAGTGCATTTCCCAGTTCACACTAAACTCAATACAGATGAAAAGTTTAATAAAAATCAGACTTAATTTGCCATATGTTTCAGAGCTTCAACAAGAATAAGGAGGAAAGAACAGGATGACTTTCTAACGTCGCGTCTCATAAACTAGTTACTAAGACTAGTGTCTTAAATAGTACCATTCATGCCAAGATCTCAACGTATATCACAAAGGTGGGTGTTATGATTCCCACTTTACAGATGGAGAAACCGAGGCACAGAAAAAGTCAAGGCTAAAATTTTCAATACTGGGTGCTCCCAAATAAGTGGCCTGATTTTCAGGGGAGCTGAGTGCCTGCAGCTAAGAATGGGCCAATCATATCAGGAGCTTGCATATGGATTTAGGAGGTCTGTAGGTACCGCAGGTTGAAAACAGCGGCTTAACATCAGGTCTCTTGATCATTAGTCTCCTATTTTATCTATTAGCTTACACTGCACTGTGTATTTAAGAGTACAAACATTATTTGAGTATAATGGAAACAGCATGTATTACACTCCAGAAATTAAAAACTTTCTTAGCAATAACTTATAAGAAGCCAAATAGAGCCAGGTTTTACAAGGTGCTGAGTTCCTCTTGTGAGGTGCAAGTCACCCTCAGCTGCCATTCATTTCAATGGGATTTGAGAGTTCCCAAAACCATGCAGAGGATCCAGATCTCAGTTAGTGATCATAGAATCATAGGACTGGAAGGGACCTCAAGACATCTGGTCCAGTCCCCTGCACTCATGGCAGGACTAAGTATTATCTAGACCATCCCTGACAGGTGTTTGTCTAATGTACTCTTAAAAATCTCCAAAGATGGAGATTCCACAGCCTCCCTAGGCAATTTATTCCATTACTCAACCACCCTGACAGTTAGGAAGTTTTTCCTATTGTCCAATCTAACCCTCCATTGCTGCAATTTAAGCCCATTGCTTCTTGTCCTATCCTCAGCGGTTAAGAACAACATTTTCCCCCCTTCTCCTTGTAAAAACCTTTTATGTACCTGAAAACTGTTATGTCCCTTCTCAGTCTTCTCTTTTCCAGACTAAACAAACCCAATTTTTTCAATCTTCCCTCATAGGTCATGTTTTCTAGACCTTTAGTCATTTTTGTTGCTCTTCTCTTTCTCCAACTTGTTCACATCTTTTCTGAAATGCGGTGCCCAGAACTGGACACAATACTCCAGTTGAGGCTAAATCAGCGCAGAGCAGAGCAGAGCAGAGCAGAGCAGAGCAGAAGAATTATTTCTTCTGTCTTTCTTACAACACTCCTGCTTATTCATCCCAGAATGATGTTTGGCTTTTTTGCAACAGTGTTACACTGTTGACTCATATTTAGCTCGTCATCCACTATGGCCACCAGATCCCTTTCCGCAGAACTCCTCCTAGGCCAGTGATGGGCAACCTGCGGCCCGAGGGCTGCAGGGACATGTTGGCTGTCGCTTCCCGCAGCTCCCATTGGCCGGCAACGGCGAACTGTGACCACTGGAAGCTGTGGGTGGCCATGCCTGTGGACAGTTTGTAAACAAACTGTCTGGTGGCCCACCAGTGGAGTACCCTGACGGGCCACGTGCCACAGGTTGCCCACCACTGTCCTTTGCAGTCATTTCCCATTTTGTATGTGTACAACTGATTGTTCCTTCCTAAGTGGAGTACTTCGCATTTGTGCTTATTGAATTTCATCACATTTACTTCAGACCATTTCTCCAGATCATTTTGAATTATAATCCTATCTTCCAAAGCACGTGCAACACCTCCCAGCTTAGTATCATCCACAAACTTTATAATTGTACTCTCTATGCCGTTATCTAAATCATTGATGAAGATATTAACAGAACAAGACCCAGAACTGATACCTGCGGGACCCCACTCATTATGTCCTTCCAGCATGACTGTGAACCACTGATAACTACTCTCTGTGAACAGTTATGCACCCACCTTTTAGTAGTTCCATCTAGGTTGCATATCCCCAATTTGTTTATGAGAATGTCATGCGAGACAGTATCAAAAGATTTACTGAAATCAAGATATACCACATCTACCACTTTCCCCCTATCCACAAGGCTTGTTACCTTGTCAAAGAAAGCTATCAGATTGGTTTGACACAATTTGTTCTTGACAAATCCATGTGGACTGTGACTTATTGCCTTATTATATTCTAGATGTTTGCAAATTGATTGCTTTATTATTTGCTCCATTATCTTTCCGGGTACAGAAGTTAAGATGAGTGGTCTGTAATTCCCCGGGTTGTCCTTATGTCCCTTTTTATAGATTTCAGAAGATTGGAAAGGGCAAATATAGTGCCAATCTCTCCTGTCTTCCATGACTTTTCAAAGATAATTGCTAATGGCTCAGATATCTCCTCAGTCGGCTCCTTGAGTATTCTAGGATTCATTTAATCAGGTCCTGGTGACTTGAAGACATCTAACTTGTCTAAGTAATTTTTAATTTGTTCTTTCCCTTTTTTAGCCTCTGATCCTACCTCATTTTCACTGGCATTCACTGTGTTAGACAGCCAATCGCTACCAACCTTCTTGTTGAAAAACGAAACAAAGAAGTCATTAAGCACCTCTGTCATTTCCACATTTTCTGTTATTGTCCCCTCCGCCCAAATTGAGTACGTACATACCAATAATGTTATAGTAACTTGTTCAGCTGGCCCTGAAATCCCAATGCCTTCTGCACACAGAAGACTCAAAATATGGCTATTAATTACACAGTGTACTCTGGTTTTATATTGTTTTAATGTTTAGAGGGAATTTCAATCCTTAAAACAAGGTATTGACAAAGCTGTATAAAGAGTATGACTAGCCTGAAGGGGAAGGATGGTCCAGTGGTTAGGGGACTATAGAGAAACCTGTGCTTTATTCCTAATTTCGCAACAAACTTTCTATGTGACCTTGGAAAAGCCACTTCTCTTCTCTTGCCTCAGTTCCCCATATGCAAAATGGGGATAAAAGCACTTCCCTACCTCACACAGGTGTTGTGAGAGTAAATACATTAAGGACTACCAGGTGCTATGATACTATCTTAAGGAGGTCATATAAGAAGTGCCTTACATAGACCAAAAGGAAAGACACTTAAGACAAAGTGCTTAGAATCATGATGACTCACACCATGAGTAGAAAATGGAATGTTCTTGAGTTGGTAAAAGCTGCCTCTTGGCTGAAACATATTTAACAAACATGATTTTTCAGCAGACTGTGTGTCCCATCCAGCTAAGCTCATTTCAACCCTGTGATCCCTCAGTTGTTACGGGCTTATCACAGTAATAAATCAGAGTATTCTCAAAAAAAGGGAGATAAAAGCAACAGCACCACCACATACCCCAAGAGAGAAATATTTTTACAGTTCTGCAACTTCAGCAATTCTGCCATCAACAACATTTATTCCATGTTAGGAAGCATGAAAGTGTCATTACTTAATAGTAGTTCACATGAAATATTTCCTGAATTTCTAAATCCTTACCACTGGCTATCTGTATTTCAGAGATGCATCATTTCAGCCCTGCAAAGGAGCTCTAGATCAGCTCCCAATGCGGTGCCCATGTAGGGGATGAGACTTTGAAAGCCATCTAAATTAACTAGACTGCTTTGAATATCTTGACTATAATGCTTGCACCAGTAACTCAACTAGGCTAAATTCTAATTTTTTGCTTGCAGTTTAATTAATTAGTTTAATTGCCTGCAGTTTAATGTAATTTTTGCCTGCAGATAACCCACAAAACAATGTGCTTGCTATTAAAGGGTGAGAAATTGTCCCAGAACATGAATACTTGATCCCAGACACCAAATCAACTCTTGTGAAAACCCAGGAATGAAAGAAAAGGAAAAGATCAAATTAATGTTTTTTCAGTAGCATGGCGGGAACTGGGGAACACTGTACTTTCTCCCTTTCTTGAATATCTGCATTGACTATAAATATTTTACCTGGCTTTATTGAAAGGCTTAGTAAACACTTCCCTGTATTTCAGAGAAAGGATAGTTTAGACAGTTAGTGAACAAACAGGCACATTTGAACTTTGCAAAGAAAACTGTAACTCAGTTATTTTAATTTTAAAACTACATTTCCCTTTGCAAGCTTAATTAGATTCTCAGCCTCTACTCAATGTCACATCCCTAAGGGTCAATTTTAATTGGGAGAAACATGTGACTGGAGCGTGTTTTAATTTCACACTTTCAAGTGTATAATAAAAAGGCAATGTCTATTGGGCAAAAGCTACTTTTCCAAGATTAGCCATTCCTTTTTGGACTTCTTTGGGCTACATTTTGTATTGGTTATTTTGGCACCTAATAACAAAAGTGACTATTGGGTAGTCTTTTCTTTGCAGCTTATAAATTAAAGATAACATGACACAAACTATTATATTGCATAATGCAGCTGAAAACATCTTTGGAAATTGAAGTCCACTTTACAGATATACAAAAGTGCTAAGATATGCCTATACATAAATAAATTGAACTTGGAAACTATTTTTTCTAGTGGTCATCACGAAATAGGAATGTATCTCTTTCTCCAATATTGCAATTATCTGTTCATAAATTTTGTATAAATAAAAGAAAATGAATTATGAAAATGAAAAGACAAACTTGTTCCCAATATTGTATTTACCCTCCTCTAAGTATAAACCTGTTTGGCATGGAAGACATCTTTGGAAACTAAGATGTAGTGCACATGCTCAGTGCCTCTTGAGCAAGCTGCATATGTGCTTGCAAATGTGATTGGGAGAGAACTTATAGCAACCTTATATAAACATCTCCAGCACCAGCCAGATCCAAATGGAGAATCTAATTCATAAAGGTAAATTATCATGTGTCTGATTTTAAGCCATGTGAAGTGCATCATGTGCCATATATCGACATCAAAGTGGCATTTGATTCAGTTGACGGATCAGCACTTTGGCTCACACTGAAAGGAGATGGAGTTCCAGACCCTCTGCTAACTCTGGTACACCTATCTTCACACTTGTATCAAATGAGAGTTGTGTTGGTTCATGGTTTTCAATGTGTTTTTACACAATCTCTGGTATGCAGCATGGTTGCATTCTCACCCTGGAACTATTCTGTCTAGCTAGCAGCTGGATATTAGGACTTGCCCTTCACACATCAGAATCCAGGTTGGTCAAGAAACATTCACCAACTAACACCATGCAGATGATGGTGCCCTGCTTGTGGAGAAGTCAGAGAATTTTAACCCTGCTCAGCAAGATCTCCAAAACACCACCCACACTATGGGGTTAAATGTCTCATGACAGTAGACCAAGGTCCAGAACCTCAGAGCTGGGCCACCAAAACCCCCAGTTCAGGTGAGGGTGAGAACTTGGAAAGCATTGATGAGTCCCTCTACCTAGGCTGCAAGCAGAGTTCAAACAGTTGCACCAAAACAGACAGACATTCTTTCACGAATAGGTCTCGCTGCCTCCTGCATTAATCCCATGCTTTTGCATCCGTAAGCATGATGTCTTTGTCTCTGTGCATATTTAGGACCCATCAAACTTGTGTATTACTATACAGAAACCTGGCGCCTATTACAGGCAGACATGGAGCAGTAGAGACATTCCATATGTCATGTCAGCATCACATCCTGAGACTAAAGTGGTTTGATTTTGTGCAAAATGTCATAATTTCACAGTGATTTGGCCTTCCTTCCATTAATCATTATATTCAAAAGCAGCATTGTATGATTTTTTGGCAATGTTACCCAGATGCATAATAACACCCCAGCACACCATGCTTTCAAACTTTCCATCAATGCACAAAGGGGTGCATGCCCTGACTATCTACCATCACCGACAGAGAGATTTGTGGCTTTGGAGGATTTAGCCAGATCTGGGAACTTTACTACACAACGCCTGGTGTGACACCTTCAACCATGGTCACGCTGGATGGCACAACAATAGTCAGTAAGCTACGTGTGTTTGATAATTTTAAGCACATGAATTCAAGGGGACTATACATATGCTCAGAATTAGTCACATGCTTAATTATGTTGCTGAATCAAACCCTGTAGCTGGAAAACAGGTCATTACAAACATTATACATTTTACCCTGAACAGGATTCATCCTCCTTTATGAATCAGAAATTTACCAAGGCAATTAAATTCCACAAACCTTTCAGCAAAATGACTTGGTTGGAGTCCCAAATCCCGAAGTAATCATTTTAACAAACTATGTTTCTAAACAACCAGGCCCTTGTTTTCAAGAGTGTCTTTTTGGTATAAATCATCCGAAGATCCTCTTTTGAAATGCAGCCAAAAAGTATCTTCTGAATGTAATGGCCATGAATTGCAACAGGAAAAATACCACAGCAGAGGTTTTAAACCAAGAAGAACTTTGAATCAAGTTTGAGTAAGAGATACAGGGTGTCACGATCTGTCCTTGGCAGAGTGCCCCTGTTAGGAGCTACATGGAGAACACAAGTCTGAGGATCCAAAATGGCCCCCCTCCAACAGCTCCTGCTGGCTGGGTTAGTCTAGCAAGGCTGGTGCTCTATCTTCTGGCTAAGGTCTGGTGACTGTTTTTCCCCCTTTCAGGGTACCAGGGGAAACAAATGAAACAGTCCGCAGTCAACAAAAGAGGTTAAATAAAACCAGTAAGGAAAAGAAAGAAAACCTGTAGGCAGCTCCAGTCAGGATATTGGCCTCTCTTATTGCAGAGAGCCTTGGAAGTGCCACAGAGTTCACCAGGTCTCCAGCATAAGTCTCAGCCTCTTTCTCCTTAGCCGAGGGGATCCAAGTTTTCCTCTCTGCAAGGGCAGAGGCTCTGTTGGCTGTCAGACCTCTCCCTGGGAGCTAGGGAACCCAACAGCCTGTTCCCTTGCCAAGGTTGCCCCCGCTCTGAGTGGAGTTCCCTCCTTTTAACTTTTCTTCCAGTCCTGGCATGATTTGGAGTGCAGAAGGGTGGGACCACTCTAGCCCAAAGCAGCTCCTTAACCCCTTCCATGCTGCAGTGGAGTTTGTCTATCCCACCACGCAAGGGTCCACACACACACACACACACACACAGTCTACTCATTCACACACCTACATGAAGGCTCTGAACCTGCAACTGACTCCTCATAGGTGGACCCCTTTAACTGGAAGTTTTTTAACGGGGCTCTTCATCAGTGCATGGGGTTTGCTTTCATAGAATCAATTGTAGGATTGAGGCTTACAGGTTTCTCCTGCAGTTACTGCAAATATCATGCAAACTGGGGATTTAAAGATACAAATTAGCATTTTGACACTGAATATTTGGATACACATGCAAATATGGTAACTGAATGCACAAGTGAATGTTGACTTTTTGCAGTCTCCTTTTGCCTTTAATTTATGAGAGGCAAGAAGAAGATTCCCTGATTGTAAGCAATGTTCACTTGGCCTGTGGTTTTAAGCAAACTCTGGAACTGAAACTCACAAATGCTGCAGTAGATTATTATTATTTCATTGGTCTAGATTTGCTACACTACAGGATATATATTGACTATTTTGACTGGTCAGAATTTATAGCCACAGAGTTTCATGATCTCAAACTAATACATTTGGAGTTATCATCAGTGCCTGGATTTTTCACTTGTTTCTTTGGCCTTTCAATTACCTCAATTACCATATTCTAATCATTGTCTAAGATACTAAACTAGGAAATATTCTGTTCACTGAAGGAAGATCACACTGCTTAAGAGAATTTGAGGATTGCCTGTTTGAGTGACAAGTGGCTAGAGTAGCTCCAAAATGTATAGTTAATTGTCAGGAAAATTTGATTGTGAGTGGCAAATAATTATTTTTTAAATCTCAAATGAACTCTTTTTAAAAAAAGGGGCTGGGGGCAGGGAGATTTTTCCATATAAGAAATTATATGGGATTTATAGAGGTGATTTATTAAAAACCTATAATTGTAATCTAAAAAGGCAATTATTCAGAAATAGCATTTAATGGTTTCTCATTGGAGCGATTCAGGATATGGACAGAACAGATAATATGCAATCATCATGCATGTACCTAACAAGTGTTTCTCAAACTGGGGTCGCCGCTTGTGTAGGGAAAGCCCCTGGTGGGCCAGGCCCGTCCGCAGGTCTGTCCGATCGCGGCTCCTACTGGCCACATTTTGCTGATCCGGGCCAATGGGAGCTGCTGGAAGTGGCACGGGCCGAGGGACTTACTGGCCACCACTTCCAGCAGCTCCCATTGGCCTGCAGTGGCGAACCGCAGCCAGTGGGAGCTGCGATTGGCCGGATCTGTGGATGGGGCAGGTAAACAAACCGGCCCGGACCGCCAGGGGCTTTCCCTACACAAGCTGTGACCCCAGTTTGAGAAACACTGACCTAAGAGATTGTAAAGTAAATAGTATTAAATATCTAGTTAATTATTGTTTTCCTAATATTATCTTAAGTATTATCTAGTCGAAATATGTTCCACTTTCTTTGTAATAATTCATAACCTAAGACTAAAAAATCCCTTCAATTACATTTATATTTTGACATTCAATAGCCAGAATGAACCATAAGTCTCTAGACTCCACATTCCTGATGTAACTCCAACAAAATCAATCCAGCAGTGAGTGTGGCTAGGGTTGCCAACCCTCCAGGATTGTCCTGGAGTCTCCTGGATGTATTCCAGGAAGTTTCATCACATGATGCAATTATTTCATTGGTCTGGATTTGCTACACTACAGGATATTACATCATGTGATGAAACTTCCAGGAATACATCCAACCAGAATTGGCAACCCTAGGTGTGGCCTGCTTCACACAAATGATAAACAAACTTTCCTGGCAGGTAATAATATACTGAAGACTGTACTCTGAAATATGCAAGTGTATAAACAAGTTATTGTGTATCCCAGAGCTCCTACTAGGGTGCTATGATTGCACTACCCCCCATATCTCGCTGTCATGAATACAAAAGGTAAAAGCTCTCCCCCTGTCCGACTATAAACACAGGAATTATTAAAACACAAAGGTAGAAAAAAATCTCTCCTCACCATTGTCTTTTAATGCTGTTTTCTTGTCAGTTTGATGTTTGTTTTCAGTCATTTTCACTTGATGCTTATGTAACCCACCATGGCAGCATTTTATACCCACTTTGCACACGTGTAAATGGCGTCACCAGGTGTGACGCAGTGGCGACTCGCCCCTAATATATTTAGCATTCTGCTGACTTTCCCCCAGAGGCACCTGCACAGCTTTAAACCTAAGTAGCAGCTTTTTCCCAGCTACAGCAATGTCTGATTCTTAAATGGTCCCTAGAAAACATCACTCTCCATTGGAAAGCAAAACCCAGCCTGGGGCTCAGAAGTGGCTACACTTGCAACCACAGCCCATTCACCACACCAACCAGTCTTTTGGGCAATGCCTCCAGGGGAAGCAAAAAAAAAAAAAAAGAATCCGGATTGGGATTAGGTGGAAACCTCCAATGGAAACAGAGTTTCTGGGATTATGGAATAAGGACTGTGGATAGAGGAATCCAATTTGGGATTGAGTAGGAGTGGCAAAGTGAGCACCACAGGGTACGTGAATGCAAGAGGAGTCAGACCTGGAAATGAATGTTCTGTTTGTATTTAGAGAAAGAAATGAAAGATTGTGCCTGGTTTTATTTTGATTTAACTAGCTGCCCAGCCCAAGTCTCTTTCTTTGAGACTACCGTGGAGTTGAGGGAAGACAGAGAAAAGACATGACCTGTACCAGAAAAATGTAGAAATATTTTTAACTGAACATTTTAAAAAACATTGTGTTGCTAACAAAGTACTGTGTACATTTGGTTTCAGAATATTAACTCTGAGACAATGCACTACTTCTGGATGTTTTTAGAACCAGTTTAGCACCCAATTCCCATATGTAGCATATAACCTACAGATCTAATTATAGATTTTTCTCAGTCACTAGTTCCCTAGGAAACAAATTCATGGCTCATGACTTGCACATGGAAGGTCATAGTAGGAAGATAAATATTTTTAAGGTGTATTGAAACTTATCTAGAGGTCACAGGTCTGCATCTCAGCAAGTGTTGGCACTTCTGTCAAGGACAGAAGGCTGTATATTTGATGGATATCTCAAGTATTTAATACCTTAAACATTTTAATCTGGTAAAGTACTTAATGCTTTAATTATCAACAATACTTCATTGTTTTTAATGCAATAAACAAAGAATTTCATGCTTTCTTTTTGCAAATGCATGTTACTGAGTATGGCTCACTTCTTGACTTAGAAATGAAAAACGATTCTCACACAACAATGAGAATCATCTGGAAAGTATCTGAAATACATCAGAAAAGTGAGGCAGAAAATGGAGTTTAACTTCAAAGTATGAATGATAAATAAAATGTAGTGTTTGTCCTGAAATTGGCTTCTAAAGTTAGCACAAAATGTCAGAACAAACTGATCCAACAACTTAATCAATAAGTTTGTAGCTGCACTACTAGAATGAAAAAAATGTGAGTAAATAGTGGTGCTTCATTTTCAATCAGCATCACAAAAGAAGTTAGAATGTAATTAATGCTGAAACCAACCCATGTGTAAATGAAGAACTAGAGGGGGATAGAGCTGATTTTGGGGGCAGTAGGGAGAAAACAAGGGGGGATTTAAACATAAATTCCTTGTGTCAGATCTGTCATCCCCATCCCCAACTTGGAATGGTTCGAGTTCTGGCCCATGTGTAGTGACAATAGGTAAAAAATCTCACTGTATGTAAGTAGACCAAAGTCCTAGCCACACTCCACATGACAATCATGGTTCAATGCGACTTAAATGATGTATAGATCCTATGATCGTCTCGGCAGAAGGGTGAATTTCAAAGTATGTAAGGATTCTAGGATTCAACTATTTATACTCATAGGGCATATTCTTTCTGTGTGTATGTGAATAGATAGATTAGACAGATAATCTAATTTTCAATATTTTCAGTTTCTCGACACTGCTTTTTTGGCTCTGCCAACTTGATCTTCTATTTTCACATTCTTTTCTCACCAGCTGTTTTTCCTCTCTCCCGTGTCTCTGTTCCTTTATTCACTCTCTCAAATGCCATCCACTTGTGCCAGCCTAGCTTTTGCCCTTTTGTCCCTAATTGATTGACTTCTCTTTAGCTAGAAAATAACAGAAAAAACAAACTCAACCAAAATGAATATTATCAAAAACTGAATCACTCCTGAAAGCAAAACTGTGGGTTTAAATTATTGCCCAGCTCTTATATTGTGCTTTACTTTCCTAACTCCATCTAATCTCTTCTTTATTTTTTCCCTGTCTGGATCCCACTGTTGGATCTTGTCGTCTCTGCTTGACCACTTTGTAACAGAGGAAACAAAAAGAATCAAAGACAATGTGTCTGACCTCTGGCCTACAGGGACCACATCTCCAGACTGGTGAGTAACCTAGTATCCCATCACATTCAATCCCTGTCCTGTCTACTGACCAATTACTGCCTGTGGCAGTGGTGGGTTTTGACCGAGACACACTTGTCTACTAGTAGCTGGGAACAATTTATTTCATGCTGGCTACTGAACCACATCTGGATGGCAATGAAATTCAGAAACAATCACCAGAGCAGGATAAGAACCAGTGACATAGCAGTGAAAGGCGCTGGGACTAACCCTGCTGCCACTGAAGTCAGTGCAGGATCCAACCCTATATCTATACTTCATTTCCAATCCCTGAGTCTTTCCGCTCTCCCTGAAAGATACTACCTGAATATATACATTTGCTATCTTAATGGACCAATATAACATTCTCATTATACATATGTAAACCAAATAATCACTCTCTCTATATGTATTATACCTTCACTCAGCCTCATTTTAAAGATAAATAAGTGTTTGTGCTGCTGCCCTTAAACCTAATTTAATTTACATAAGAGAAATATGCTAAATAAATGTTTCCTGGCCTAAAAAAAGCATTAAACCAGTAAACTCGTTTACTTCGCACATCAGACTGGCTTTAGTGAATATTAACACACATTTTGTGCTGACATTATGTCCAAAATATGCTTCTTGATTTTAATGCTATTATTTACTTACACTAATGGGAAAGATTATAATGTTTATTGTGTTGAATATTAAATAGGAGGAAATATAGGTCTTCCGTTAGAAAATGGGTGTAGACCGACTAACTCTAGTGGAAAATGGGACTTTTGTACACCAGTGCAATTTTACCATCCAATATGACAAATTTATTTTTTATGGCATCTTTTATACAAAGTGAATCATAAAATACTTTGGACACAATCTTGCTCCCAGGGAAGCACATGGCAAAATTCTCATGGATTTCAATGGGGGAAGGAAGGATTGGATGCTTTCTGTAGTTACAATGATACAGGACTTGCAGATGGAGAATCAATAATTCCATACAATCCAGGGGTTCTTAAACTTTGTGATAGTATGACTCACATCTTAATGGAGCGATTAGGCATCTACATTGGAAAATATTGGCCTAAATTATTTGTTCTTCAAAGCGTTTCAGTGAAGTGTGTGAACATCTTTAGAAACAGTTGAAATCAAGAAGGAGAGCCAATAGCATGCAACTTTCCATCAGCGAGTAATCTACAGGCTGCAACAACTCCACGGACCACAGGTT
This sequence comes from Chrysemys picta bellii, assembly GCF_011386835.1. Classification (NCBI taxonomy): domain Eukaryota; kingdom Metazoa; phylum Chordata; order Testudines; family Emydidae; genus Chrysemys; species Chrysemys picta. The sequence goes on along the minus strand of NC_088804.1, from coordinate 35,763,617 downwards.
GGGAACTGCTGCTCTTGCCCACACACTGTAGGAAAAATTATTCTGTTTGCAAATACAATAAACTATTGTACTATTTTTTAAACTTCTTTCCCACTTCCCCTCATCTCTGTGAAAATGTACAGAGGAGCATATGTCCCTCCAAAGTTAACGCTACTCCTGTAAGTGAGAGCTCAACAATGCAAGCAAGGATTCCACAATTTAGACCCCACGTGTGTGTTAGATCGATTTTTTTTGCCAACAATTTGCATGCTATGCATTCATCCCCTGATATACTTCCACCACAGCCTCTCCTGAGAGAGAAACAGAAGATTGAAAAGAAAAGAGAAAAAGGTCATTTTTGAATGAGCAATAAATCTTACTCTTGTATGTTTAAGAGATTGCATTATCTGTGAAGGTATTTGCACATTTACCTATTCTTCACTGTTAATTTCCATACCTTCTCAGAGGGTTTGAGGGCTTTTTAATGGTGACATTCCTTGGTATGCCCATGTTTTAACAGTAGCAACATTAACTCAAAGTTAACGACTTTTGTTGTTGATTTGATATTTGACTTTCATCTCCCCTGATGAAGTTCAGCTTTCAATTTTATTCAGTATTTGGGCTGTGAAATTAACCTTTTTTCCAAGTGACAGAACTGCCAATAAGGTACACTGAGATGTACTGTCACTCTGTGTATGTCTGATTTTTGCCCAGACTGCTTTAAAAAACAACAACCCCTTTTATTTAAACTTGTTTTGAATTAATGAGAACTCTTAAAGTTCTACAGCATCCTCACATTAGGGATTGGAATAATTGCTCAGTGCAATAAACAGCTCACTCTCTCCTTTTCTTAATTCCTTTCTCCAACTTTCCCCAGAGATAAGGGTTCAAAATCCACAATAAATCTCAGGATTATTAGCAACTGTAACGTGAAGGTAAAATGTTGTTCTTTGCCATTGTTCGTCTTTGCTTTCACTCTTTAAAAAAATCAATATATTACCTTAATGAATGCTTTACTCTTGCTAGAAGTAGAAACGTAATGGCTCAAACTACATGTTCCAATGTGCAAAACATCTCTATAGCATAACAATTAGCAACAGAGTTACATTAGTCTCTCAAGAAGCTTTCAGATGACTAGATGATAATTGCAATGCAATTTTACATTCTTCTGTATATTACTCTTCATGCAGTCATACTAGGGAATTACAGACTCAATCAAAAGTTAAAATTAGCAGCAAAGCATATACAATTCCCAAACTAATCATTTTCAAAATACAAATCAGCAAGTCTAGGCTTGGTTTTTAAACCCCCAAAAGCTAGAAAGGTCTCCAGGTTCAACTAACAACTAGGCCACTATAATTTATAATGACTGACAGATTCCACCTTGACAGTGGCAGCAGTTGTGTATCAGTTTCATTGTTGATGGCATATAACACTTTGAGATCTAAGAATTTAAAGTGTTATGAAAATGTAATATTCATTCAGTAAGTTACAAAGCCCTACACCTGCATTTCTATAATCACATTACTTGTGATAACACGTGGAAATAAGAGGACCAATATTTGTCAATCCAAGATTATAAAGAGAACTGTTAAATCTATTAAAGGAGGAAATGGAAGGCAGTGAAATAATTTAGAAAATGGAAGAGCAATTTTATAGTCAAAAGCTGCTTAACAAAAAGCCAGCGAAGCAACAGTAGAGTGGGAGTAAAGTACTCTTGTAACTTAATGTACCTAAGTATTCTAGCCTAGCACTAGAGTTCTATACCTAATTAACTTGCCAAATCCTGCATAACCTAATCAAGAGAGCTAGTCAGCTTGCACAACTCTTTTAGAATCATGTCCACAAAGTATTTTACAACCAAGCCTTATTATTAAAAAAAAAAAAGGATTAAAGAAAAGTAAATATTAGCCTATATGCATCTGATTACAACTGGGCCCATTATTACATCCAAATTCCTGGGATTAACATATCATCATAGAAATCATATGGGAAAGACCGATTCTTAGATCTTCTCTATTCCCCTCCCAGTGTAGGATTGTTCCTATCATCATCAGTGCTACGTCTTCAGTCTACCACAATAAATTTCACTTTGAGGAATTTTTTCCTATTTTGATCTTAAGATTTTCTTTCTTTATTTTCCTCCCTTAACTGCTAATATAGTGTCTTGGACTATTTCCAAAAAATGGCTCTCCGTTGCAGTTTCTAACCTTCTAATACTTGTGTGCACATATATTGTACATCATCATTGTTTAGCAAAACTATACGTATTTAGGGACAGATATTCAGCTGGTATAAATCACCATCTGAAAAGCTGGTCCATAATAG